>NC_141703.1:36501313-37101313 GCF_971803275.1 Cyanistes caeruleus
TGGGTTCCTTCAGGGGGAAAAGAAGCTGTATTCATGTCCTTGATAAATAATTAAATGATAATTAATTTTTCATTCTTTCATCTGATACTCAGCAATTGTTGAAAAGCATATTTATTATTCAAGTGGAGGTGTCAGATTGCCCATAACTTGTTGTGTTTCAGCCTGTCACAGAGAAAACTATACAAGTCCAGTTCTGCTGTCTTTTTCACTATTTTGCATGGTGTAAAAGAGAAGCATGACTGCTGCAATGAAAAAATATTGATAGCCTGGAACCTGAAGGAGATACGTGCCTACTGTCATCTTCCCACTCTGTATATGCACAGCTCTGTCTCGGAGGCTGGCAGGACACTGTCTCCAATATCCCAGTCACTGGGTGCCTTGAGAGCTATCTAATCACACAAGAAAAAAAATAATGTTTTATATTTTCAGAGAAACACATCCTTTTAAACAGTTCTGTAACTCGATGGATTAACCTCATCAATTAACATTGGACAGATATATCTTCTGTGCAGAAGGTAACCAACAAACTTGAAGTTAACAGCTTCACCTATATACCTGAATCTTAGGTAAAAATAAAACAAAACAAGCAGATGTGAAGAGTATCAATCTACTCTACTTTTGTTAATCTTGCTGCAAAGAAAAAATTATTTTCTCTCTCAATTTTTCAATTGAAGGTATGACTGGAAAAATACACAGAGCTTATAAAAATCTACAAGGGTGCTCTACACTGTCAGGGATCAGAGGGCAATGGAGAGTAGCTAGAGCTAGTGGGAGCATCTGAACACACAGCTACGTTAAAATGAAAGCTGACCCTGATCTAGTAGCCATTACATCTTAGAACAATCCCAAAGAGCTAAAGTATGGATTTGATACTAGCCTAGGTCAAATAGAAAATATTTGAAGATACAATAAGCATGTCTAAATTACTATGTTGTTTTTTTTTTTGTTAGGCATTAATTGTAACTAAAAGGCAAATGACATTCTTTTTTGGTTTTTACTTCATTTTGCATGTTTATGAGAAATAGTATTAATTTCTTTGTGTGAAAAAATCTTGGTTGGTGTGACATATCGTTTCCTGGTTTGCTTCACATTTTGGAATGCACCAGTTTGGACATCTGAGTGCTTGATTCAATGCTTATGGAAATGTAGATAGTACAACACACAATTTGCTCCAGTGATACCTTGTAAATTTTATCAAACTACTTTGTTCAAAAACCCTCAACGTGAATAAATATTTGAGCAACGGAATATATTAAGATATATCAGTTGAAAATCTGCCCCCTTCATTTCTTCTGACAAAGATAACTGTGTTGCTCTTCCTGCCCCTATCTCCTTTGAGTTGGACTGCAGCCATGCAGAGTGAATAATGACGCATAAGCACATTGTTTATTTAAATAGATTTGTGTAGTTAAGTACATGACCTGTGATCTAGAGCTGAGAAAAGAAGAATTAAACACTGATTTCTAAGTGCTCTGTGAGATAAATCAGCCATCACTCCAGCACTCAGCCAACACAGATACTTTTATTTGTACTTATCACTTCAGTTTGTTTGAGTATTGTGTTAATAGTTTAGATTAGTTTTTGATGTCTGTGCACTGTTAGCGTTTTCACAAAATGAGAAATGATGAAGTTATGCACTCTCTGTTACGTAGCTGCAGTTTTCACTTAAAGCAATGAAGTGCTACTTAAGGTAACAGATACACACTAAGGGTCTGATTCTCCTGTCACTTGCAACCAAGTTTCACACCAAGGCAAGTTCCCTCCCTTCATAAGTTTTTTAATAGTTTATGTTACTGTTACAATTCAGTCTTCCTGGTGCTTCTGAACACAAGTATGTTTACAGAAAGCATTCTCACACATCTCATCAAGGCTACCTACCTTTGTGTGTAAAGATACTCAAAAGCAAAAATCCTTTGCCAAATCAGACTTGGAGAAGCAAGTATAATTTTTTTCTTTTTTACATTAAATGTGTTTATGTGAGGTCAGAAGCTGGCAAGGTCCTATATACTTAAATGTAACACAAGGATTTTGCTTTTCCTGTAGACAGGATACTCAAAGCTGCTTAGTCCCTCAAAATTTTCAAGCTTTTATTGTTATCTTTGGAGTTATTTGTACATTTGCCTTTCAGAGTAGTTTAATATGGAAATGCAGATATGAAAGGTAAGCTAAGGAAACTTTTATTGTTTATGTTCCATGTAGCACACATTGTCTTCTATCATTTCAATAAGAGAACTGTTGTGATAAAATAATCTAAGAATACAAATGTCAACATGCTGACACACTGACTATAAATTTAATAAATTTTAATAAATTTTAAATAAATTTAATTAGAAAAATATTTTAGAAATAACAGAGAAGCTTTATTTTTGTTGCAAAGTTTGCAGATTAAAATATGGAAGTAGACTCCATCTTCTAAAATAGAGTGGTTTGCAGTACTTTGAAAATTTTTTTTTTTTAATTCAAAAATATGGTGCAACTTTATTACTATTACTAATTTAAGATTTTTTGTGGATTTTTTTAATTTGTTTTGGTGCTTGTTTGTTTTTTGGGTTTTTTTTGGTTTTTTTTTTCCTTTTGCAGTCTCTGATTAGGAAAAAATTGTTTTCATTTTATATCCATTCTGGGAATTTTCATTGTAGGTACAAAAGTGTGTACAATGGTGAGCTAATCCTAATTTTTAATATCTTGCAACAAGAAAGAAGGTAAAACTAACCATGTAACCTTGTTGATGTTAACAAACTCTTGTTCTGCTTTTAAAATCTGTTATTTGTGCGTTTCACACATCAGTACCTACGTGGTAGGATGTGTCAAGGAGTAATGCATGTATATTGATGGCTAGCTGGGCTTGGAGCTGAACCACCAAGACTTGGGTCTGTGTCTTTGATCCTTTGTAACCTAGGTAATGCTGAATCTGCACTGCACCCTCCTGCTCCTTCACCCTAAAGCTAGTTGAACAGGGCATGTGTTGCTCTATTGGGAATGGCGAAAAGAACAACACAGACTCTCTTGTGGAGTCAAACTGGAGAATTTTTTCTCCTCGGTTTATTACCTCAGGTCTTTTTTATAGACTGATACGTGAAAAGTACAGAAAAAAAACCTCTTATTGGTTAGTAAACTCATACATCACCATCATCGGTTAGTGGGGTTCAACACCCCTCGACTTTCTCTTGCCAGAAAACAAGGAACAGACAAACAGCCCCTGCAAGGCTGCTTTCTATCTCTGAGGATTGTTTTAATTCCTCCTTATGAATTCCCAGGCCACTTTCCCAGGCAAGACTGAGAAAGCTATGTGGCCTGCAATTTCCACAGGCACCGTGCTCTCTGCTTCACAGTTAGCATCTATAGGCATGCTGTTCCACTTCCTCCTGTCTTCCTGAAAATGTGCCTGATGTATACAGCCTGACAGGTCTCTGATTCCTACTACAGCCTATCCTGTGCCTGAGCTTTCTGTGGAACACAGTTACTTTCCAGTGGCTAAAACCTTGTGCAAATATACACTCCATACGGACAGTTGCATGCCCAGGCCACTGCCAGAGGCTTACCCCTGCTGATGTTTTTTTTGGTACAGATGTAACCTCTACTGCCAACACCATATGACTGCAGAGAGGAAAGTGTGATAAACGGGGGAGAAGACAGCATGTACAGCAAAATATGACAGACATCTGAAATATCAAATCCATATGTGAAGAACAGGCAAACCCAGGAATATGTAAAGCTGATGAAGAGATTAATGGGAATAAAAGAATCTAAAGGGAGTCAGAGGCAGGTTGCTGGGAGCAAGGGTATTCATTCCATCAGTGGATACATAATGGACCAAATTAAGATCCTGGATCAGAGAAATGAGTGGCACTGCTACCTAGGCTGTCTTGACATAGAGACATGGAAGAGCTGTTCACTCCTCCTTGGAAATTGTAAAAAAAAAAATAATAAAAAAAAAAGAAACAAAAAAACCCAAAACCCCATATATATACACACACACACATATATATATATATATATAAATAATCATTTTTAATGCTATTTAACTTAAATTCCAAGTCCAGTTTTACTAGCATTAAAAACAGCCATCTAACCCTGAATAAGAACCAGTAATATTTAAAGCAAATGAGCAAGAATAAACCCTTGTATATTGAAGTGTTTTCTTAGAAAAGTATTTTACTATTTAATTTTTAAACCTAAAACTTTGTCTCTCATACATGTGTGTTCAAGACCAATAATACAGGACATTAAAACTTAAAAATAAAATAGCAAAGCCAATCTTAAAATGTGAAAAGTATACTTTGTTTTCTTGCATTAAATACTAAACATGATATCCTAGGTAGCTTGCTTCCAGCAATCTGAAAAGGGCTTCTATCATCAAATACTTTCAGAATTTTAGTTTAACACATCAAATTAATTTAATTTCTTGTTTCCTACCTGCCTGTCCACTGCAAAATAGAGATAAATATTCTTGAGAGAGATTGTGGCAGAAAGAAATAGAGGAGACCTGAATATTTGGAGTTTTCTTTACCCAATTAATTCTCATTGGGTTCCTGTGAGTTCTTGAAATAAATCTGAGAAATTAGGTAGGTGTTTTCCTTCATTTATAATTTTTTATATTTATCTTATTGTACTGGTCCACAGGTCATTCAAGAAAGAAAACTGGAAAACCTTAAAGACACTATTTTCTTTTACATGCATAGATTTGTTTCATTTCCATTCCTTGTCAGTAAAGGTGAAAGACATTCAGCAGTACCACAACAACTGGAGAGAAAAACAGGTCTGACCTTTAAAGAGCAATGCATGACTTCTTTGTAATTACTATTAAACAGCGGCAAACTCGTGTTAGTACTAACAGTCCAGCTGTGGTCTGCAGGACCCTCAGTGTCATCCTGGGGAGGGCTGGATGCAGTTGCATGGTCTTGGACAGCTTCTGTACCACAGCACTAAATCATATCAACACAATCAAAGGATCAATTAAGGACTTGCCAAATGTCTGTCCTCCTTGCAGGCAGCTGCTCTGGCTGCTATGGTGGTGTAATGGGCTTATAACAAAAATGGAGAAGGGTGTATTGTTGCTAAAAGCAGGGAATAAATAACTATTTGTGCCAATGATTCCATATAGATTCAATACATATTAAAGTGAAGCTTTTTCACCTCATCCACAGTAGAATGTATGTACACAAAATATCAGAATATTGACAGGACTGATAAAAGAAAGGTATTGATTTCTAAACTGGGTGTCTGATTTTGTGAGTGATTATAAGATCACTGGAACTTTGACTAATATGTGTGCATAAAATATATACATATAACCAGTGGGTTACTCTTTCTTTGATGGTATTTTAGGTTACATCATTTTTTACTGTATTACATTTGAATATAATTTAAAATTATATTTAAATGCTACTCTTTTCTTAGGTGAGGCACTGGACCATCTACAGACTGGGATTTTACAAAAGACAACTACATTAAAAAAAAAGTTGAAACTAGCCAAAATATTTTTGTAAACTTAACTCTCTTGCACCTGGCCACAATATAGTTGTAGTTCACATTAGAATCAGTATCACAGTATTTTCATAGATTACACTAAAAATTTTAGCCTGGGCTGATCTTTCTGTCTTAACTGGCTGGATAGAACAAATAACACTAAAGAAGATAAACTTGGCTATTATATTTGTTGTGGAAAATTAGCATATTTCCATTTAATTTACTCCAACTGTAACTCAAAAAATAAAAATTAAGAAAGGTACTTATAAGTTTTATGTTTTTTTTTTTTTTACAACTGTCTATTTCCTTACTAATATGAATCCTATTGAAATGGTCTGACATTTAGCACAATCAGGTCATAGGAAGGTAAATTTGAGATGTCAAAAACTTTTCAAACTGTACTTCTATTTCTGAAAAACTCTATAGAAATTTCAATCTGTTTTTTAAAGAAAAAAAATAAAAGCAAAACAATTTGGAAGAAATTATAATGGCTACTTTGGTTTGTTAATTTTTTGTTCCAATAGAGGGGGAAAGGATATTTCAGACATACAATTTTCTATGGAAAGGAAATCCCAGGATGATTTTTTTCAGAGCTGAAATAGAAATGAATAGTTTTCAAGTAACTTTACTCTCTAAATGTATAAAGCCTATTCATGTCATTAATGTATTTTTTTTTCTTTTACTTTTTTAATGATTTATTTCTTCCATTGCTACTCATCTATTTCAGATATGAGCAGCATCTCTCTGCATTCTGTCACTATTCTATCATTATATGAATTTTTCAAGTTACTTTCTTGCAGTGAAATAATTAAGAATGTTGAGTCTTTTTAAATTTATGTAGAATTGAGATTAAGGCAAATGTTATTGCTTGTGAGCATCTTTCCAGGTCAGAAGTTTTAACCTTCAATGAAAATGCTATTCCAATACCATTTGCTTGTTTAAATAAACAAAGTATTATCTCCACTCAAATGTAGGAGGTTGTTTACATGGTAAGATAGGTAGAAAATTTGGAAGTCTAAGCTAAGCAGCACCACCTGAAGTTTCACCTCTTGAAGAATGTGGTAATAATGCCATGACATGGATCTTTTCTCTGTGATATTCAAAAGCTGGTGTAGTAAAGTGATTAACAGCCACACCAGATGTGTGTGAATAGGTGCACACAGAAGGATCTCTGTGTGAAAATGGATACAGAAGACTTGATCCCAATGAGCACTGAAGACACTTGAACACCAAATTTCCAGATGTGTCTTATTTATTGTCCTCATGGTGAAATAGCCTAGGATTCCACACCATGGTCAGGATGTAAGGCTCTAAAATATACTTGCAAAGTTTCTGGCCAATGTGATTTAAAATGGCTGTTACGCCATATACGGTGCAGAAAATTGGATTCATAAAGGAACCATACAGATATTCGCTGTTTTTTGGAAATGCCAGACATGGTTAGATGTAATGAAATGCAGGTGATGTTAAAATAATGGATTATTTAAGGTGAAAGGCAGCAGAAATTTCTCAAAGCATAAACAAATGCTGACAGGAATTTAGGCTTCTCTTTAGTTATTTTGTATTATTGGATCCATTCTTAATAATAGATATCATTTATATAACCTGAGGTCTGTGATTTCACAGTGAAGGCCAAAAGGATATCACTTTCATAGTCCCCAGCCATATCTCATGGTAAGTTAGTGGCAGTAATTCAATTATGTCATTAGAGTATGTTTCCACTGGAATTCTTGAGATATTTTTCTGCATTCACGAAAATGTCATCACTTTGCTACCCATAAACATAAAAAGTTATACAATTGCTTCTTCCATTCATGCAGTCTTTTACACAGACCTCCTTTCCAAACAAAATTAAAATATTTTTTATCGAAAGGCTTCCTATTCATTGCCCCTCACCATCTTCCAAAAATAATGGACCAAGGTTAGGTTGCATGGAATGGGAAATAAGGTTTTTCTTCTTTTTTCTGTTCATGTTTTACCTGGGAATCTTCTTTAATTAATTCCACATGCATAATATTAATGTTCAACTCTCTGTTAACTTCAGATTTCATGAACAATTTAATTGATGAGGGTTTTTTTTCCTTAAGAAGTTCTCTGAAAGAAATTAAAAGAGAATCAGTTTTAAACTCCTAGATGAAATCTCGATGCAAATTTATTTAAGAAAATCTATATTTAATTATATTTATTGAAGAACTTATCAAAAGAAAATTAAATAAAAAACTGATCAAAACTTTTTCAAATAACTTCTCACTGAAACATTGCCTTCTCATGTCTTTTTTTAACATGCAGTTTATCTGCATCCACATTTGAATTTCTGGTTTTAAAAGGTGGACATAATTTTTTGGAGTTAGAACATCAAATTTAATTGACTTCTTTAGACATGTGCTGGTCTTCCAAAATGTTACATACCTATTTTATTTGAATTCAAAATTTATTTATTTTTTTTTTAAATTTTAATTCAAAGGTAAATTGATTCAAAAGAAAATGTTAATAAAAAATCATCTTCATAAGAGGTACCAGAAAGACAATGGTGTTTTCTCAAATGGTTATTTCATAGAATATTGATGTGTATTTTTGCGTTATTAAACATCATATGGAAAAAAATCTCTACATATTAGGACTTATGAGATGGAATCATTTATTTCAGGGTCTGTCTCTGATATGTCCACTGGAAACATTAAAAAATTTAAGCAGAAAGCAAGTAGACATGGAAAACTCCTAAGCAGACTTTTGCCACTTTCAGAAATGCACGATAAAGGCTTCCTGAGAGCAAGTATTGCATTCACAATGAACCACTTATCCATTTATACTTCTTTGTTGTCATCCAGAGTCTATGAGTTCCACACTCATGAAAAAGGATATTATTATGCATGTAGTAAACAGTGTTTGAATATTTCATTTGGTTTCCTTTTTGGTCCTTTGTTGTCAGAAGTTGTGAGCAAATATTCTTTATTCAAGCTTTTGAATATTCAATGATTTTATGTTCATCTTTTATACACCATCTTTGATCATCCTTGTCACAATTCTCTCTACTCTACCTTTTTTCTAAGATGTGCTGTTAGAGAGGAGGTGATCAGAACTACAACTAGTATTCAAGACAGAAGCAAAGTGACATAGATAAAAGCAGTTTGCTGATACCATTTTTTATTACAAGGGTTTCCCCCCCAAACAATTTCTATAATCCCTTTTGCCTTTTATCTGTTTTAAGCATGTACTTGGCATATTTAAAGACTTCACAGTAGCTCTGGTATCTCTTTCCTGGGCATTTCTAAGTAATTTAGAGATCCTCAAGAATTTTTCTGATTTATTTCTGACTACAAATCCTAAATTTAGGGTTAGTTTCCTTCCTACATTTTCTCCAGACTGAAATGAAGAATATAAAGACACTTAAACTTATGCAGGATCATAGAGGATGATATTTTTTTGTTGGCTCAATCCATTTGGTAAATGTCTTCTGTTAACTTTTAATAATCTTCAAATTGAATTTATTTAACTATTTATGTGTCTTAAATTAGACTTTTTTTTTTTTGATAACAGACTGTACTGTTACACACATTTCTATCTTTTTTCCTCCATGTTTGCCTAAAATAATCTTCACATTGAGCTAAATCTTAACGGCAGAGCAGCTGTGAGATATATTAAATGGTTATTAATGCAAGTGTAAAACACTGTGTTAGAATTTTAAAGTGAAAAATATGTATATATTTGTGTGCATCCCTATATGTATGCATATATATATATATATATATATATATGTGTGTGTGTGTGTGTGTGTGTGTGTATGCATATAGATATCTACATACATATATGCCATAAATAGATAAATGAATTGTGGTTGTATGTGTTATATATAGTTTGCAGTTAAGTCTGTATTAATTTTTGAGTATAAAGTTATCTATAAGCAGGAGTAAGATGCATAGGAAAAATGCCAGTCTGACAAACACTTAGGATTTTCTTCAGTTTGGACCGTTTGTTAAAATTCTAAAATTTTATTCATATTAGTATACAATATAATGAAATTGATTGGGTTTTTTTTTTCAAAAACAAGGCCTGGAGGTCAGAGTAGGGGCTTTCAGGAAAAAAATATTTTGCTGTGTCTGATACCCAGAACAATGTTCACAGATGCCTTGAAATGATTGCTGTCAGAGCTTTGATTTAACACTTCTTCATGCACAGATACACCACATGGATCATATATTTGATACTGACCTGTTCTATTTATTTTCTCAGTATAATTTATAATACACTAAATTCTAAATGAATGTGAACTGTAGAAAGCAATACATAAGAACAGGATATGAGGTGTGCACTAAGGATATGAGGCACACATGGTCTTTTATTTGTGTTTCAGGTCAATAAAATATTACATTAACATTTTTAAATCAAAGCAATAGGTAAAGACAGGATGCTTTTTCTATGCATTTGTGAATACACCAAGATACCTTTAAAATTCAGAGATATTCCATACTGTTTTAGTCAGCTACATGATTAAGTATTTGTCCTGTATACTAAGTCAGAGTCACAAATTGGAAGATTGTCATCTTAGGTGGTAATTTAAATTATAAGGAAAACCAGATTTTATATATGAATCTTTTGAGAGATTTATAATGATAAATGATTGGAGAGACTTCTATAAAAAATTTGTGTTAAGATACTGGGATGTTTAGCAAAATCCAATTGAAGCTATGGTAGAAAAACTACATAGAAGAAGGAAAATTTTTGACTAAATATGAGACAAAAATAATAATTAATTTTCATTGTTAGTTTCTTTATATTTTTTTTTTTTACCAAGGTGCACCATTCTAGGCCAAAAGCAAATGCCATATTTTAAGATTTACAATATAGAGCTCAATATATCTCTAATAAAATTCCTGTGAGAATTCTCTTTATTGAAATTAAAATGTATTCTTAAACTCTTTCTGGGGAATTTTTACTTTTAAGAAATTAAATTTTTCACAAATCATAAAACTCATACATAATAACCTGCATTTAAATAAATGGTCCTCTATGGAAAATATATGAGGTATACAGAGGATAATAAAATAGATCATGACAATGTTTTACCTATCCCAGAGGGTAAATCACATGGCATAATCTGAATTCATATGGTCAAAACTGCTTCAGCAAAGGCTGCCCAGAGCCATGACTGGCTATTTTCTAAGACTATTAATGTGTTTTAATCTAAAATTCTGTGAGGAATCATGTCGGCATTCTAAGCGGTACGGACATTACACTATGGATTATTTCAGTCCACGGGGGTACATTTAGCAGCAGCAGCCTCATGAGATGTCAGCATATCAGAGCTGCAGCTGAAAATATCCATCTGACAAGATAAATAATGAAATAATGCCTTATCAAAAAATCCTGGAGTTTTTGTTCACTTCGGTCAGAATTTGCCAAAATCAGAGATTAAGATCCACCTATTTTGTATATTCCTTATGTGTGTATATAGCTATATGTAACATAATTATATGTAGATATTTTCCTCCAAAGATTTCATTTGGGAGCAACAGTAGAGGGAGGGAATTTGTACCCTCTCACCAAAGATATGCACATCCTCAACTTCTTTTTTGGGGGACCATGAAGCCTGGCCAGTTTACAAAATGTAAGTTTTGCAAACATCAGATCACAAGATAAAAGAAATTACAAGGCCACACAAGAAGAGACAGCTAGAACTGCATCTTGAACTTTTCCTCCACAAAATATACCTCAAAGAAGACAAATAAATATGCCTATGAGAGTATCAAACATCTAAGCAGCTTCCTTAATGAGATTACCTAATTCTTATTTTGATTAAGTAAAGAAAAAGTAGCATTTACTCATACTTAGCTTAAGGTGTTTATCTTAAATGTATACCAAATATTTATTAACACTGAGTTATCCATTATTCTGGTTGCTGTCGTGTTTCTGGGCAAAGGAAATAATTTTGAAATATTTATCAGCGCCTTTCAATTTAAAAATATTTGTTAAAAGGGAAGTGGAATAGCTTGAGTTGATACAGTGATACCATGCTGAGTTTGAATTGCAGGGAAAAGAAATAATGAATTAGTTGAAAATTCCCTCTACCTGTCACCCTTGATTGTAGGTATGAAGGGCTTGGTTTAAACCGAGATCACCTTGCAAATCTTACATAGGATGCATTGTGTAGCTTCACAGCCAGACGACGCCAAAGCCACACACCCTGACATGCTGATAACAGCCTTTCAAACAGACACACACACACACACACACACACACAAAGAGAGTTTAAAAGCATCTCCCCCACCAAGCTCTGACACAGAAACATTTTTCTAAAAACAGACCTTGAGTAGCAGCAGCTTTGGTCAAAATCTGTGAGATGTAAGAACATTAAAAAAAAAAATGTTGACAGGGGTATGACTTCCTCCTATGCAACAGTACAGAATTATATAGATATTGCACCTTCAACCAAGGTGTCTATTTCAGTTGGTTTTCCTCCTACAAGAGCACATATTTTAATCAGTTTAGATTTTTTTCCCTCTTTCCATTCACAATTTCTGACACTAAAGTGGAAGCTGGGTCTTGTTAAAATTACTTGGATTTCTAAAGCAGTCCCATTAATTTCATTTTGTGAGTCAAGATTTTCTGATTGCTTTTACAAAGGGAAAACAATTGATTACTGCCTGAAAGGCTTGACTTATTTTGGTTGTAACACAATGGCACGTATAATGTTGCCAGAAGCTCTGTGACACATTACTCAAAAAGAATTCAGGCCAAAAAGAAGAAGATCAAGATAAAAGACAGGGAGGAATTTTGATGACCTGCTCCATGGAAAGCCTTCCATTTTTTTTCCATGTTACCTATGGTGACAAAATACAGAACCAGAGGAAAACCAGCTTCTGCAAGTTATTTTGTGGTGTCAATCTAATAGCATAAACAGTCAGATAATTATTCAAAGGCCTTTCCTCAGTAAACCAGGGGGTGTTTCATTCAGTGTGATCCAGGACAGTACAAGCCATTAACCTTGAGCACAAGTGCTCAATGTAATGTAGGAATGGAAGGGTTTGTGTCAATCTGCTTCTACCACTTCCCTTTGCTTTATGCCAGGTGAGCTCTACTGAGCCTTTTATCCACCCAAAAATCACTTACTGATGGTCCAAGATTGGACCAAATCCTAAAAGTGGGATTTGACTGCTTGCCTGTGGTAATTTGCAGCTGCTGGTACCTGCCCCCTCCACATGAGACTTTAAAAGCCACAAGTCTTTTCAGGTTGCCTTGGCAGCTGTTTCAAAAATCTTTTGAGACAAATTAGGCGTAGTCATCTTATGCATTGGATTCAGACAGCACATTGCCGGTCAGACTTGCTGAAATCCCGCTTGCTTAGAGTAAAGGACAAATTAAATGAATTACTGCTCCCAGTTTGAATATTTTCCACGTGCCATTGAAATCAACATAGAATACTAGAAAGAAATGCACTCCTCGGTTTGGGGTGAGAGGAATAAAACTTCATTATTCAAGCTTAGTATTAACATACCCATGTGCACTTGGAACTTAAGGGACCATGTTCAGGAAACGTCTAGACTACATAGTCCAGTTAAAACATTAGCAGTATTGCAAAAACATTAGTAGTATTGTGAAGATTTATCTGGGATAGTATCACTGGAAAAACATTTAGCTGTTGTGTAGACATAAAATAGGTAGAGTTAAAAATATCTAATATAAGTGTAGGTGATAATTTAATTTTTTTTATTACAAAGAGTCATCATGCTTCTGTGTAATTTTTGCTCATTGCGTATTCTAAAGTGAGGCCAAATTCCAGAAAGTATGTAAATGATATGTAAGAAAAAGGTATTTTTCAGTGAGTTTCAGAGTAAAAAATTATTTTTAACGAGAAGCAATATTTAAGATTATAGGCCTTTTTTGTCTCAACCACCTGGAATGTTGTTCATCCCCATGGTAGTTGCAGGATGCACTATATTGCCTGAAATTTTATATTTTTGATTTAAATTATTATATTGACCTGTATGATAGAACAAGAATCTCAAATGATAAACATTACTTTGGTACATTCTTTTTCACATTTTATTTCTCAGGTTTGTGCCCTCATCTTTTCTTTCCCATCCCTACTCAGCTGCAATCTGTAGCATGACTTTCCTTTCTGCTAAAAATGCTCCTTTAATTAGTGACATTATTTGATTTCTGAGTTGGCATTATCTAAGCAGTGGAGTATGGGAAGTGAGAATTTGATTCCCGTTGTGTATGCCTGCATTGAGCTGTGCAGTTCTGTGGAGATACCTGAGCTACTCTGACAGAACCCAAGCAACGTGGCAATGTCAGTGTGTTGCTGTGCCAAGGCTAATTAGCTTCACTGCTTGTTAAGGATTAGGTACAACAGCTGCGTAGTGTATGCAATTCCTTTTAATACATGGAAATTGATGCCACCCTCTTCCAAGGCTAGAACCTCATTCAAAATGTCGTATTTCATGGTGATTTTTAAAGAATGAATATTTGCAGAGTGATGGAATAGTTTGGGTTGTAGGGACTTGAAGGATTACCTAGTTCCAAGCCTCCTGTCATGGACAGGAACACCTTCCACTAAGCTAAGTGACTAAAAGCCCCATCTAACTGGTCTTAAACACATCCAGTCAAGCAGCATTCACATCTTCTCTGGACAATCTGTGTCAGTGCCTCACCAGCCTCACTGTAAAGAATGTCTTCTTTGTATCTGATCTAAAGGTACCCACTTGCATTTTAAAGCTATTTCTCCTTGTCCTATCACTACATACTCTTGTGAAAATTCTCTCCCCAAATCTCTTGTAAGACCCATTTAGGTGCTGGAAGGCTGCAATCAGCACCCCCCACCCCTAGAGCCTTTTCTTCTCCAAACTGAACAGGCCTCAACTCTTTCAGCCTGTCTTCATAGGAGAGATGCTTCAAGGCACACTTCTGGACTTCCTCCAACAGGTACAAATTTCTTAGGTTGAGGGCCTCAGAGCTGGATACAGTGCTCCAGATGAGGTCTCAAGAGAGTTGAGCACAGGGATAGAATCAAATCTCTCAACATTCTGGTCTTTCTGCTATTGATACAACTCGGGGTATAGTTGTCTTTGTGAGCTGTAAGTACACATAACTAGGTCACATCACTCTCCCTAACAACCTATATTCCCAAGTCCTTCTCGTCAGGGTTGCTCTCAATCCATCCTCTGCCCAGCCTGTGTCTGTGTTTGAATTAGCCTGAGCAATGTGCAATTCCTTGCACTTGGCCTTGATAAACTTCGTGAGGTTCATATGGTCCCACCTGTAGAGTGTTTCAAGGTCCTGCTAGATGGCATCTCTTCCCTTCTTTATATTGATCATACCACACAGCTTGGAGCCATGGGCAAACTTGTTGAGAGTGCACAGAAACTCACTGTCTATGCTGCTTACAAAACAATGTCAAATATTGTCAAACATTGTCAAACACTGACCCCTGAGGGACATCACTCATCACTGGTCTTCACTTGGACATCGAGCTCTTGACTTCAATGCTTTGAGTGTCAATTCCTTATCCACTGAGTGGTACATTTAATCCATGCTTTAGAGAAAGGGATATTGTCCAGGAAAGTGTCAAATGCTTTATACAAACTCAGGTAGAACACATCTGTTACTCTTCCCTCATCCAAAAAGTCTGTAAGCTTGTCATAGAAAAACACCAAATTTGTTGAACACAAACTGCCATTAGAGAAGCCATGTCAGCTGTCATAAATCACCTCCTTATTTTCCAGGTGTCTTAGTATAGATTCCAGGAGGATCAGCACCATGATCTTGCCTGTACCAAGATGAGACTGACTGATCTGTCATTCCTTAGTGCTTCCTTTCTTTCTCTTATTAAAAAATTAGGGTATTTTCCTCTTTTTCCCTCAGTGGGAACTTCACCTGACTGCCACAATGTCTCAGTATAATGGACAGTGGCTTAGCAACTTCAGTTTCCTCAAGACCCAAGGATGAATCTCATCAGGTCTCAAGGACTTGTGTACCTTTGGGGTCCTGAGATATTCTAGAACTTTATCTTATCTTACACTTGGCAGTTCTCCATTCTCCCAGTTACTGCCTTTTCTTTCTGCAGCTTGAATGGTGTGGTTGCTGCACTTTCTTATAGAGACTGAGGAAAAAAAACCACTGAGTATCTCAGCCTTTTCCATGTCTAATGTAACTAGGTATTTTGCTGTGTTCTGGAGAGGGCTCTGTCTTACTAAATCTAGTGTTATCTATATATGTGATAGATCTATAGACTGATATCATCATGTGAGTCTGAATGATTCACTACACCTATAACCAACAACCTACAACTTTATATGGGCTTCACTAACACAGAATGAGACTTCCCAGTATAAACAACCCTGTTTGTAGACTCACTGTTACAACTGAAAAGATGGATGTGTCTTCTCAGAGTGGGGTGGCAAGTTCATGTCTGACATGGCGCCTAACACCTGTACTGTCTCTCCAATTCTGTGTCTTAGATGAAATGTGCTACCCATATTCAAAATATTTAGAATCAAAGTAAACAGCTGTGGAAAATTACTGATTATACTCTTTTTAACCAGATGGCTAAAGCAACCCCCTCTCTCATTTGCTGTAAGTGATACTTAGATTAACAAGATATTTATTATGAAACAAATTTGCCTTCCTGAAAAATCATTGCAGAAGATGTATAATAGCATTTTGAATTAATTCTCTATCACCAAAGGTAGTATCTTTCCCCATGTATTAAAAGATACAGTGTTAATTTTACCATTTTTCTTTAAGTATATTTATTTACTTACCATTTTATCTCTTTTTTTTTCCTTCATGTCTCTTTTCTGTTTAAAAATAGAGGACTGATCTTATTTTCCTCTGGAATTAATACTGGAATTTAGAATTCAAATAATTTATACTGTTTTACAACTAATTTTACAGGACTGTCAGAAACAATCATCATCACATGTTGTGTAAAGCTACTTAGGAACAGGAATTTGATTTTAGAAGCATGAAGTATTCATATTTACTTCTCAATATGAACTTGGGCAGACTTTGGATTGGTATGGCCATTAAATACCCCAAGAAAGGGTCCAGTAATACTCCAGTTTGAAAGTAACTTATCAATATCAGTTATTGGCTTTTTGACCCTTGCATGTATTTAGTAATATTCTTACTCAGCTAGAATTCCTCCATAAATTTCATATATTTATCTCATTTAAGAGAAAATAATTCCATACTTCTTGTATTCCAAAATTAAAGGCCTATCTGAACAGTACTCCTGAATATCACAGTTTGGTTTCCCTTGGTCTGTGGTCATTGATGAGACTGAAAGATTTTTTTTTTCAACCATTTTCTTCAGGTGTTCTGAGTTTTACCTCAGAACAGTTTGGCTGTAGGGTAATACACAGAAGATCAGAATATAGAGAAATTATCTGTATTGTTTAAACATAGAGGAAGAGGGATGGAATAAGGAAAAACAAAAGTAAATATTTATTTAAAATAAATAGTGTGATGTGCTAAACAAAGCTGATTCTTGACATATGTGAGAGGAGGCTTAGCCCTATTTCGCCCACTCCAGGAGCTGATGAAATCAGGTTAGTGAATTTTCTCACTCTCTCCATGCACTTGCTCCTGCTCATGCATGACTGTGTGAGCAGGAATAGCAGCCTTTTAATGATTATTTTTCCTTCGGCGCCTACATTAGCTACACAGAAAAATAAAGTATTTTCACTCTCTCACTAGACAGCAGCAATAAAATGCATATGAGTCCAGATAGAAACAGCCTTAATATTATATTAGTTTTCTATTTCTTCACCAAATATCATGGTTTCTTTACTATTAGAAAACAGACTGGTTTATGTTTGCTCCTCAAAAAAAATTATTTTTTGCCATTTCCATTATGTAAAAAGACTATATTATGACCTTGTGCAGAAGTCTATACA
The DNA here is from genome assembly GCF_971803275.1 of Cyanistes caeruleus. Taxonomy (NCBI): domain Eukaryota; kingdom Metazoa; phylum Chordata; class Aves; order Passeriformes; family Paridae; genus Cyanistes; species Cyanistes caeruleus. The sequence continues at coordinate 36,518,680 of NC_141703.1, forward strand.
AGTGTGATACAAAAAATACACCCTTACAAGTGTCTGTAGGAATCTTTTTGTGATTATGAGTCATACTTCTTCTTCCCACTGCCTTCTTTAAAGGAAATGCCACAACAATTTTTCATTATATGTGTTATAACTAATGATAATTTATTATCAACAACTAGTTAAATATGGAGAAATTTATTGCAAAGATTGGGTCATTCATCCATGTCTGTGTGTACACCCAGAAATTATACACAATTATAAATCTAAACATTTTGCATAAAGTTTGAAAATACAGAATCTCCTCAGCTGATATCATCCATAGATGCATCACATAGATTCATATAGATATGTTATCCTTACAAGCTATATTTTACCACTTCACACCTGTTTTTATAGTAGGTTTTCCTGACATTCAGTAATTTAATTTGGGTTGTTCTTTTATAATGGGAAAGTCTATTTTATCTTATGGTAAGAAGTTCCTATAAAAGGCTATTCATATTATTCTTTACTGTTGTTACTCTGTGCTTGTAGGCATATTGATTTTGCTATTAGTGGGACAAGTGGAACTTCACCTAGCAGATTTTTGATTTCTATCATAACATGTTTTTCCCTAGTACTTGTCCTTTGGTTTTTTTTTCCCTAATCTACTTAATCAGTTTCAAAAAGTGAAAATCTGTTTTATTTACTGTACGTGATGCAGGAGAACTTATTCTTAAATCAAGGAATAATCAGAAAGCTAGCATTATAGATCTGTCACTTCATTAATTTAAAATAAGGAAGGTAAGGTACATATTTCCTGTTTTCAAGATCTTAAAATATTGTAATGCTGGACTTTTCTTCTATTATTATGCAAACAACTTTGAAAAGCAGAGGAGAGATGAAAACATCTCAAATTATTTAGGAAAATTAAATTACTTGGGAGATACAAAGTGTTATGCCAACACCTTCACTACACGTTCTCAGATTTAGAGCCATGTAGAAAGAACATCAAACAAGAAAAAGAATTGGGCAAAAGGTAACAGTGTCACATTTGAAAGAATTCTAGTTTATAACTGTGATTCTTTAACTGCTCAAAGACAAGTCAGGTGATTCAACTTTTTGTCTTCTTTATGAACAAATAGCTTATGAACTTCATCAACCACTGGTCTCACTTCTGTTTGTTACCTACCTTGATCCCAGGAGTGTTTAAAGGTAGCCTGTGAAGACAAACACGATGATACAGTGTGGTTAACCCAGTTAAGATATTTTATAAGTCCTGAGCAAAGACAATAAGAATATTTGTCTATACTATCCTCAATATTCCAGAAAGGGAAACCAAAAGAATCATAGCCCAGACTCCTCCACATCTAATTGTGAATCAATGTCAAATACTAATGTGTGGTTCAGAGTGAATGGTAAATGTAAAGTACATAAAGAAGCTGCCATAAAATTATTTTGTTATACTAGTGCTTTATAACAGCACTTGGAGCAAAGGTGTTCAAAAGTCAGAAATAACCAGCATATGACTTCAGAGAAATTACAAATTCTACACAAAGTATTCTGTGAGAAAAGACTAGAAAAAACAAAAATTTCTGTGTCTTCAGAATGAAGTAATCATTTGTTTTGATAGAAGGAGAGGCCAAGCTCATGCAAAACTGCAGAAGTGAACATGTAAAGGAAAGTAACCATAAGAAAAAAAAAAAAAATCCAAGAAAAAAACCAAATAATAATTGGGAAAAAAAAATTATGGATTTTCCATGAAAACATTCTGCTGGCAGCTTATCAAAATATTTTAAATGCAAAAAATGTCATATTTTAAGTGCATCAACATAAAGAGACAGGACATATATTCTATCCATGATAGGTGCCATAAAAGATCCCCTATCCATATGGTTTATGCTTTTTTTCATTCTAGAAAACAAATGGAATTTTTCATATGGATGTTAATAACAGCCTTGATCTATGCGTGCCCCCTCCATACCTGAATTTCCTTGAGGGGATGCTTGCTGTAATAAAAGGCATGTATTAAGAGACATTTGAGCAACAAAGCAATCTGATATTTTGACTGTGAACCAGTCTCCAGACTTGCTCAGTTTATTAGTAAACATATAGTCAAAAGGACCATTGTTATCTTTCAACTAACTATAACAAATTGTATTTTAACAGTTTAGCATTTTCCCCCAGATATCTACACCTTCATTATTGAGGCTTCCACACCAGAAAAGTAATCTAGGTATTTTCTTAGGAATGAAGTAGAACAAAGTGTATCAATGCATCAAGTTTCTGCTGATATGGATAGTCGTCATAATAGTCAATTATAATTGACACATAATAGTTGTCATAAGGCAGTTACTATTCAAACATTTTTTGATTGTGTTACAATTAAATAGATCTAAATAGTGTGAGCTGGAAAAAAGTTTTTTGAAGCCAAAAAGCCAGACTTTTGAGGCTAGACTTTTTCTTCTGGTGAAAGAGAAAAAATGAAAGAGATAGAAGTACAGAAAATGGATTGTGATTACAAATATAAATTAAAAGCTTACATCAGTAAGCTAACAATAACTAAACAAGATTTTATTCTTCTTTCCAGAAAGACAATAATTTTCTACATGATGATATCAGGTAAAAATTCACAACTTAAAAGTCACAGAAGATGTATCGTAAGGACTGCTCTGATTGGCTTAATATTTAGGAAGAGAAACTCAGTGACAATATAACAAGAAAATGTAAAATAAAATATGCAACAGAGGTATTCACCTCTTTAAAGTATTATATCTGACATTGTACTCTAATCTCATATTTTCTAGGGTATATGCAAGTTCAAAGGAATTTATGCTATTCTACAGGAAAATGAAACATAACAGAGCAAAGAAAAAAAAAAACAAACAGCAAAGTCAACAAAAAACCCCCACCAAAATGTAACACTGTACCTTTCTTCAAAGCTTTATGTGAAAAAAGGAAGTTGCTGTGAGTGTATGCAAAAAAAAATTTAAATTTTCAGAGGACTTTTGTTTTTTGAGCATTTGACATCATCTTGAGGAGAATAATTTATATATTTCTGTGTTAATTTTTACTTATTTTTTGTTATAACTCAGTAGAATAATGCTGAAATTCAGCTCTACTGAAATTCAACAGAAATAAAAATCTAAGAGAACAGTAAACTTCTTTTGTAGAGCAGAATAGTATAAATGTCGTCTACCATAATTACTTTATTTTGTTTTTAAATAAATTCTTTTCAGATAATGCTTAGGATTCTGAATATGTTATTTCACAGTGCTAACATCTGCAGAATGGGAAGACAAGCTGTGTTTTTCCTGAAAGGAAAAGAGCAGTTTCAAATATGAGAAATGAATTTTGATTAATTGTTTTTCAGTACTGTCCTAGCTACAGAGGTCAGTGGACATTTCTATTCTTTTTCAAAGACTTTTCAAAAAATGTATGTCCCATGGAATTTATCATCAAAGGGCTAAACCATGACTAAGTATTCTAGATAGTCAAGGTGAAGGAATTGTGTTAACTGATTTTCACAGAGGAAATGTGTAATATCGTACCTCTCCAAGGCTGGAGGGGTTTTGAAAAGAAAATCTTTTTAGTGATGCAGAATTCTTTACAGTGTGAATCTTATATTTCATCTGACAGAAATAAATGTGTCATATTCTGCAGGTTCCATGTGGACACTGCTTCTAGAAGATAGAATTCCTTGCCAGATCACAGAAATTGTAAGCCATTTCACCTTTATACGTTCAAGCATTTTGTTCACTATCAAAACAAGATATATGAGAATTTCTCCTTCAGCAAAAAAGTATGCCTTAAAAGAAAAGTATTTTACTGACTAAGTGGTTACTGAAAAACCACAAATATTAGAAGCAGAAAGGTGGAAAAGACCTCCAAGATCATTAAGTCCAGCCTTTGACTGAATATCACCACGCTAAATAAACCATAGTCCACCACTTCCCTCAACAGCCCATTCCAATACCTATATACTATTTCAGTGAAGAAATTCTTCCTGATCTCAAACCTGAACATCCTCTGGCACAACTTGAGGCTGTTGCCTCTTGCCTTGTCGCTTGTTATCTGGGAGAAGAGGATGACCCCCCTCTTGGCTACAGCCTCCTTTCAGGCGGATACAGAGAGTACGACTCAGCCTTGAGACCTCTCCAGGAAAAACACTCCCAGTTGCCTCAGTCATGTGACTTGGCTTCTAGAACCTTCTGCAGCTCCACTGCCCTTCTCTGGACATGCTCCAGCACATCAATGTCTTTCTTATCATGAAGACCCCAAAACTGAGCACAGGATTTGAGGGTGGCCTCAGCAGTGCTGAGTAAAGGGGCACAATCTCTCTCCTGCTCCTGCTGGCCACACTATTGCTGATGCAGGCCAGGCTGTCACTGGCCTTCTTGGCCACCTGGGCACTTGTCCAGCCACTACTGCCCATCACCCTTGTGTCTTTTTTTGCTGGGCAGTTTTTCTGTCTCTCTGCCTGTAGTGCTACATGGGGTTATTGTGAGCCAAGAGCAGGACCTGGCACTTCAACTTACTGAACCTCATACCACTGGCCTTGGCCTATTGATCCAGCCTGTCCAGATCCCTCCTCAGGGCCTTTCTACCCACTACCAGTTCAACCCATTCCCCCAGCTTAGTGTCACCTGTAAACTGTTCCAGTTTTTTCTTCAAAATCTACTTTTGAAATGAAATATAAATCATAAAATTATCCCCTAAGGTGTTTTAAAAATGGAAAATTCCTCAGTGAAACACCCCTCTCCTACAGCTGAATAATTCCCCAAAACAAAACTAAAAATCTGGTTTTTTGAAGTCAATGCACAGTAGCTGTCTTTCACCAGCACGTAAATGAAATTGTCCTATCCAATCCAATTTCATTTATGTCATCTCTTATAATAGTTCATGCTGATTAGTGCTAACAGAATGAAGGTTAATCATCCTTAAAAATGCTTACTTCTCTTTTTCCCCCTCTGAATGCAGGACAGAGTTTTAAATTGTATATATTCCATGGTCTGTTTCTAGGATGTCTCCTAAGAAATCAATTCAAAAGGCAGCTGCAGTCCAAAAGTAGCAACTGATGAAACATCTGAGGGATACCTGTTCTTGCAGGTGTTCACTTAATGTTTTCCTTTTCTTACTGCTGAAAAACAGTTTTCTCTTGCAAACAAACTGTGATCAAAAGTTGGTTCTGGAAAAGGATTCTGAAGGCTCTGAATCTACTTTTGTTAAAGCATAAAAACCAAAATCACATTATTTCCAAAGCAATTGATACTTTTCTTACAAATAAGTTTCAGTATTACTTAGTATTTAAACACCTACTAAAATCTATCATTGTAAGAATGTCATTCCCATTCATCAAAACCTTGAAATCTCATTGAACATTTATGCTTTGTAATAATTTAGCCTTTTAACCTTTGTGATAACAAATTCTCAAGTACACTTTCCCCAATTAAAAAAAAGAAAAGCTTTTTAAGGATTTTTATGAATTAAAGATTATATATGGAGTTTATTTTTGAGACTGCACTGTTCGTAAATATTTGGATTATCACTGAATATATTGAAACAGACTTGAATCCTAAAAGCACTCTGTTATTTGCTGTAATTTCATGCCTATATAATACAGCATTTCTGATTTATTATTTCTTAGGCATTGATAATTTTCTGCTTAAAATATTTTTCATCACATAAGAGATCAGTGATACTTATTTAAACAATTAGTCATAATTATGGGAAACATACAAGTATATTATATCTTCTAAAGGTGTCCCATATACAAAACTTTATTTTTGTCAATGATTTGATTTAAAATTTACAAAATTTAATACAATCATTGAAATCAAAATCAGCCTGTGAACACCATTTACACAGAAAAGGTTGATCAATGTTTCAAGATGCTGTTGTTGAATTTTCAAGAGAAAATTCAATTTATCTAGACAATGCTGTAAACTCTTAATCAAAGAAACACTTTTCAATCTATTTATCTGATAGTTCTACTGGAATATACTGTCCAGTTAGTGCAGGATTATGCTTTGTTTTACTTTTCTCAATTTTAATGAAGTACAAATATTGTACACATCTTAGGCTTGGTGGGATATTACTGTTGATCCTGACATTTCCTGACAGTATCACTTCTCCTTCTGTTAAGAAATAATTTCTCTTTTTTTTCTGCTACATACTTTTGTACTACAATCTTTGTAAATCAGGCAAAAAAAAAAAAAATCTTTCCTTTTGAGCAGCATTTAAACATCTGAAATGAACAATTAAGATCTGGAATTTTGGTGAAGTGTTCAGCAGAGAACTAAGGCAAGCTGTAGACCACAATTTACTATGAGTGAAATTTATCTTCTTGGAAGGTTTCCTCATTTTGAAACAGTAAACACAGAACTATAATCCATTAAAATGTCTTAGTTGATTAAAATCTTAGCAACACTTGAAATTTTATAAACAAAAAGTATGAGAATTCCATTAACACATAGATAAATATACATGTACATATTTAAGTCCTGATGATCAGTGCTTAGGGTAGATTCATAAATAGAATTATGAGATAATATGCTTAGATGACTCTTAGACATAAACAAAACAGTTAATTTTTTGAATTAGAAAGGAAAAGCGTAAAAAATTAAAACCAATGCTCTCAGATTTTTTTATTATTTATTAAACACTTCATATTGCTTTTATGAATGCACTTTATATCAACTAAAGGAATAAAAGGCTTTACCATCTTGTTTTATTACCTTCCAGGAAGCTTGGAACTGCAATTCTTAAATAAATGATGGCTGGAATATTTTGATATTAACACAAAGAATAAAAACACATTCTTCTTGTTAGTAATAATCAAGTTGATTTAAATAATATTTGCTGGAAAATAAATTTAATTTTAATATCTAAGAACAAATTTAAACAAAGTTTTATGCAAGCACAATGAAAGAATGCAGTGCTGAGGCAGCTCTATGGATATACTATGGCATATAATTTGAACAACGAAGCTGCCTGGGTCTATTTCCTTAGCATATAGTAAAAATGAAGTTATACAGTCCATATTTTAAGACAAGTTAAGTATAATTTGAATTTGATATGGTGTAGGTATGTGCACAGCTACTGAACACCTCAAAAACATAAAGTGATATTTTGATTTATTTATTTAATGTAGAGTTACTGTAGATGATAAAAATGTTTTTTAATAGTAGTAGCTTAACTACACTACTATTCCAATAATCCTCTCTTCAAATGCCTCTAGAGATATATAAAGGTAATGGCTTCTTTAAGGAGCATTAAATTAATAAATTTATTTTACTTGATGTTGACCACTAAGGTAAGAAAATTTAGCAATTATGGTTGGGAAATCTTGACTATTAACAGAAAGAGAGTACGACATTCATTAACTATATATGACTGAAAGCTTTAAATTTTTCAATGATTGGTCACTGAAAATGCAAAATATGGATAAATAAACACATTTAATAAAATTCTTTAACATATTCATGAAATGTCTCCATGAATTCAGCCTCTCAAGTCTGTTATTGGTTTCTGCATAACATGTCTGTACTTGGTCTACACTTCTGCATTCTCTACCAATGTTCATGTCCAGCAGCCATTACATTATAGTTTAGAAATGGCACTTGATATGCACTTTTATGTTTTAAGAGAAATTTGATTAAATTCATAACCATGAATCAAAAAAAAATAGAAATTGAGTCAATCTGTGATTAAGATTGCCCACAGAGGAAGAGCTTTCTGTGACTTCCAAAAGATCTGCTTTCTGGCCTTGTCTTAGCTATGGATAACGGTGAAGCTCACTTGGTCTCCCACATCAGCTGTCAAGCTCATCCCCAGGGTCCAAAGTTTATCATCTATCTCACAAGAAATTATCCTTCCTGGCAGTTAGCTGCATGGTTTTGTTGAGTATACAGGCATCAAACACTTGAAACCCAAATATTCTTCTGAAAAAAAAAAATGTTGAAGATTTACATTTGTAGCTTCATAGGTATGCCTTACAAACACTGGAACTCTTTTTAAATCCTAAATGAAGTGGATGCATTTTTGTTCACATGCTCATGTTTTGGGGAAGATTGTGTTCTTATTGTTATACCTGTTATCATTCAAAGAGAAAACTGGTATTGTCAAGAGGAAAGGCTTACAAAATAGGCAAGATAGAATGCAAGGAAAAAAGAGCATGTGGACCTGGGTGAAAAAAACAAACAGTGTTTCCTTAATCTGTTGCATGAAGCCATAATAACAACATTTGGTGACCTATGATTTTTTTTGAATTTCCTAATTATGTTCTCTTGTGGAATTCTTCTCAATTATTTGAAGGTACATCTATACTGCTGGGCATTCAGAACAGCTCTTTATGGAAGTACAGTCAAAAATAAATGTAAAATACTCTCTGCAGAATATAAGGTAGGAGGAATAGACCCTAGTTTATTATTATCTTCAAATAGTAGTCTATGTGCCAATGTATAAGTAAACCTCAAGTGAACTGAAGAATGTACTCCCTGTCAAGATTTCCAGGGACCCTCTATATTTCTTCTGCATGGAACAAAGGGGTTTTATTCTGTTCGTAATGTAAACTTTATATTTCAGATTTTATTTGCATAACAATGAATCCTCATCCTTTCTGCTCATCGAAAATTGCTTTTTTGTTTATGACTTTCTCTTCAGTAGGAAGAAGCATCAATTCATTATTCACGAAATAAAGACTCATTAAAAAAATAAAAAGAAAAAAAAAAGAGAAAAGAAACCAACTATGTTGTGTCTTTAATTTAAAACCTGCTTGAGGGCCCTATGGGGTATATTAAATCTGTCTCATTGCCATATATCTTAGTGTACATTTTGCTTGAAACCAGGTGTTTTGTATATTGAACTTTTTAACACTGCAGGGAGGTAAGTATTCACAGCTGGAGTTTTATGCTTCACACATTTTCATGTTTCAGAACAAGGAGCAACCCCTAGGAAAAACTCCTCCAGCATGAAAAGAGGCAGAACAAAGCGCGTCTGTATCTGGTGGCAGGACATGGATACGATGAAGTCACAGATCTAGGACTTGCATATAAAATAGATGCTGGTGTAACCAAGACAAAAAAGTTTCAAGCAGTTGAAGTGTATAGATTGCAGATCAATCACAATATATGAGGTTGTTAGTGTGGAAAGGAGGTGCAAAACAGATTCAAAGAAGGATGAACATCTTTTGTAACAGATAAAAGTTAAGAAGTCTTGTACTTTTAAACAATATTTGAAGGCTGTCATGTTTACTGAATTACCAGTTTAACATTTATACTTTGTGTATGTTATTCCTCCAAAATTTCCAAATCAGTCTTTCTACAGTGAGAATATTTTGAAAATTATCTTTGACACATAAAATATGAAAGGAGTAAATTAATCTTTCTCAACTAGTAGTTTGAGAAATTAGCACTTTTCTTTCTCTCATGAAGACAAGAAAGAACATTGCTTTAGTTTTCCAGGTGATTTAAGTTTATCAAAAGAGAAAGAAAACACCTACTTGTTGGGGCAGCTACTCCTGTGAAATCACTTTAGCAAAACGGAAGTGGACTTCTAAAAGAAGGAATTCCTATATGCCATTAACATGCAAGTTTGTTTATTTGATGATTTAATTTCAGTTTTTGGTGTTCTGACAAGTAATTTCAAAAGACAGAGGAACTGGCTTATTAATATAGGAAATGAGCAGGGTTTGGGGCTTAGACAGAGCACAAGACATTTCCACACCTGTATTTTGATCATTTAACAAGTTTATAATTCTTTACCCAATAGAAAGATTAATTATTGTACCCAATAGAAAGATTAATTTCCTGCAAAGATTAAGAAGGAAAATATTTTTTCAGTTTCCTTTGTATTAACAGCTTTTGGTAACAGAAATCAAGCTTCAGCCACAGGCTGACATTGCACTGATTAACTCAAAGGTTATCCCTGAAATGATAAAAAATAGATGGAGAAATAACATTTTATGTGTACCTTGAACAGCTGAACAACACAGAATAGTCTTTATTAACAGTAAAATGCTACTGATCTGATAGAAAGTGTAATTAATAGATCCTTTACAAATTCAAAATACAGAAAATAGTAAGTACATATAGATATTTAAAATTACTAAATTAATGGTGAGATCCTTCAGCTTGTTGCTGAGGTCAGGGATGTTCACATCTTAGTGCAAAACTACATTTTAACGTTTTGTGTGTTTTTCTTTGCTTTATGTTTGTTGGTTTTTTTTGGTTTTTTTTATGGTGCTGTGCTTTCACCCTTCCCTCTGGCCTAAACAAAAGACTGCAGAAGTCCATAAAATTGCCACCTGGTCTTGTCTCTCCAGACATACCACTATTTTGTCACTAGTACTTGTGACATTATATCTGTTGCACTGTGGAAATCCCTCTGTTGACGGTAATGCATCGCTTTGCTTCTCTCCGTGGGTGTTGCAGGCACGGTGGGGAGCGCACGCAGGGCAGGGAGCACAATGATAAAGATAATGATAAATTGTTATGTGTGGTCAATATTATTACTACTTCTGCCACGAATGATTTATTGCACGCAATATTCTATACAAGTGGAACTCTTAAAAACAGAAGGGGAGAGTGGACAACAAACAAAATTATAATCTTATGCAACAATAGAAAGGCAAACAAGGCAAAAAATTAATCTTGACTCATTGTTATACTGGAGATAAATTTTGGTGCAGAAAGAAAAGCACTTTTGAAGTACCTTGCTGTAGGCTTAGAGTTCATAAAAAACAAGTAAAGTGATGAATTAGATGACATCTTTGAATAACACTTTAAAAATAATAAAGATAAATGAAAGAACTTCCTCAGTATTTTTGTTGTTTGAAGGGTTTTTATGATGCATGTTTTATATTAGCTTTCCTTCCATATTTTCTATGAGAGGATTTTATATTAGGCTTAAAAAAATGTAAGATGTTAATAAAATCCACTCCGCTGCTAGATTTTCTACTCTACTTAAAGTAAATATCTGTCTTACAGGGTTCTAAGGTTTTGGCCAAATCCTGGGGGTGTGTGCATTATTGTAACTCATTGTCACAAATCTCACCACTGTTTCTTTGCCTGCCTCTGATTTTGGGTTCAAGCCCCAGTGGTGGTCCTTGAGCAAAGCCTATGTCCTGAGGTTGTTTGCGGGAGGTCATGTGTTTATATATGCATACGTGGGCTTGTGTTTGTGTATGTGCATTGGGGAGTGTCAGATGGAATGGATTTCACTTAGAATTAAGTAATTTGTGTTATAATGATCTAGTACTTTAATAATCTATAATTCTTTCTCCAAGTAAAAACCTCTATATGTTTACCTCAATATATGTTTGTCTGAAAAAAGAGTGCATGAACAAACCCTGCTTAATTTAGGGAGAGAACTGAACCAATGTGTAGCAGATATATAGATTTAAACCTAAAATAATTGCATTGGCTTCAGAAGACTTATTCTTGATTGACACTACTGAAAGTGAGGGCAGCATCTAGTCTCAAAATTTTTGACAGCGATTACTCCAAAGTTACTTATCTTACCATGATTGTCCTTTCAAAAATACCTTTATTTTGATTCATCATCCTTTAAAAACCATTCTTAGGATCTATATTCTCAATGCACGTTTCAGTAAATTGTGAGGAAGTAATAATGAGCTCAAATATACTTCAAACTATCGTGTATTATATTTGACTGATTCATGTAAACTAGCCTCTTGGAGCAAAAAATTACACACTGATGGATACTTAAAATGATTCATAGCAGTAAATAAAACTGCTCCTTTCTGACACAGGTTCAGCTCATTAAATCTCCAGTGGTCATGTTTCTGTGGCAGAAGTGATATTGTATGTAACAATTACCAATTACTCCCGTAAATATAGTTGGTCTGTACAAGAGGACAACCTCATCTACCTAAGACAATGAAGCATTTCCCTGACATCTGACCCAGAGTGCTTTGCATGTGGCTTTCCTAAAAAATAAATGGTTGAACAGTGCAAGGAGAATCATTTATTAGACAATGCACATTCTCTGTTGAAATCTTCGAACATAAGAGCTGCTGTCAATCACCTTCCACTGAGTAAGATCTTACCCAGATAAAATGTCTAGAGTGCTAAAATCTTTTTCAACTACTTTTGCACATGGAAAGATGATTCCAGATCTGTCTGTATGAATGTTGGATGGTTGCCACACTTATGTAGCTACTGTAACTGCCAACATTTAATTTTCTTTTAGCTTTATACAGAGAGAGAAAGAAGAGTGGGGGGAGGTCTGTGGAAAAAGAGAGATCTCAATGTTTTTAAAAGATAAATATATTTTAAAATTCAAAGATGGTGCTAATTATAAAGAATTGTAATTATAATCCATTTTGGGAACAGCATGCTTGTTCCTCTAACCATTTTTGTCACCTCAGTCAGAGATAGTTTAAATTTTAGCTGCAGTTTCTTTGTTTAACTGGATTTTTTATGCCTACTTCATTTTCTGGGGAAGAAAAAGTGACATACATAGTTCAGAGGGAGAGCCTGACCCCTTTGTATCATTGTGTTCCTGGAATTTAGGATTTCCATTTCTGAATAAGTAATATTTCACCCCTGGTGAAACCACTATAGCTGAATGACATTGCTTGATAAAGGCCAGAAAGACAGAATTTTAATAAGCACTGAACTGCAGCTCTAAAATAACTTAGTGTGAAGTTTTACATATGTTTACAATGCTCATTACCCTACATACAAATTTCAAAACAAGACAGACTGTTTACAATGCCTGTAATCAGCTTGGTGTCTTGTAGCTGTAGTACTCCAAGGAATGAAACAATGAAAGCACCCAACAGAAGGGCCCTTCAACATAATCTGTTAACTACAGTTTGTACCAGACCTTGGTAGGAATGGGAGGCCCCTGGCTAATCTTTTTACTTGGCTAAGTGGTTCTAGGCACAGAGTTCACAATAAAATAATAAAAGCTCAAGGGGCCCTTCAAAACAGCATATATTCAGTGCTGAGTCTCCTTATTAGAGAGTGAAGGACAACACTATATTGTAATGTTCTCATGTTTACATACAATGATTTTTTTCTTTTCATGCATTTGTCAGTGAGGCAGTTAAGATTTTTATTTCACTGTTTTATAATGATGGCATTTATAAGCTACATATTGATTTTGTATCATTGAATATTGTAGTAAAATTTTACTCTAAAAAAGCTTTCAGATTACATTTATTTTTGTAACTTCTGACATGTGAAAAGGTTTAAATAGATCAAATTTTCTGTGCTTTTTCTGCATAACCCTGATGCTTACTATGTTTTTAATGTCTTTTTATCTCATGGTGGTTGGAATTATAAATTCTCAATTTTAAATTTGTGATAATCCACTTAGTTCTATCATAGATACTCAATACAATATGTATGGAGATGGCTGAAATGTTTATGTGTATTTTTCTAGTCTGAAAAATAATAATGGGAAAATACCTTTCATATACTCTTCCCTTCTTATACTTACAGAATTATAGGCCAAAACCTCTGCCCGTGAAGATCAACCTACTTATGCTGATGCCAATGGAACTCTATTGATTTATGCCAGCTGATTTGTGTCAGTGTCTCTTCTAGCCATACTTACAATGCAGTTTGCTGTAATCACAACAGGCAGTATTTGTCCAATGAAGCCAACATCTGGTGTTAATGCAAAGAGCAAAGACTAGGAGTAGTAATTAGCTTTTTATCTTTTTTTTTTTTAATCTGTGTTAGACTGTTTTGTTTCTTGAAAATGCAGGGTGATATTGCTATAAATTCAACTTGTTTTTCACACATTATAGTTAAAATAGAACCCTTCTCCATATTTGCTTGCTTTGTCTTGCCAGTACCATTAGGACCACTCTACTCAAGAGATTTAGAGTGAGTCAACCTGCCAAGAAAGTTACTGGAACACACCTGACAGAGAACATTTACCCAAAAATAGTACCTATCTCCCTCTCCTCACACAGGTGTGAAGGTACTAGGTGCTCTCAAAGCCAAGTGCAATTGTCTTAAGAGGAATGCCATCCCAATCACTAAATCTTGATGCCTCAAAAAAGGGGGAAGAGTAGGAGTGTACAGTTTTTCTGTGATCCACTGAAAGGGTGTGAAGATCAATAAAATAACTAACTAAATAAAACACCAATAAAATTATGAAATCACCATGTTTTTGAATAAGGATATTATTTGGTTGTGTATTTGTTGTTTTTCTGATAGCTAGAAATATAGTTTTGCCATGAAATGGCTATATTGTATAGAAAATAGTTTTAAGAAACATGAAGGGAAGAGTAATGAAAAGCAATTTATTAATGGAAGGATTAACACTAATTTTAAAAAGCATTCCATGTGGAATTCAGATTAATATGTAGAATATGTTTTATTAACTTTATTATCAGACTTCCTAGAAAGTAAAAATATAAATGTATTTTTTGATGTTAGTAATAAATAAAAATTAAGGATGAAAATGAATGATTCAGAGGTTGTCAATTTCTTTTACTTGCATGAAGAACAGTCCACAAAATAATAGCGATTTTCAAGAAAAAAAGAACAGAGAGAAATAATTAATTTGCTTTCTAAATCCTCACGTTCCAAAGTCTGTCAATATCCCAAATAATTAGTCTAAGTGTATCTGCTCCATGGTCATGCTTTAGAAACTTATTTCCATGTAAAACGTAGTCAAGGAAAGCCCAGTTTTGTCTTTTTGTGAAAGAAAAATCTCCATATATATAAAACAGAAGTGTCAACTTATTTTTCAGCAGCCTGTACTATACATTATCAGCTGTTGCAGTAAAAATCAGGCATTTTTCCATTTATTGCTTAATTTCAAGTCATAGCTTATGAATCTCTAGTTGCAGTGGTTTTAGAAGCTGAGAAATTATCATTCTCACAGAGACACTGACACTGTTAATTGTGATGGGTATGAAATAATCTTTATTGGTGTGGCTACTTTATTAAGGCAGCATGAAAGAGCACCATTGTCTCACTAGGGCATTTTTTTGTCATTGAAGGACCTCAGAATGAAATAAACCTACTATGGTAAGATATATCTGTATGTATGTCAAAAATTACACTCACATTTTCACCAAATTACATGAAGGATCAGTCTTATTAATAGCAAAAACATAGGCTGTAAAATGCATGGAATGAAAGCTAATGGAATTTGAGAAAGCCAACAGAAAAGTAGACAAAGTGGGCGATATCAAGAGAACTTGGGCAAAAAATACACAGTGTAGGACTGTATTATCTTTTTCAGGCCTCCTACACTTGCAGCTGTTGCACCAAAGAACTGATGTCAGTAGAACTTTAATTACCTTTCAAGTACCCTGTATCTTTTTTTACAGAATGGAAAACACTTTCCATTTTGTGAAAATATGGTTCACATTGCCTTAATGAAAAAATAACCACAAACTAGATGCCACTAATTTTCCTTTCAGAATAGAGCAGATAGAAGAAACAATACTAAATAAGAAATGTCACAATCTTTAAATACTTTAGAGTATTTAAAGGTGTATTTAAAGGCCTTTAAAGACTATGTTGTATTATTAATCTTGAACACAAAATTGAGATATAATTTTCAATAGCCCTTCTGAGGTTGTTGCATCCAAGAGAATTATTATTCTAGATATATTCTAGATATTCTAGATATTATCCTAGATAGAATTATATTATTAATTCCAAATACAGCTTTTTCTAGATTAGACTATTCTCTTGTCTCCATTGGAAGTTTTTCAATTTAATTTTTCCATTCTATCTTTTTTAATGTTTTTCCTCTAATATACCTTCTTTCAGAACTATTTCATTTTATTTCCCTCCTATTTCCCCTTCAACTTCATAGGAACTTGTGGTTCACTTGCTGAAATTTTAGCATTCACATGTCCCTCTGAAATCCTTTGAACCTTGAGGGATTATTTTCCTCTCATATTCCTCCTAATTAACATCTCAATAACCTGCTGGCTTTTCTTCCAAGTACAGCCATGATGATATTTCTATAACCAGAGTAAAAACAAGAGAAGAAGTATTTTGCTTTTATTTCTGGCATTCAATGCAAAATTGCTTCAGTAAACAAGTCAACTGTACACCATCTAGTGCTGGTTGGAATATTGTTCAAGAAATCAGAATATATCTGAAGAGCATTGTTTCAAGTGGTTTTTTTCGTTCAAAGAAATATTTTTTTTATTTACAAATAACACGTATGCTCTTTTCATTTCAGTATTGTTTTCCCTACAACAAGAATTATGTACAGTTTTTAAATCTGCACAGCATACACCCTCAGAGAAGAGCTGCATGAATATATGCTACAACAGGGCAGAATAGAAAATTTGTATTCTTAGACCAAATAAGCCCATTCGAAAAGTATAAGACTGAAAAATTCACCAGGGAAGAAAGGTAGACTGTCTCCACTTAGAAGAGAAATTTCAGGTTTTTTTAGAAAGTTATTTTAGAGGTATTTTAGAGGGTTTTTTTAGAGTTTTATCTCCTAAAAAGTATAAATTTATGACCAGAAAATAATACAGAAATTTTTTCACTAGTATGTTTTAACGATTTTGTGCTCTTACATCACAATAAAGCATCCTTCAGCAAAGTTTGGCATGTTTTGCACTTTAATGAAAACTGAAAAGTAAGTGGATCCAGTGCAATATAAAGTCTAGATATGTGTTATGAATTTATGCAATATTTTATAACTTTAAAAAAAGGTCATAAGAGATCTGATTATGTGTCATAACTGAAATGGTTACCCAACCTTCAAGTGTATAGAAGTTGTGACCGTGAGTTCGTAGGATGACACAATCACAAAACCACAGCTTTATCCTCTAAATTTCACTACTTTATTTCAGATTGCCACCAACGTCACAAAAATCATTAGTAGTGGATACACCTATGATAAGTAAAATGAATATGAATTACTATATGTCAAACTTATACCAATTGCTATCAACAAACAGTAGTGTATAATCAATCAATAATATGGTATCAATCAATAATATCAATTGGTATTGTCAAACAACCAACAGCAACAGTGAATACCTAGAGGCTATTAAAAATGACTACAATTTATCATCAAGCCAACTTATCAACAATATAACAACAGATATCCCTATTATAGATTACTTTTATGACTATATAAAAACACAAAAATTAATTCAAATCGGTTTCAAAAGGAAACAAACAATCCCAAAAGTGAGTGTCAAACTTATCCCAGATCAAGAGGACTCTTGATGTGAAAAGGTAAGGATAGACCAAAACGGTAAGATAACAGACAAAGTCTCCTTTTAAAAATTATCCATGTCACAGAGTCTGGAACCAGTTAGGCATCCCACCTGGTGAGGTCTCAGAGAGAGAGAGAGAAATTCATTTTTGGAAAAAAAATTATGTCTTTTATTTTAAAAGAGCAACATAAGATACTGTAGGATGTCCCTCTTTGAGAAGCTAATGAAAGTTAAATAATTTCTATTTCTCACCCTTAACAGAGAATAAAAGATGATGTTTGCTGTTGTTCCTGAAAAAATGTATTTTTTATGAACTGTTTACCAACTCCTCAGACAGTAAGTTGTTACTAGTGCCCCGTGGTTTTGTGTTAAATGGTAGTATCTCAGGATGTCTCTGTTTCTTAGGAACCCTGTCTGCATTTCAAAGATGCCAGCTGCACTTTTCAAGGGTGTTTCAGGTTGGCAGGTCTGGCTCCCAGGCTCCCAGTTTCAGTCTTTCTCTGTTATTATTTTTAGCACACAATTTCCCCCTTCTAACCAGGCCACATCTACCACTGGTCACATCACCACATCTGACTTTTTATTTGCTGATGGAATATATTTCAGAGGTACTCAAATCTCCAATAGTCTGTTTTACCCCAGAAATATTACTTCACTGAATTTTCTTCAATGTTAGTTTTTTATCACAATAGAAAAAAAATACTTTCCTGAAAGTCTCACTTAAACAGAAGAATTTCTATAGGGAAAATAAAATGAAATAAAATAAAATAAAATATAATATAAAATAAAATAAAATAAAATAATACAAAATAAAATAAAATAAATAAAATAAAATAAAATAAAATAAAATAAAATAAAATAAAATAAAATAAAATAAAATAAAATAAAATAAAATAACGCTGAAGCTTTTTTTACCTAATTAATTACTACATCTAGTGTTATCCAAATTTTTGCTGTATCTCTAATGTTTCCCATATGGCATAGTTCAGTAAACATTAGTAACTTATGTTTTTGCTGTCCACCTTTGCTTTCATTGATAGAAATAGATGAGGACAAAGATGAGGATGATGAAATGGCCTGATGACTTTTTGTTTGTTGTAGCATCTCCAAAGTTGTTTGTAGATAATACAGCATCAGTGAATGAGAATAGTTGAGAAATCCAGTTTCAAAGGAGAAAAAAAAGGAAGGAAACAAAAAGTTATTTTTTCATGTAGAAGATGCAGGTTTGAGTTTGAGACAAGTTGCAGACCAAGGTTCACAGAGCACTCCCCTATATAAGAGAATTTTAGTGAAAATTAGATATTATTTTAGCATGTCTTTTTGAAGAAGCCCTTACTTCCTGTGGCTCTTGGACACTTAAAGAGCCCAAAAAAGGAGGAGATCAAGTCTGTTGAATGCTTCTCTTTCTACAAAGAGCCTGACATTGAGGTAAGAGAATTGTAACGTTTTCTCACATTTGTCATCTCCCTTTCCCAGGAAAGGATACTACTTTGTGGAAGCACTAGGTCACACTTGTCAGATACCAGGAAAAATTGTATCTTATATCCACAAGCATAAATACCTGGGGGAAAGATGTGAGGAAAGCTTTAGAAAACTGTCATTCTGTCAGGAGATTGAATCCTACAAGAAATGTAGTAAGCGTACAAATGTATTCTAAGTGGCAGATTCACAAGAAAAAAAATGTCCATTTAATTAAAATAGTCATACCTTCATACCTTAAATCTTAAAACATAATTAAAATTAGAGCTATTTGTTTTTTAAATGGATTAATACTCTATAAATCCCAATGAAGTTGCTTGTACACCATTCTTTACAACTACACTGAATAATGCATAGTATTTAATCTGTACTGAATAGATGGCAGGCTATAAACCAAGGTTTAGGTTCATCCTTTTTGCGGGTTAGACATGATCTAAATTTGGCTGGCTTCTCTCTGACACCTTTTGATGTATTACAGCTGAATAAGTCCAAGTTCATGTCCCATATTTCCTTCATTATCTGTATACCTACAAAAGAAGTAACTTTGAAATGAAAGCAGTTCTATTTTCACTGCAGATTAATAGTTTTGGTGGTTAAGGTGGACAACTAGTTGCAAAAAACAAGTGTATAAAGTATTCCATAAAAAAAAAATATTATTATATCTCAGAGAATTAACTATAATAGAAAATGTAAATGAACATGTTGCGTAAGGAATATCAAAAAGACCCTCTACACAGAACACCCACAGAAGCCTCCATGAGTAAGCCTTGATAGAAAATCCTTGATGCAGATACTGTATAAAAATAGGTTGAGTGAGACAGGTATTAGCATTGATGTTTCAGGGAAAACACTAAAATTTCTCAGAATTTCTCCAACAATATTGACACTCATTTTTTTTTTTTTTTTTTCATTTGGATGAATTCTATAGGTATCTATTCTGCTATTTAACTTACCTTAAGAGACAAATGGACTGGCAGAACACACTTTCCAGAAGTTTGGTAAGTTTGACCTATATAAAGTGCTTTAGATTTTCATTTAGAATTGTTTTGAAGAAGAAATTACTGAAAAAAAATAAATTATATATTTAGGCCTCTAACTGATTATTGGCTACTTGAATAAATTATCAGTAAAATTATTATATTTATGCACTAATTGTCACTGGAAATTATACTGCATCTGTGAGAACATCATCTCACTTCTGAACTGCTGAATATTGTAAGATCAGAATTCCACCAGGTCCCCAGATAATAAGTCATACAACCATGTTTCAGCATTGTCATATCTGTGATGATCTTTCATGTTCTCAGGACATTGTCTCATGGCATGATTATTTTTTCTTAGATTATTTTTATTTTATTTATGTCTTAGTGTTTTTAATTGGTAGACAGTTTTCTAAACAAAGATATTTATCAAAAATTTGATTGCTTCTAATTCTATGATGCTGCAATCACTTGAATGAACATTTAATATGCTTTGCAAATGTATTTCCTTTAGATATTAAGAACTACTTTTTGATCATCTACTAGTATCTTAAAGATAATTGACTGTAAGTTTCCAATGTGAACCTTGTTGATCAGGTCAGGTTTTCTAAAGTAAGTTGACATCTTTAAAAGTCATACTGTCAAAGTATATACATGTCATCTATTTATCTTAATCCTTTAATAAAGTGGTTAACACTGGAACTTCCTTTCACAAATAATATAATCTCAGAGCTGCTTAATGGCATTTGAATAACAGTAATAAAAGTTTGCAACTCAGCTCAGGAAGCAAAGAGTAGAAAGGACAGCCAAAACTAGTTCTAGATAGCTGGTTGCTGTATTTATAATTGTGTCCCTTTTCCCATTAAAATTCTTTACATCAGGTTTTGTATTTAGAGACAGTATTGATTGCTTACTTTTTATTTGTCCTCTGCCAAAAGTACATGTTTATTTGACCTTCTCATTCATTATTCCTGGTGATAAGAGAAGGATGACACATCCAGAAAGATATAGCACAGCTGTTCCATCTTCAATGAGAGTTTTATAAAGGAATTATTGTTATATGTGGAACAACTCAGAAAATAATATTGAAATATTTTCTCATAAAGAAATAAGTCTTACTACTCAGCTTCTTCATGAAAACTGAAAATACCTTTGAAATACAGAATAATGAATACCCAAGAATTTATTAACATCACATAAAATTAGTTTCAAAAATATCTGTCTCTCTAGTAAACATCTTTACAAAATATTGAACAGAATACATCTATTTGAACCATTTATTTAAGAGTTCTGTGAGGTTAGGATTTAAATTTATAAACAGATTGTTACAAACAGAAATTAGGGCATTTAAAAATAACAGTTAGAGTGTGCACATGCCTATTTTTATTTCTGGATTTAAGAAGTTATTCAAGTGGCAACACTGCTGAAGGCTTTTTCACCCTTTAAATGTCTATTAATTTCAATGAAATTATTGGTAGGGAAAGCACGCAGGGTGCCTTAAGGTCATGGATGTAAAAATGAAAAAATTCTTTAGAAATGCAAAATGTTTGAAATAAATTTTTAAAACAATAAAATCAAAATATCAAAATCATCATATCAAAATAATAATTTATTAAAAAATTAATCAAATGAGATACTCTTTAGGGCATAATTTGTGTTGTCATTTTAATTTAAAAATTCGTGTCAGGGAAAATCTCAAGAAATTATGCACAGTATAATGGAAAAGAAATAATTCTTTCAAAGACCAGTTAATGTAATGAAATGAAATTCATTCCAAAGGAGAGGGTTAGGACCTTGGTTGAGCAATGAATGACCTCAACATGTACCAATATTTTATACACAAGAATTAGAAACTTCATGCGAAGACTCTTGGAAATATAGCTGAAAGATGAAAAGTAAATGCAAATAAAATACGACTCATAAAATTTATATGTTTTTAAACTATAACCCTTTATTTTGTCATTTAATTTTTTTATTAATATTTCTGAACATTTTAAGATCATTTTGTTTACATCATTACTCTCACATTTTCACTATTTCTGCTCTTCGAGGACTCTCATACAAGAACCATTTATGACATTGTCACCTTTATTCCATGGTGAATATATCTTCATGAAGAAAGTATTTGCCTAAAATTGCCACTTCTAATAAGGATGATTTAATATAAAAAGGTTAATTAGATTAGCAATGCATATCATGATCATTGGTCCTCTACACCCTTACAGTTCTTGATGTCGGTAGCCTTTTCTGATCAGTCTGTCTTCAATCATTCCATCTCCCATATAGGTAATTTCCTGAATTTCACAGTAAGTCTCTCATGTTTTATTGCCCCTCAGACTATTATGCAGCCTCACTGTTTTCCCCCCAGAAAACCCAAAACAAACAAGTCCATTATAAAATTAATCTGGTATGTCTTTTCTGAGTTTTCATCTTCCATAGAGTCCTCCAGGTGGTGACTTAAAGACCTGTCTTGTCTACTGCTTCCCCTCATTAAAACTGAAATGACTGCCTTATTACTTCCAAATGCCCTCCTGTGGTTCCTTTTCCTTATGTATTACTACACAGCCAAATTTGATTCAAATTTATTTGAAGAAGCCTTTCTTTACTGGAAATATTTTTTCTCTTTACAGTATGTATTCCTCCAATTTTTCTTCTATTTCTTTATATATACATTTATACACATTATATATATATATATATAAAGATATACATATATATATGTATATATGTAAAAGTGTGTGTGTATATATATATATATATGTATATATTCATTCATTTTTTTTCTTTTTAAAGTTGTGAAGAATCACCACTAAATTTTGTATTCAAGGTAAAATTTCACATCACATTTTGCACAAACTGTTGAGTGTCTCTTCATCTTTTTGAATGTAAGAAGAGGTGATTTCTCAAATGAGTCTGAAAGAATTTTTAATATATTGAAAGAAGAGAGCTATTTGCAACAGTCACATATGTTGAATTGCTCTACCACTAAGACGTAGGTGTACTTAAATACTTTCCAGTGAAAATGTCTTGCTTAAAGACATTATTTACTGTTTCATTTCTATATTCATTTCCAGTTAAGAGTTGTACAAGTATGCATGCTCATATTAGTCTTTGTTGACTTCTAGTACTACAATTCAAATTCCCACTTGAATTGTTCTAAGAATTGTTTCATGCCTGTGACAATACAAGAAATCCAGGACTAATTTGTCAGCCCATCTATGTGATATACTTGAATGATAAACTTCCAAATTAATGTAAAAGTTATTTTTATTACTTGGTGTTATTTTTAATAGTCTTTACCGATTTTTAAGACACTATCTTAACTGGAAGTGTTTTCAGGGAACCAACAGGATGCCCAGGTAAAAGACTGAGTCACTGTATCTTCAGGCATTTAAAAGATGTGTAGATGTGGTATTCATTTAGTGACATAGTTTAGTGTTGGACTGGGTAGTGTGAGGTTAACAATTGGACTCAATGGTCTTGAAGGTCTTTTGCAATCTAAACATTGCTGTCATTGTATGAATATGTACAAGGATGTAATGTTTATTTTATTAAATGAAATTTTGAGAGGTGCCTTTTTTAGAAAACCTGAGTTTCATGAACATGACATCTTTGACTAAGTTGTGTATTTGCATATTTCAATTTGCTATTTCAAATCATCTTAACACTTTTTATTATTTCCTGCATTATAGCATATGCTGAAATCTACAGTAGCTGCTAACTAGCGTACCTATGATAGAATATTTTATGGAAACGTTTAATTATATACAGTAAATGCTCTCTAATAATAAGCTTTACCAGTAAGAAGTCCCATTCTCAAAGGAGGCTTAGTCAGTTGGAAAGCCAGTTTCTATGAAGTCAAAAATATAATTTTCAGTGTAAAAACTGAAAATTCATTTTTAACTCACTAGACTGTGAGTGACTGCACTATATGTAGTGAATATTTAATAGTAAGTGTTTAATGAGATGATCTAAAGCAAACACCAAAGTGAGTAGTCATCCACCTACACACTTGAGAGGGAAAGAAAGATCTCTGAAACTTGTACAGAGGTTTCTCCAGATTATGAAAATATAGAACATCATCCTGACTGTAAAATGTTGGAGTTTAGTTTTTTCATCTTTTTTTTTCCTTTTTGTAAATCACATGCAAACTATTTCCCTTAATTGTCCAGTACTTCATGCACTTGGAATAATTTCTTGCCAGTTTGGAGTAAATGTAACCTATTATCTGTGTCCTTCAAAGTGGATATAGCTTTACTGTCCCTTATTGTGTGGGGATCCCAGCAGGGCTCCTTTATTCTGCTCCCATCTCACATAACCATTCTGGAACATGAGCAACTGACCTGTCCATTGAGTTTCAGGTGAAGTCCAAACAATGGCACCGAGTAAGGAATTTTTTTACCTATTTCTCTGAGGAAATACAGTACAAAATCTGTTTCTCATATGACTTCATCATACTCAGTCATCCCACCAACATACTTTATCTTCAAGTCACATTGTAAATGATTTCAAGAAGGCATCTTATCCATCTGCTCCTTCTGACAAAGTGCAGCTATTGTTGTTAGGTATTTTCACTTTCTCATCTTCAAAATTTCAAAACCATCTCTTCTTCAAACAATCTGTTCTATCACATCATTACTGAAACCACCAGAAAGTGTTTCACAGTTCAAGCCTGAAGTTTCTGATTTTTATTCAGTGTAGGTTCAACGCCAAGTCTTATCTTTTGTGGATTCAAAGAAAGAGCTATTTCCTTTTGCTTTTCAGAAATACTTTATTTGTTTGAAGTCTGTGTGATTTTGTCTTAGTCTCCTATCTTTTAGGTTAGTGAACTTAAGTTTGCTTTCTCCATTATTTATTTTGTGTTTCTCTAGATGGCAAATTTCTAGACTGACAATTTTAATACAACACCTCAGCCCTTGGTGTAATAAAGCACACAAACATCCAGCTCCAGGTTTAACTATGGTAAGATATGACTTGCTTTTTACAAAAATAGCAGGTTCCTGGCTAGCATGATCTGAACTTCATTTTTCCAATGGACCTGCTGTATATGCTTGTCTTGGCATAAGAAAAATAAACATTCAAAAATCCTTTATGTATTCTTTGATTGTCGTGGAAAAGAGACAGATTACCCTACATTTGAATGTCTAAGTTTAGGACACGCAAATTTGACTGTGTGCACTCTACTTCAGATGATAAAATAGAATTTTTATCCCTGGTTATCAGCAGTCAGAGGAACCTAAGCAAAGGCAGCACAGGACTGGAGCAAACTTTCACCGGCAGTCAACAAAGAAATGTTCTTAATATCTCCACAATTTCCTTTTGAGCTCACAATAATTATGATGAAAACAACAGATATAGTTAAATCAAACAAGCTCTTAAATATGACTATTTCCTTAAACTAAGAACAAATAACAACCTTCAGAACAGTCTAAGAACATTTTGTTACATTTAACTTAGATTATTTTAATTTTTTCTTCACTGCTTAATTGATTTGACAACTGGTGATGTGAGAAGTGGGTAGAAGGTTCAAAACTGGGTTCTCAGCATGGTAACAGAAATTTTTTTTAAAAAAAGAAAACTTTTAAATGCATTGAACTTAAGTAGATGGAGTAAACTGGTGGTAGGATGATGTGTTCAAGTACTTTTATGTTGCAAACCTTATTTAAGAGGTGAATAGATTTTAGGAAGCAGATGGACCATGTTCCATTTTAATATAGAGGCACCCAGTTTTTTCCTTCTAGTCTCTGCTTTTTGATTTTTCTGTTAATCTTCTTTCTTTCACGTTTCACTATTCTCTTCCTAAATCTAGGGAAGTCTTTTCACTGGTTCCTCATGATTTTATCCACGAATGGAATAGTCATTATGCTTGTTAAGAGTACTTTTATTTAATTTTTTGCTGTGAACAAACTTTAATGAACCATGTTTCCTTTGCTAGGAAAATATTTATAACCAGAGAGTGAAGATGGTAGTATAATATCAAATACTTTGCTAAATTCATGTTGCAACATGCTCTATTCTCCATTTCCTTTGCTGTCTTCATCATGTACTTCAACAATTGCTCTAAAAGCTTAAATAAAACCCCTATCAGGTTAATGATCCTTCAGTTTTCTCAATCACATCTCCATTAAGTAAATATTGATATTCCATTTTCTATTATTTCTTGTTCAAGACAGGTTCATTAAAATATCTTGTTTCTGGATCTATAATTTCCTATACAAGTTTTTTCCAGTTTTCATATGTTAAATATCATAGGATCCCCTTTAGTCTGAGATCTTGAAACTTTGCTTTTACCTAAGAGGTATTTTTTTTTTTTTCACATATTAATTCCATGAGTTAACCTGCCTTTTTCATGCTGTGTCATGCCTTCAGTCTTACTGAAAGGGGAGAGAGGCATTCTTTTAAGTTTTAGATAATACACAGATTATTTTTAATCTCTACTATATTTTGGCCTCATTTGTCTTGTATGCTTGTTCTCTTTTTATTTATATAGCAAAGAACTTTTATTATTTCTATTAATTTTCTCTTTGTGCTTTAATTTTATAGCAATACTCTTGATTTGATAGCAGTACTCATTTTATCCCTATGTCTAGGACTGCAGTTTGGTTTTCTGGTCAATGTTGCATTCTATTCCACACAGGCTTTTTATTTGCTCTTAATACCACATCCAACTGCTGGGCTGACCCTGCCTGGATGCCAGATACCCACCTGTCCTGTTCCAGTGTTGGGAACTGCGAGGAGTTCTTTTAATAATGGATGGTTGGTAAAGAAATTAAACCAAATGAGGCAAGCGCTGTGTCTGAGAGCCGTTTATTGGTAACGAAAAGACAGAATAAAAGGAGTTACTCTAGTAAAGGGGGCTAGAGAAGACAGAGCTAAAGGAAGACAAATGGGAGGGAGAAGAGGGAGAGGGGAGGCAGAGGGAAAAGAGGGCTTTAGCAGCAGAGGCCAGGGAGTGCGGTCAATGTCCAGGAGGCAGGGCTGTGCATGCTGCCTGCCTGGACACAAGGTGATGGAGGATTCGGCAGGAGGTCCAGGCTGGGCAGGGTCATGGCGAGGATCACAGTGGTGGGCAGGGTTGGAGGCGGGGGACTCAGGCAGGGAAGCACAGATGGAGCAGGAAGGGTGTTGGTCAGGAAGAGAGGGAGGCAGGCGAGCAAGAGACAGCAAGGGGAAGAGAGCCAAAAGGCAAGACTCCAAAAACAAGTTGGAAAAGCCCCCAAAGAGTGTCAAAAGGCAAAGGGCAGAACAGCCCCTGAAGCTTGGGGTACGGTTAATTTTTGTGCCCCTGGCTGCCCCCAAGCCTGCCTGCTGACAGGAGACTGACTACTGGCCCCATCCAATGTCCCAGTACATCCATTGCTGCAGACCTTCTCCCATCTGACTGGAGAGTGTCCCTGGTGTCCCCTGCTGGCTGCCTGTCCCACATGAAACATGAAATGGTGGCAGGCAAAGTCTTCCCATAGACAAAGCTTTCCTCCATCCTCCCCTGGCTGCCTCCTGGACATGGCACATGTGCAACCCCTCCCCCAGGTGCCTCTGACAACCATTGCTGAGGCATAACAAAACTGAACTGGCTCCTCACACCGCCATAACCATCCTATCCTGTCCCTCTTCAGCTAGACAAGGGAAAGAAAATATAACAAATATTAAAACTAGGTTGAGATAAGGACAGGGAGAGATTACACACAAGTTTCTGTCACAGGCAAAGCAGACTTGACTTGGGGAAATTAAACTAATTTATTACCAGTCAAATCAGAGCAGGATAATAAGAAATAAAACCCAAATCCAAAAAATATCGTACCCCTTCCCTTTTTTCCAGGCTTAATTTCACTCTGTTTTTATTACCTCCATCCTCCAGTGGTGCAGGGAGGAGTTTGGAGAATGGGGCTGTGCTCATGTTGTCTCTGTTGCTCCTTTCTTTTCAAGGAAAGAACTCCTCACACTCTTCTCCTTATCCAGTGTAGGGTGCATTCCATGAGAGACAGTCCTCAGTGAATTTCTCCAGCATGAGTTCTTTGTACAGGCTGCAGTTCTGCAAGATCTCCTCCAGCATGGGTCCCTCTCAGGGGTGTAGTCTTTCAGGAACAGTCTGCTCCTGTGTGGGTCTCCCATAGGGTCATATGTCCTGCCAGGAGCCTTTTCCATTGTGGGCTCCCTTCTCTGTGGGTCAACACTTCCTGTCAGGAGCGTGTTCCAATGTGGGCTTCCCAAAGGACCACAGCCTCCTTAGGCAGCCACCTGCTCCCTTGTGGGGTCCTCCACAGGCTGCAGATGGGTATTGACTGCACAGTGAACCTCCATGGGCTGGGGGTCACAGCTGCCTTCACCACAGGCTGCTGGGGAATATCTGCTCTGTCACCTGGAGCATCCACTCCCTCTTCTTCCTCACTGGCTCTGGTGTCTGCAGAGTTGTTTCCCTCATATATTCTCTGTCCAATCGCTGGTTGCAGTTGCTGTTGCACTGTAAATCCCTGCTAAAAACCTCCTTCTTATGTCTGCTGTCCCTGAGGTGCTGCCACCATCACTAATGGGCTCAGCCTTGGCCAGTGGCATGTCTGTCTTGGACCTGGCTGGCATTGACTTTTTGTTGGATATGGGGGAAACTTCTATCAGCTACTCATGGAAGTCATCCCTTTCACCCTACTGTATCAGAACACTGACACACAATCACATTACAGAGCCATTATTAAAAATTTGCTTGCTTCTCCGGCAACACCAGCCTAAAACTGTTTTAATTCTATATACTTTATCTCATTTTTAATTAAAATATCAAGGGCAAAAATAAGTTCAATTAAGTTTTAACACTAAGGCTCAGGAAGTGGACTCCTAAAACTGAGGTAATGCAAATGTGGTGGAAAGTTCTCATTTGATAGTTTCCTGCATCTGCTTTTTGCAATCATCAAGTAAAAGGGAAAAGCACTGAAAATTCTGTCTTTACAATTTTAGCTTGCACTGCTGCTCATCCTGGGCCTTCTATTACCAATAGTTTGCATTGAACCTGTCACCTTAGTAAAGGTAACTGAAATAAAACCAGATCAGGAATAAGGTGTTCCTGTGGTATGTATTTGTTCCATGAAACTTATTGGTCCATAGAGGTGAAAAATAGACATAGGCTTTACTCCACAGGGATGAAAAGCTCATCATTCTCTTACCACTTAAATAGTTCTAGCAAAATCAAACTGACAGACCAAACACAGATTTCAGAAGAGCAGTGAGTTACAATTTTATCTCCCAAAAGGTGTAGTTTTGCCAGAGTCATATTATGAGCTTACTGGTTAGAAATTGAGTGAAATATGGAGTGAAGGCTGTTGCTATGGGTTAAATTTTCTTTATAAGGGTGATATTTTGCGTGTTCATCAGCTTCTTCATTGCTGTTATTTACCTTTATGAGAAAGAAAAGAGAATATCTCCTTCCTCCCTTGTGTTTCCCTCAGTTAGTAATATTGCCTCCCACAACCCACAATAAATAAATTTCATGGGAAAGAGCAACTTCTTAAGAATGCAAGAAATGTTAATTGCATTAACCTTGGTCTGACTGATTACCTGGCTCAGTTATCACAATGAACATATAGCAAAAACCTAGAATAATTATTTCTGAAGTTGCCTGTAACTGCACTTCTAACTGCAGTAGTTAATGTGGGTAATTGTACAAATAATTATTTCTAATAACAACTAGATAAAAATTACAGGTGAGGTCTGGAGCAGTAATTGCTATCTGAACATAACAATATAATTTTATTTTTTTTTTTATATTTTGGGAGAGGTAGTTTTATTGAAAGTGGAGAAGAGAAACAGATCTCATTCAAATTATCGAAACTGAGTATTCTTGTTTTCTGGGTTCAGTTAGGCATCTTATTTGCATCCTGTCTGTTGGTAGGAAACTTGACAACTTTGTTAATGTTACTACACACACATACAAACCAACAAATTCATGTTTCTCAATGCTCAAATTTTCACTAAAAGCAACCTTAGGTGCGCAATAGATGACAAGCTCAGGTAATGTTCAGTCTTGATGAACAGGTGAAACAACGTGGAGTGTAACATATAGTAGACTTTCCTCAAAGTTGAAACAATGCCAAAACCCATAGATCTGCATATTGGGACACAGGGATACGGAAAGTTCTGAAATTTCACAATTGTGATAAAATTATTAAATTTGAGGTTCTTGATTCAAGATAATGGTAGAGTCAAATTTAACCTGTTTTGAGTGCTTGAAGAAATAGATATTCTGCTATAAAGTTTGGGGTGTTTTGCCTAAAATTTTTTGTAAGTTTACACTGAAATTAGTATTCACTTAGTAATTTTCTTTGTGACAGTACACACTCTGTGGTAATGCTAATAGCTCTTAAAATTAATCATAAATGTTTTAATAACGAGTACTGAAAATAACCATAAAATAAGAGCTACATTCTTTGCATTTAAATTAACTGACATTTTCTTTAAAAGCACTGTTTTTTAATTTATAAATTTTCCCTCAATATGTCTTTGTTCTAAAATATGTAGAAGATGTTTCTTTTCAACTAAATTTCAATTAAATATTTGGTCTTTGGGAACATGTTTATAGATTGACAAAATCATTCTTAATTTGCACCATTTTGAATGCATAATTTAGCATGACATTTTTTGATTAAACTTTTGGTGATGACAAAAAATAAATTAATATTTTCCATATTCCTCTTCAAAAAGGTAGATAATCACTTTATTTTTCTCCTTTTTTTCCCCATTTAAATCAAAGTCATTATTGTTCTCCCATTAATCTCTAGTAGCTAAAAGTTTGGATTTTTTTTTTTTTCTTTATGCATGAGGTAATAGAGTTTGAAGGGATAGTGAAATATAATACTGTTGCCCCCCAGGGAAGATTATAAACAAAATGGAAGAGCTCAATTACTTTGTATCAGCCATTTTTCTTAAGGTGCTAATTTGCCAAAGCATTTCTGAATTATTTCATATACTTTGAGTATTGTATTCTGGTATTGGATAAGCTTTTATGAAGAGCTTTAAATATATCACTAGTAAATGTTTACTCAGTGTTTTGTGTTTGATCTTTTTGGTACAATCCTTATACCAAAGCTGGAATTTATTTTCAATGACTACATATAAATGCAACACACGCTCTGTGTCCTAACAGATGCCATCTGTAAAAGCATTTACTTTAAATTAGTGGAATAAGTAATCAAAAGGGCTTTGTACTTAATGCAGAACTTTTGGTGACTATTAAATACTCATTAGAGGGTGTTTTTGCTGTATGACTGTCAAAATCAGCAGGACATTTATGTTAGATTTCCTGAGTGGGTCAAGATTGAATATGATTTTACAACTTAAATAACATAAATGAATGCAGGTTATTTCAGAATCTCCAGATGTTCCTTAAACTCCCTGCCCCTAAGCAAAACTTACAACCAATTTAAATTTTGCAGCAATATTACAGTGCAGATTTTTGCTTAAAACACTTAACAATTCTCTTGTTACATTCTGATGCCTTAACCATCACAAATGAAAAAGATGAATGCTATTATATTGGGAGTTTCTCTCTTTAAAACTTGTATTAATAGATTGTTCAGATCAGTCTATCAAAAAAAAAAGCTTTTAGTGGGATAAAAGTTCTGTTCAAAAGTTCCTTATAAAATCTTCATACACATTCCCAACAAAATCAGGTTGACTTTCCATATTTCAGATGTCTTGGCTAGTCTTAACAGAACTTAATTTAAAAAATAGGTGACTGCTGAAAGCATGCTCTAAAGGTAAATAGAAGCTTGTAAGTTAGCTGTACAGGCATAAGAATTTTCAATACCGTAATACATTATTATATAAAATCTATGATACAATGATTTTTTTTTTCAGTAGAAGATACATCTACTTGTTATTTTTTGGGGTTTTTTTTTACATTGTTGATACATATCTTAATTTCAACCTTTAAAAATGGCAACATCTGTTAGTAAGAAAGCAATAAACATGGATCAAGACCCATCTTAGAAAGTGTAGTAAAACCTGCTTAAAAACAGCCTTTAATCAAGACACTTTTCTTAATAAACTTTCACTGGAATAAAAACAATTCAGAGGTTTTGCAATGGTAAGATAAGATAGCCTGATCAAAATTATCTTTTAATACCCAAGCTCCAGTAAAAAAACTTCACAACATTAGAGCTTTTTATACTAAAAGCAATTTTTAATAATTCAGCTCCAAGACAAGATGAAGAATTCATGACAAGAAGAAAATAAGCTAGAGAGAGAATACCATAGACCATTAACCCTCTCTCCTGCTTCAGGTGTTGGGTCCCAGATCAGGACCTGCAGGAACAGCTCCCACAACTTTAAGTATCACTGTGTAAGATATGTAAGAAATCTTACAACTAGATATTCAAGAGATTCAATCGTTAAGTTAAAATATGGTTTCTTTTAACTAGTGAATGAAAAGAATAATTGTCTGTGGAAATGATGAAGACAAGTCAGTTTACTCTAATTTCTGTCTACATATTTTAAGATAGTCAATGTCCACATTTGTATCTCTTCGTTAGGAACCTAGGATAATTCATTTTGGAGACAACTTCCAGCATGGTTAGCCCAGATCCTGTGGACTTTAGCCAAATATCTAAGGCTAAGATATCTAAGGACAGAAAATATCTAAGGACAGAACCAATATGACCTCTCGTGGCAGCGTGTCTTTTACTTAACTGTTGCGAAAAAGCTTGTCCTATCCAGCCTAAACCTCTTTGGTTTCAATTTATCTCTGTTGTCCCTCATCCTGTCACAATGAACCACTGTGAGGAGTGAAATTGTCCTCACAGTTACCTTCCTCCTTCAGGAGAGTGTCTGTGAGGTGCTCCAAAGCCACTGGGGCACCAGGCTGTACAAACCTCCCTCTCCCAGCCTCCCCTTGTGGGGCAGCTACTCCAGTCTTATCTTGGTGTTTTTCCACTGAACTTACTGCAGAATGGTACTTCCAAACTGGACATAGCATGTGTGAGAGCTAGATGAGGCAGGTAAAAATTTTCATTGCTCCTGCTGATGCAGCCCCAGATGTTTTTTTCCTGCCAGGGTTTGCTGAAGGTTCCTGTGTGGCTCACTGTACCCGGTGCCCATTCCCCAGATCTGTTCTTCCCTCAGTACATCCCAATCCTGATTCTTCTTCAAAGCTCTGTGAGTTCTAATTTAAACAATCAAAAGTATCTCAATCTTTCTACAAAATAATCCAAACCTAAGAGAAGACATAGAAAACATAGAAGAAACCTACAATCTTAACCATTTGCTGTATAAACCATGGATGGATACATTCTTCTATTCTAGAAAAATCCATACTAGATTCTAACCAGGTTATCCAGCTGACTAGAAATAGAGAACATGCAACACTCATTTTTAAGGCACTCAGACCGATCCCTACATTTAAAAAAAGAGTCCTAGAGGCACTGGATTATTTTTACTTTTGTTTCCAGGACATTTGTTACTAAAGGACGTAAACTTTGTAGCTAAGTCTTTCTTAAGTTTAAAAGGTAATGAAGGAATTTATGAGAAATCAAATAAGAAGTTTGTCCCAGGGGCAGACTCGGAGTGTGTCTCTAAAACTAGAACCACAAAAGTTCATTTCATCTGATTTAGCTACTTCAAGTTGCTCAGATTTCAACTATGTATTACAGCTGCACATATGCCTATTGCTGAACAAAATATCAGCAACAAACACCTTTAATCAAATAAAAATTATTTATTTTTGATACAATTAAAAGCAAATGAAACACAGAATCAATTTCAATTAGTCTCAGTTGTAGGAGATTTTACACCAGCTCCTAACTGCATTCTAAATGTCTGTCCTAACTATCAAATTATAGGATATTATGTGGAAAACATTTAAAAACCATCAGTATCCAGCATGGATACTGATACTAGCTGGTTAATTGAAATAGGTTGTGGAAGATTATAATTTTTTCATTCCCTGTGAAACAGATATTTGAAATGGAGAGTAAGGTCATCCTGTTGCTGTATTTTTTTTCCCTCTATTCCTCCAACAGTCCTTTCTTGCCTCTCAATATTTGTTCTGTAAAAAATAAAAGGAACCAACAAGAATACACTTCCTTAAATATTTATGATTGCTTAGGCCACATATTAAGCCATTTTAGCTCAACTTAAAGGTAATTGTTTCTCTCTCTCATGAGGCCGCTAAGTATTACAGGCTCTATTTCTTTGGTTTTTATCGTTAATGCTGGAGTCTGAAGAAAAACCATCCTCAGTAAACCAAGAAAATAACAAATTAATGCCTTTTAAGTTACTAGTCACTGCCCAGACAGGTCAGACTTGAAGTATGTCATTGAAGTACCCTTTAGAAAGCGGAAAGAATACCTCCATAAATAGGGACAGGAGCTCTCTGTGGAATATACAAGGAGATATTACATAATTTGATGTAAAAGGACCTTTTATGAAAAGTGGGAATTTTAATTCCTTTAAGTTCATCTGCGACTCAGACTTGACTAGCCCTAAATATACTTAAAGCTCAAAATACAAGAAAATAATTGTTATAAGTAGTACATAAAACCTAAACCGTGTGGTGATGGTGGTGGTTTTGATTTTCTTACCATTTATTTTTCTTTTTTCTAATTAAAATTATTTTGGAAATCAAATATTTTTGCAGTCAATATAATATAGTGTTAAGAAAACCCAATTCTTAAAATTGTTTGTCAAGGACTCCACTGCTAAGTAGACAGTTTAAAGTTCTCCACTCTTCAAATAAAATATGGTTTTAATATATGGAGGAATAACAAAAATTAATTTGCTTTATCCAAGAACTGTAATTCACTGCCTTGTTGAACTGACTTTTCCGTCTTACATTAGTTAAAATCAAGCTTGGTCTGTGCACTAATTAGTACCTGTTTACCTGAATATTTCAAATGATATTTTAAAAATTCTACAACTACTTGTATATGTATGTTTATTTCAATATAAGAGTGATTTGTTGAAAAGGAATTTTATTTGAGCTCCTGTAAAGAAGGGTCAAAGAAACTGAAATAAATAAATTATGAAATAGAAGACACCTTTCTGTACAGATTTTAGCACCAAGTTACTATGATTGACATATTTATTTGTGTGTAGATAATGCCTTTCGAAATGGCATGATGCAAATATTTTGCACTAAGTAAATATTGTTTCATTTGAATATAGAAGAAACATACAGTCAACAGGAAAACATGCTGGATGTAAAGAAATAAGGGAAAACTGAAAGCAAACACCTTTTTTTTTGCATAAATTTTCTTCATATTAAGTCTATTATATTTTGTTTTGGTTTGTTTTTGTCACTTCTTCAGAGCTAGCATGTAAGTTTGAATAAATGTTTTTGGGCTATGTCTCAGAATATATGCCATTTGAATGAGAACTTTGAAAGAAAAACAACTTTTATGTTTCTAAACTGGCCACGCATGTGGCCACACGTGTTTTATTATTAGTTATTGTTATTTTTTACCTGCTTTAACATTATTAGGTTATTTTCTGAAATATAAATGATGCCCTAATCAATTTGTGCAGCTTCAGCAAAAGTCACTGAAAAATTGAGCCCTATTATAGTCTGAATATTTTGTCAAATACAGGGTACAGGTGGCCAGTCTACACATATTTTTCAAAAGTAGACCAAGTCACTTCTGTGGAGGGCAAGTGTTTGTAGAAAGCATTTCCTTTTCCTGAAAGTGAGATTTAACTGCTAGTTGTCAAAAGTATCATGGTCAGATGAAAAACAACTTCAATAACCTCCCTCCAACTTCTCTAATCTACATTTTTTTTTAACGCTAAAATTTGTTTTTTAGGGTAATGATGAAAAAGTATGTGGAAGTGTCATGCTTGGACAGCATAAATGGAACTTTATATTTCTTTAGGTTGCAGTTTTTAGTTCAGAGAGTCCATTGAGTCCACCTATTAGAGCAAGGAAATTTACACACACAAAAAAAAAATAAAAAGATGAAGGGAATAAATTATTTAATATGCTTGTGGGATCCCTAAGATAGATGGTGATGATGATGACAATGATGATTGTATATCGTGTTTCAAGAATGCTGCTGAGCTTTGTTTTCAAGGTTTAGTAAATATTATGCACTCAGATAGTAGACACAATGAGGGCAGAAAATAAATTTCTCCGTATGAATTTAGATCTTCTCCTCTGTCTACTTGTATCTACTTCAAACTTTTTCTTTCTCAGATATTTCTTCGAAAACATATAATTTCTATTTCCTAATATTTTCATTGAATATTAAAGAGAAAGAAAAAAATATTTTTAAAGGTTATTCCAACTGTTTTAGCCAAATGTTGTCTCATACTTTAGTAACTTATACCTAGCCTTCACTACCAGTTTGCAAAACATCCTTAGATGAGTAGAATTGGCATGACTATGACTCATTTAATCCAAGTCCTTCAGGGAGAAAATTAAAGATTAGGCAGGAGGTATCAGGCCACAGAGAAGTAACAGAACACTATGATACGGGTCTGACCAAAGGTGAATAATATTATTTAAATAATTCAGTTTGAATAACTGATTTATAAAATTCTCTGAATAGCGGTTCAGTAGGCTCCTGTATCAGTAAACCAGCTTGATTAATCAAGTACAGGCTCACACAGACACACCTTTTTTTTCCTGCTGAAAGGCAAAGGGTTTCCTGGGCTGTTCTTAGTTAAATCCAAGAAAACTATTAAGTGAAATTCAAGAGGAACATTTTATTTGGTGGAATTAATTTATTAGTTCATTAGTTCTTTTATTAAGATGTTCCTTTTTTTAAAGAAACTCCTTGTAAAAATTAGTAGGTAAGTAGAAAAAGATATTAACTTTTCATTGCATCAGCTCTTGATTATTTAGGGCATTACAGTCCTCTTAAACTTCTGTTTAATGTATAATAATTGTGTCATGTATGTTACATATATTTAACAAAGTTAGTCAATTAACTTTTATCATCCAACTAGGGTTAAGATACATTTATTTAATAAGTAGGCTTTCTTTTAGTTCCTCTGGTTTTACTTTTTTCTTAAACTTTTTCAAGGATAAGAAATAGAGAAGTCAAAAGGAAATAAGTTTTTGAATTATATAATGATAAAGAACCACACAGGGTTCCTTCATGTGTAACAGTCATAGAACCATAGAATCATAAAGGTTGGAAAAAATCTCCAAAACAGTCCTACCACTGACCTGACACTGCCAAATCCAGAACTAAACCATATCCCCAAATGCCATACCTACACATCTCTTAAGTACCTCCAGGGACTCCACCTCCCTCCTGGGTAGTCTGTTCAGTACTGTCAGTACCTGACAATCCATTCAGTAAGTAATTTTTTTCCTAATATCCAGTCTGAACCTCCTCTAGTGCTACTTGAGGTTGTTTGCTCTTGTCCTTTCACTTGTGACTTGAGAGAAGAGAGTGGCCCCCAGGTGGTTACATTCTCCTTTAAGGTAACTGTAGAGAGCAATGAAGTTTCTCCTGAGCCTCCTTTACTCCAGGCTAAACAACTCCAGCTCCTTCAGCCGCTCCTCATAATGCTTGTTCTTGGTCACATGGGAGGACAAAAAGCCACAGCCCCAGAAGTCCCCCCTTCCTCCTTTTTCCCTTCTCATATGCTGACCATGGTGCCTTATGGTATAAAGTATCCCTTTGGTCAGCAGCGGCCAGCTGTCCTGTTTCTGTCCCCTGCCAGCTCCTTGGGCACCCCCAGCCTGGTCACTGCTGGGATGAGAGGCAGAAAAAGCCTTGATTCTGTGCAAGTGCTGCTCAACCAGAACTAAAATAGTTAAACAGCGCTGTTTTCATCACAAATCTAAAACACAACTCCCTACCACATACTATGAAGAAAATTTTATCCCACACAAAATCATACACTTGATCTTACCCGATTATACTGGTCTCCAGGAAAAGTAACATACACAACAGATATAAGTTATACTTCAATGGTATAGATGATATACACATATTTGTATGATGCACTGAATTTTCAATCCCTTTTTGATTAACATAACTTTTGAAATCCAGAGTAGCTATTCACGCTTGATAATTTTATATTCTCTATCTAAAAGTGCTTTCTAGTATTAGGCTAAAATTTAATGCATTTTATTTTCTTTGCATATATGTAAATTAATTTGTTCATTATGTTTTTCCTTAAGAATAAGAATGAATGGATATCAATAAAAAAATCAATCACTTCTTTCAGAATTAAGATTGAAATTAAAACATATTTCATTTTTGAACTATTCTCCTTAGGTTCTAAATATTTTCCCTGTGGCTCAGAAAAATTAATAGTCCTGAGTCACAAAACAGGTAGTTTTACCATGAAGACAAAAAAAGTGTTTAGATCTTCTGTATTCCTCTGTATTTTACATGAACACTGTTTTCAGTCTAATATTATTGGTGAGATAAAATTTTCTTCCTTTAAAAGATTCTATATGGCTACAACAACTGCTTACCTATAGTTTTATTTTCTGCTTGATTATTTGTGGATTTAATTCAATATCTGGTTTAAATCAGTTTTACTTCAAGATCCTTAGATTATATTGCCATATGACTGATACTTGAAGTCAATAGTAAAGGTTCACTGCAACGATGACAGGCATCACAGAAAAATAAATGTCGGTTTTATAACGTAGTTAGTTTAAAATGAATGATGAAGATATTGTACTTTAAAATCTCAGGTCCAAAGCTGAAGACTATATAAACAATTAGCCAAATTGGCTAATCCTCAGTTGAGTGTTGAATGGCTGCAGTTTATATGAAATATCATCATATTTCTTTTGGTAGAACAACATTCAGTTCTTCTCACAGTAAATGATACATTTGCATAATAAGCTGATCAGTAGAGCTATGAAGATGTCTCTGATATGCTTCAAGTATCATACCATTTTCTTTTTTTTAATTCAAAACTACTACATTCAGGAACAAATGGGTCATCACTTTTTTAAAGTCATGACTATAACATCAGCAAATTATTAATAGTATAATAATTGATCTGTAATCAGAAGGCTTAACCTTCTTAAGCTGATGGTGAAACAGATGTCTAGGATCATAAAAACAACTTCTTTTTTTTTTTTAATGAAACATCTGAATTTGTTATTAGGGCTTAACACAGGTGTAGATTTTAAAATACAGTGGCAAAAAAAGAAAGAAAACACTGGCTATCATATAAATCTGCACTATCTTATATTTGTTTAAATGTTGATTCATTTCTTAAAGAGAACAACCAACTATTTCCGTTGAATTGACCAGGCAGAATATTTAGGCTTCAAAAATCTGTAGCTTCATTTAGAATTTCTTTCTAAACAAAGATTTCTAAGTGTGTGTTTCAGCAGCTGTCTTGTCAGGTTTCTGAAAGAGAAAAATTAAAGCCCTACTATATTTATTCCATGTCTTCTCAGTGAGTGATCTAATATGGGAGTTAATTTTATTTTCTGTTTATCGGGAATAAGGCTTATCAAAGACGCCGTATGTAAGTAATTATGAGAAACTGTCACACAGATGGTGGATAATAATGTGTAGCTGGGGAGGATAATTTCTTCCTTTTGACAAGCAAAGAGAAATGGCATTTGACTTCTCTTCAGAAATGATAACACTCAGCTCTTGACAGAGATAGTCTGCTTCCATTTTCCTAAGCAAAGGAGGTCTAATGTTGATAATAGTCTGCTTCCATTTACCTATGGAAAGGAGACCTAATGTTGGTAATCAACATGTCTTTCAGAGAGCTGGCCGTTGCCCTTCCTCACTTTAATGTTTCATTAACTTTCAAATTCCCAAGTGGTTACTCTACCTTTGGGGTGTCTAATTGTGGAGTTGAGCCTGGCAAGGAGAAAATGGGCAGTGAACTGTGTTTACATGGTTTGCATTGAGAGGAGTTAGAGAATGAATATGGCTAAATTTATCTTTACTGTTGTTCAGATGCCTTTCTTATATACATTCCATTCTGGAATATCTGTACAACTTGCAGAACTTTTGGGATATTTAAGCATGTTGGTATTTATTTCCTGGACTTTACTGATGAAGATTAGTAAAAAGTGAAATTGTAGTCAGTGTGCATGGTCATGTGTTAAAATTAATTTTTTGATGGGAAGCTTGTATCTAGTGTCTCTGGAAGGGCATTAATCTCTCCCATGGTAAAGGCTGAGACAAACTTTTCGGTGACTATTTTATTCTCACTGACCCAAAGGTGCGTGCTCTTGCCAAGCTAAAAACAAGCTTCCTGAAAGCCAATGAGCAGGAATCATCTCTAAGGGATTTTTGCAATGTGAATCAGAAAAGGCATTTTGGGGGACAGAGACAATTTCCAGAAGAAATTGTACTGGTAACTAGAACATTTTGTCTAAGATTTTTTACGTTACTGCAATTTTGAATCTCTGCTTGATTTTGTGTTCCAGGAAGGTGGTTCTGTTTTTGAAATATATGTCCAGCTTGTTGTGAAGAATTAGTTGCCAGTGTTTGCTTTAACTTAAGTAAAGTTATGCAGACTTTCTATATATTTCTAGTTTAGAATGGCTCTGATACCTAGAGATGATTTTACTAAGTCTTTAATTTCCATTTATGATTCTTATCATCCTAAATGATTCTATGAAATCACTAAGCTATTATTTTTTGTTTCATAGTTTCATTTTCAAATACAGACTTTAGCATATATGTTCATATATCTGCATTTATATTTTATTATGTCATGATCACTTCTGTTACAGTGGTTGAGAAAAAAATATTTGAAAGAGAATGATAACATTTTGAAAACTTTTAAAGTTTGCATAAATCAGCCTTATTGCAGTGGTAAATGCTTATTCAATCAAAGGCAGTAAATTAAATGGGTTGCAAGGGTGAGAGAGAGTTAAAATGAGAATTGTTTTGGGCCCCAAGCTAAGTGTGTAGTTCTGTACATTACGTGTAAGTTCACTAGCAAGTAAAAATTGTTAAATAAGAGGAGTAGCTAGTAGAAGGAAAAGGTTATCTTCAATGAATAGTGAACATTACACATTTAAATGTCAGCCTGGGCTTCAGTGAAGCTTTTGTGCTCAGTGAGAAGGTTAACAAATCACTAACAAATACTGCTAAAAACATGAGATAAGGCATCACTTGAGAAAAATGCACAAGTAGTTTTCTTACCAAGAAGTTAAAATGGGAACATTCAAGTGATAACACTTTAATGAGAAAAAATAAACTGTCCTTCTCCATAATCTTGTTTTTATTTGTGTTCTGTCTACTTTCTCTCAAAAAGAAATCCATGTTTCACTAAGTCACTTCATTAATCTTTTGAGAGCAAGAATAGAAAACTCATAGAGCACATGCTGCTGCTTTGGATTCTCAGGTGCTTTGATAAGAGCACAAGCTAGTGTTTATTACTGATTCTCCAAAACTTGATATTTTGCAACTGTCAAAAACTGAATAGTGGAAGGACTTTACAACTCACAACACAGAGTAACATGAATTATATTGTAGATTTCTGTAGATGCAAACTACTCTATCATCATATGTGGGTGAGTCTTATGACAGTTGAACTATGGCCTTCTAAAAATTGTCATAGTGTAATTAACAAGCAGAATATCCCAAAAGACAGGAGCTATATATAAAACCAGATATTCTTGGATCTAAGATTAAATAAGTTAAGGTATTCTAGTATGTAATATAGCAGAAATTATAGAATTATAGAATATCCTGAGTTGGAAGAGTCATATAAGGATCACAGAATCAGAGATTTAATGAGGTTGGAAAAGACCTCTGAGATCATGGAATCCAACCTATGACAGAACATGATCTTGTCAACTAGACCATGGAGTGCCACTTTAGTCAATCCTTAAACACTTCTAGGGATGGTGACTCCACCACCTCCCTGAGCAGCCCATTTCAACATCTAATCACCCTTTCTGTGAAGA
Organism: Cyanistes caeruleus; assembly: GCF_971803275.1. Classification (NCBI taxonomy): domain Eukaryota; kingdom Metazoa; phylum Chordata; class Aves; order Passeriformes; family Paridae; genus Cyanistes; species Cyanistes caeruleus. The sequence continues at coordinate 36,560,123 of NC_141703.1, forward strand.
AATTCTTCTTAATGTCCAAACCAAACTTGCCCTGTTACAGTTTAAGACTATGTCCTCTCAATCTATTACTTGTTGCCTGGGAGAAGAGGCTAACTCCAGCCTGTCTAAAACCTACTTTCAGGCAGCTGTAGAGAGTGATAAGGCCACAGCTAAAAAAAAACCCAGGTCCCTCAGCAGCTCCTCAAAGGACTTGTGCTCCAGACCCTTCACCAACTCCATTGCCCTTATCTGGATATCCTCCAGCCAGGACCTCAATGTCTTTCCTGGATTGAGTGGCCCAGACCTGGACACAGGGATCATGCTGTGACCCCACTAGTGTTGAGTACAAGGGGACAGTCACTGTCCTGTGGTTGTTGCTGCTGGACATGCCATTGCTTGTTGGGAAGGTAGAATTAGAAAGAAATTATAAATATGACTTTGTAGCCAGAAAGGCTAAGGAAGAAATACAAATGATAGCACGGTTTGAATAATTCAAAGAAACCGGGCTGGTATGCCAGAACACATTCTTTCCTGCAATAAAACCAAGCTGAGACCCCTCATCCCAGCCTTATAAGGAAAGGTCTGAAGGACCCTGAGATAACTAAAAATATGCAAAAATAGCGATTTCTATAGGTTGTACACAAATGTTACTATATTAGTATACTTAGAAAGATTGGTTAGTTAAGGAATAGAATATTCAAAGGTATAGGTTATATAAGTAGTGGTATAGAAGAGCTCGGTCTCTTTTTTCTCTTGCTTGCTCTTTTTTTCCGTCTCTCTTGCCCTCTCTCTTGCCCTCTCTTGCCCTCTCTTGCTCTCTCTCTCTACCTCTCTACCCCACGCCCTGAAATAAACTTCTAACACTTAACTCGATTATAGAGGTCTTTGCCGTGTCTCTGACCGTCCCCAGAAAGCGTCTCCTACAATTGCTGATACAGGTCAGGATGTCACTGGCCTTCTTGGCTACCTGGGCACACTGATAGCTCATGTTCAGTGGCTGTCAACCAGCACCCCCATGTCCTTCTCTTCTGACCAGATTTCCAGCCACTCTGTCCTGTCTATCGCTCTGTATGGTGTTATTGTGGCCAAAATGCAGGACGTGTAGCTTGGTCTTTTTAAACCTCATACCACTGGTCTCAGCCCATCAATCCAGCTCCCTCTAGAAGGTCCAGATCCCTCTACAGAGCCCTTACACCCTTCAGCAGACTGACACTCCCACTTAGTTTGGTGTCATCCACAAATTTACTGAGGGTAAAATCAATCTTCTCATCCAGACCATCAATAGGGATTGAATAGCCCTGGGCCCAATAATGATCCTTAGGGAACACTACTAGTGACCAGAAACAAAATAGATTCCATTCACCACCACTTATTGAGCCCATCCATCCATCCATCCATCCATCCATCCATCCAGTTTTACCCAGTGAAGAGTGAACTTATCCAATTCATGGGCTGCCAGCTTTTCCAGCAGCATGCCATAGAAGATGGTGCCAAAGGTTTTTCTCAAGTCCAGGCAGACAACATCCACAGGTCATTGCGTTCAGCTCCTGGGTATTTACAGCACAACCCAAAAATCACCATGTCCCTGAGAACATTGTCGAAGTACTTGACAAGCTTGGTGTCACCACCACCTCCCTGGGAAACCTGTTCCACTGTTCCAGTTCTTAACCACCTTCTAGGTGAAGGACCTTTTCCAGATATCCAATCTAAACCTCCCCTGACACAGCTTTATGTCATTCTCTTGGATTCTGTCACTGATCACTGAAGAGAAGAGATCAGTGTCTGCCCCTCACTCCTCCCCATGAGGAAGTTGCAGACTGCAATGAGATCTCCCCTCAGTCTCCTCTTCTCCGAGCTGAAAAAGCCAACTGACCAAGGCTGCTCTTCATACAGCTTCCCCTCTAGATCCTTCACCAACTTCATGCCCCTACTTCAGACTCTCTCTGATAACATTAGATTCTTCTTATATTGTGGCACACAAAACTGCACATGATCTGGAGAGGTATTTCCAGAAATGCTTTAATGGCTGTCTAAACCCACTAAGTTTAATGCAATCATCTTATAAACATTTATTAGCAAAAGGAAACACTTGAGAAAATTTTTGAAAGAAGGGAAGTGGTCACAAGGAGTAATAAGTAGTGGATATGGACTCAACTAAATAATTTTTCTTCTATTTTCTTCCTAATCACAATGATTTGCAGTAAATGTGAAAAAAGTATGCCATGGACAGATTACAAAACATGAACATGAACATGAACAAAACCTCTAAAGATAAAAGTCTCATAACACTGTAAGAGTTATCTCAATAATATAAATAGAGGAAGTCAATCAATTACAGCCAAAAGAACAAGCTTAATATGTTTCCCACAAAAAGTACTTAGACTTCCTCAGGAAAAAAATCCAAGTGTATCCTTTGTGTGTATTGTTTTCCAAGCAGAAGCAAAACTGAAATACAGCTAGACATATCAAGAAGTTTTAAATTAAATGGATGAACTCCTGTCTACTGAAATTAAAAACTTTTCATAAAGTAAATAAATTACCAGAACAGAAATTAACAGCCTAACAATGAATTGTGGGAACAACGCTGCATGGAAGTGAAACATGAGTTTCATTGGTTTTTCTACCACAAATTTAGCTGCTGAACATGACGATTGTTACTTGTTACATTCAGAGATGAATGAATAATTAAAAGACAAAACCAACAATGAATAATTTATTCAATGAATTTGGCTGTTGTTTTTTTTCTACAGCCTAATTATCTCAACTTTCTTAAATGTATTCATTATGCAAATTAATTCAGCTAATAGTCATTTACATTCTTAAGAGATTGGATTTAATTATCCAAAGGGTATGTTGCTTATAGTATTTGTGACTGGTCAAAAAAAGTCAAACAGAATTACTTATATCACCTGACTGGTTAAATAAATACCCAGTTAGTGAAACTATACAGCAGTAAAATTATCAGCATGTATGGCCAAATACAAGCTTTGAAATACACCTTTTAAAGAGTTGTGCTGATGTGTAAACCTTCAGACATTTTCTTTCAAGAAACAAAAGGAATTAATTCAAAACCTGAAAAAGAAATATTTCTTTAGCTCTAACTCTCTTTCAACTTCTGCAAGCTGAACGAGTTTTTTAAGGAAATTAACCTTGTATGTTTACACTGGTACATTGTAATAAACTGTTTCTGACCACTCTTACAAGCATAACCCTTAGGTAGAGGGACCATTGGTATGACTCAGGACAGTTCTAACAGTTTAGTAACTCAAATTCCAGTACAGTGATATTATGATCCTTTAAAAGTGTTGTCTATGACCAAAGGGAAAAAAAAAAAAAAAAAAGTCCATTACTATTATAGTTCATGAAAAGGAAACTGAAAATATTTCAAGACTTATCTGTCAATGGTTTTCCTTCAGAGCTATGTCTGCTTTTCATTGAAGTGCGTCTCTTAAGCATAGTCAAATATGTTGCTACTCATGACTGGCAACAACTTCATTAAATAACTACCTTATGAAGGTCTACTACACTGATTTGCTGAAATTTCAAGTTTGAGCTTCAACAGTAATGTCTCAGAAACAAATTTTTTGCTCACCCATTGCCAGAAACAAGAGGTTTTCTTTGTCTTACAATTACCATGACAATTAATGCTTACTTTTGAAAAAGACATCAGAACTTAAACAAAATATTCAACAAATAATCCTAATGTTTTGATCTGCTAGATTTTATATTTCTTCCCTATAAGTAGAATTTTTTGTTGGTAGTATTGTCATAGATGGTCTGAGACATTTAACATTTTCAAAGCATATAAAAACATCAACATTTTTAAAGTTTTTAAAACAGTGGTAGACCTTTTCATAATTCAAAACTCATGATAGCCTGTATCTGATATCAAAAACTAAGTAACAAGTTCATAAAAAAATCTTCAGCTAATAAAATTTCTCCCAGATGATAAAGTGAGAAGGAAAACAAAACTGATTTCCTGTAATATAGAGCATCAAGTTTTCTTGATTTTAAGTGGTCTAGGGAATTCAAAAATTCTTAGCACTGCATGTCATTTGCAGTTTAAAGGTGTTGTGAGGAAAGGCAAAGAATGCCACAGCTGAAAGCTTGAGCTCCTTTGAGCTGTTAAAGTCTTATTTAAAAGCAAAACTGTTAAACAGAAGCAGAAAACATTTTACTGCTTTTCATAGTAAAAGCAGATTCTTACTTGATCTGTAAAGTCTTTTTGAGTCTGGGCTAAGAATTAAGTTATATGATTAGTAGGAAGCTACTCCATGTTGCTGTGGTGTAGGTCACATGTAGCTTTCTAGGTGTTCTAAACTCTTCAGAAATTTTGATTCAAAATACCTATACGTTTCTAGAAAAGGACCTGAAGGCAACTTATCTATCCAATATTGGTCATGTCTCATAAATGCAATGGCTGGTAAAACCCAGAGTATGAGAAAGCAGACACAAGGCTCTGTTGTTAACACCTCTGAAGAACTTGTGTTAAGCCCAGATTTCTCCACTATTGTGCGCTATTGTTTTGCTTTTGTACAAGGCACCTGAATTTCAAAAGATGTATATGTCACTTGCAGGGTCAATGTTCTCTTAATCTCTGCCTGATATTAAATATGACAAACTGTCTTTCAAATTGTTTACTATTTAACTGTATAGCATGTTCAAAGTCATGTACAAACTACTTATAACCAAAGAAGACGATTGAGATTTGACCAAATAATAACATCAGAATCCCAAAAACACTGACCTGAAAAATTCAATGAGCCAGGCAGATATTACACACCTGTTTGCCACAGACAGTGCAAGATTAAAGAAATTAATTTAAAGCATATTAAAGTGTAAGGCTTTATGCTTTTCAGTTTTGATCTTATTTTTAAATGATGCAGAGCAATAGAGAAATCAATAACATATGGACTTACCTGATTGACTTCTTGGCAAACAGCCTCTTCTTTTTAGATATGTTTTTATAGAAATAAATGAGGATGTCTTACAAATGTGCAGTTTACTATTTTAATACACAATTTATGAGATTTATTATTTCAGTTTCCAAAAGTAGTTTGTAGGACATAAGGCAGCATTACTTATTCAAAATGTGTGCCATTATTCATAATAAATTCAATAAAAGAAATATAATATGTAGTTTAGTTTTTATACTTCAACAGCCTTTTCTATCCTAAAAATAAAAGGCTTAAAAGGTGAGAAAGAATCATTTTGACAGTACCAGAGTAGTCTGAAACAGGCCAGTGGATGGGTAGCTCATATTGTCAGCAGTTATTGTGGAAAACACATTAACTTCTAACAATGTTATAATGTGACCTTATACTTGCAGATAAAGTTTCTTGTGTAAGAAATGTAGCCTAGTAAAGATCTAAAGCAAAAAGCTCCTATAGCTCAGGAAAAAAATTCAACGTATTATATTATCTCAGATAAAAAAAGAAAATATATTCCTGTATTACCAATGGCAAAATTCAGAAGATCATTGAGTACTGAGAGAAAAGTACCATTAGAATATCCAGGTGAAAGAAGTCTGCTAAGAGGGTTTTCTTTCACTTTTAATTGTTCAAGTATGTTTTCCAATGCATTCAAGGCACTTTTAACTATGAATGCATCTTAGGTTATAAGGCTTCCCAGAAGACAAAGAAGTTACTCACTGAAGCTGTTACTGCCTTGTGCTCTGTGTAGTGGATGATTTCTTAGCAGTTTAAGAGTTGCATTTGGCACATGAGAGGAAATAATAAAGTATCTTTAGAGTAACACATATAATTTATATTCGATTTTATTATGCATTATGATCTCTTTCGAACAATATAAAATGCCAAACAGAAAGAGTCTGAAGTGGTTGCATGATTATTCAGAAATATCTTCAGACTTGAAGGATAGAGATGATGTCAATAGATGTCAATAGATGTGTTTTGGCTCTGCTTTCCCCCAAAATGTTGCTGTATCATAGGAAGTGCTATCTTACTTCCAATGCATTGTTGTTGCCAGGGCCTGAATATGAGACATTTCATTTATTGTTTTAAATTTCTGGATGAGATGTAAAATATTTTTATAATGGGAGAGGAAGAATAGTAAGGTAACTCCTTGCTCTTAGAAATGATACAATTCATGGAAAACAAGCCCAAATGAATACAAATCACAGAGTACACTACCTAAAGAATGATAAAATGCTACAGTTCTATCTGGATTATTATAAAAGTACTTGGAGGGAAAAAAAAACAAAAAAAAAAAACCCTCAAAACAAACAGAACAAAATGAAACCAAACACAAACCCAGCAATAAATGGAAGCACATATTAAATTCAGAAGAAGTAGTTGGGTAGATGAAAGCCAAAAAGGATTGGAAGACTTTTATTTAGTAATGATATATTTGTTTGGGTTTGGCTTTTATAGCTATGCATTTTAACTACAATAGCATCTTTTGACAAAAATTAGGAATTACATTATCTTAGTTCAAAATTCATACAGATATTTATATTGGAATTATAATTTAATTGATGTAATTAATTTAATCATCATTTTCAATTAATTAATTTTCTCATGATCTGTAGGAAATATGGTATTCTCAAACTGAATTTTTATATATAGGGTGCTTACTTTATGTAGATTAGAGGAAAAGATATTTTTCCTGGGGAGAAATGTTTAATTATTGTGTTTTAGAGATCAGTAGGAAAAGTGTAACCACTAAATTCAATTAATTTAAGCAAATTTAAACAGAATTTAAAGCAATTGGGGAGGCACAGAAAATTGAGAAGTGGAAGCTGTAGCAGTAATGCCTAAAGCTATGCCTAGGGATAAGCTTCTAGCTGGCTAAGATCAGAATTAGTAGGTTAAACAGTACATGTGTCACTACCATACATTTCTTATCATGAAGAATTAAATGACATGTTCTTCAGACTACAAGAGGAAACCTCACATTTACTGGCCTGACTCCTTGTGGGGGTCTGCAACCACCCCATTATCTGCAGGAGGAACAGAGCAGGGCATGAATATCCAGGAGATTTCACAAGTGATAGAGGAGCCAACAAGGAGGAGTGTTCTTCTGGATCTCCTACCTGTATAAATATAGTAAAATATTCTGATGATTTACATTATATTCACTTTCCTACTTTCCCCTGCTGATGTATTAAGCCAAAAATTTTTATTTCATGAGCAACACTTAACAACAGCACAGTACCTGCAAAATGTTGTTATGGATATAAATAGCAAAATTTCTCAGATACAGAGGGGTTTTTTTGGGTAATAAATAAATTAAAAGTAATTTTCACCTTGGAAAATATCATTATTGTAGGTAATAGTTCATGTGTTTTTAAAGGTAAACATCTTTTATTTTCCTACCAGACTTGAATTTTACACATAAATTTTTGACAATTGGACTCATGGAATGTAAATGTCCCATATTCTAATAACTTTTGACAAAACATGTAAAAAGGAAATAGTTGCATTTATTTACTAACACAAACATTTATAAACAAAGACATATGAATTAAATAATACCTTAAAATGGAACCCTGAACAAATAGATGTCTGGTTAGTTAAGCAATATACACGAGCTTGTTCAGGGTATGTTTTAGCACTTCATTAGTGCTCTGATCACTGCTTCTGCTCTCTTTGGCAGCACTCTTTCTCATTTATTTTTTATACTGCAGTAGCTTCCACATCTCTCACACACCCCTCTTTAAACTGTCAGCTATAGCTGTGACAGTTTAGTCTAGTGAATGGGACATGGGAATGTGCCTAAAACTCCTTGACTGGCATTTTGGCAGCTAAATATAAGTTTATGGGTCTATGTGCAAAAGGGAGTGGAGGAATGTATTCCCAAGGGACTTTCCACAAGTTGATCAAGCTGAGTTCATGGTGATTGCTAAAATTTTTATATTGCAGCTACTTAGCTGGGATACCCCATGGGTATCCCATGTGATAACTTTAACTACAATCAAAATTATATAACAGGCATTATAAAATCAGTAATAAGGTATCCCAAAATGGATCTAAGATGATTAAGCATTGGACATGATGTCCATGTCATAGTCTGTATATATTCTTAGAGAGAAAAACTTTGCCAGACATCTCCTGATCCCCTCTAAAAAGATGTGGTTTATATTTATTAGAAGTGGCAAACTGAATGGGGCAGAAGGGAGACTCTTGAATATTTTAAATTTCCTACTGAAGCTAGAGAGTGAATAATGTCTTAGAAAACATTTTTGTTTATAAAAAATATTTGAAAATGTGCACTTGAAAGTGCACATTTAACACTTATTTCTTTCAATTTCAGTATAAGCCATGGAAAATTCCTTCAGGAAATCAAAACTACTAATAAAGGACAGATAGAAGGGACCTTATCTTGACTAGAGTAAAGGAGACCCCACTATGCATATCTGTGAACACTCATCCCACTGGTCCCAGAGATAAAACCTTGTAAAGTCCCTGTAATGTCAGCTGAAGTTGTTGCAACTACCTGTACATTTTCAGCAGGCAAAATATTGTTTGAGTGCTCTGTAATTTGTTTTAGATAAAATCAGACACATTGAATCAGGTTACAAGTTGAACTTTTTGATCTTCCTCGGCAGAATGAATATCATTTAAACCACTCCCACACCAGTTTTAACCACTTCATCAGTTCCCTTTACAGTATCATCCTCTATCATTTAACCAGGCTTGCCAGAAAGCACAGGATCTTTAATCTTTGGAGTTACAGTTCTTGCTTTCCTTTGCTTCTTTCCTTCAGGTTGAACATGAGGAAATGTCCTCTTTGGTAGAGAAGCTTACTCACATAACTTAGTGCTGACATACAGTGAACAGTTGACAATACCACTTAATGCCAACTAACATCTTTAGAGATTCTGGGCTGGATTGAAATTAAATTACTACATGACAATAGTTCTATTTGAATATGCTAATAAAGATATATGATGTTGGAGCTATCCAGAGCTGAGGCAGATAGGCAGCCTGTGAGATTTCCCTTCAAAAAGCCAACACAAATTGACAGCATCTCTCCTGATTATATACTGCTTTCTGAAGGATACCTGACCCAGGCATTCTTCAGCTGTGTCATGTACAAAATAGCTGCAGTTGGGCTGACTGGGTAATACAGTACTGGGAAAAGGTTAGAGACATATTTCAGGGAGTATTAAAGAACTCCAAAGTTATTTGTCTCAAAAGCAGCTATTGTGTTATCTTTAACAGTGATCCTCCTTTTCCTGTGGACAGCTGTGATTGCTTCTTCTGACCATTTTTTTTTTCCATTGTGAAGTTAATCTCAAGTTAATAGAAATTAATAGAAATACTAAACATTATTATAAATTGAATTAAAGTGTATAAATCTTTCTCTTTTATAAAACTCCTGCCTGCACAGAACAGCTGTAATCTGAATTAGTAGATGGCTGTTGATATGGTGAGAATGAGCAAGAGAGGAGTATTTAAGCCAGGTACAGACATAAGAAGATATCAGTGAATCACACAGTGGGTTTCAGTTTTTGGTCATGTGCCACGAGTAATTTTAGCAAAATAAATTGCATCAATTTACTTAAGTTTTTTACTGAATGAAACTATCAGTACGTAGAGAACTAATTTCAAATTAGGTTCATAAATTTAATAGACCAATGTAGCTCTTCTGTAAGGACAAAAACTGAAGTGCTATCATCTTCTATTAACAAATACAAGGTCTCAAGGAATAAAGAGCTGCACTGACCATATGTATATTTTTTAGAAAATAATGGAATCTTTTTATTTCTCTTAAAAAATGATACAGCAGTATTGATGCTATTTCACATAGTGATGTTCTGAAATGTTCAAGCATCAGAAATGCTACCATTGTCACCATTTAAAACAGCTTCCAAATTAGATTTGCAGATGTAAACACAGCAACAGTATGATTCTTTCTGGGATAAAGAACAGATATGTTAGATAAGTTTGTAAAAAATATTTTCCCAACCATGATTTTTTTTTTTTTTTTTTGTACTTGTATTCATATCTTTTCAAAACATTTAACTGTTTACAATCTTGGTCATGACTATACAAAACACATTAATGAACCTGTCTCCTATCTTAAAACATTATCAAATTAATAATTTCTGCTGAAAATGTCAAATTTTGTCAGAGTACTGATGTTCAAAAGGACCTTATTATCATTGTGTCACTTTAACTATCAGAAAAGGAATTTCCTGAGATCAGGAGAAATATTTTTTTCTGTATAAGGTAAAATTTGCCTCTTACCATTAACACAGACTCTTTCATCTCAAGGTAGGTTCATATATTTTGTTTATTTGATTTTTTTCTGCTTGCATTTTTTGCCTTAAAAATAAGTCACAAAGTAATGGGCTTGGGCATTTCAGGCTATCTTTAAGTGGTATGACTGGTTTTCAAGCTGTATCTTACAGGAAACAAAACAAAGTGCAAGAAAGTGAGTACTATTTCCTTATTTCAACACAGAAAATATTTGGTCTCTAAGCTTGTCTTATTCAGACCTTATAGCAAAATCAAACAAGTAAACAACTACCAACAAAACCCCCCAAACCAAAGCAAGCAACAAATCACTAATTTTAGCTTTTATTTATATTTCTACTTTCTCAACATCATGAAGAGAAATATTCTCTAGATATATCTATAACCCATGTGAGGTAAAATAAGCTTTGAATTTAAAACCAGACTGAAATAATATCAATTTACTAAAAATATTTATTTCAGATGAGTTTTTCAGCAATAGCTAAAATGCAGTAAAACCAAAGTTTTACTGTATTTTAAAATATTCAAAAATATAAAAATATTTCAAAAATATTCATATTGTATGATTATTTTGAATGATTCTTATTTGACAGTATGATTCTGTCAAAATTCAGATGTTACATACATTGAGCACGTATATTCATTTTTGATGCTATTTCCACACTTTCAGTGCATGTCAATTAAATCTTTAGTTTGTAATTTTATTAAAATCTGGTTTTTACATCAAATACGTCCTGTTATATATGCCCCTCTCCTTCCTTCCTTCCTTCCTTGCCTCCACTGCTCCCAAAAACCTAAGGAAACAAAATAAACTTGAACCCTGCTAAGATTGCCTTCTACAACTTGATTAAATAAGCATTTAGTTGTTGATACAACTGACTGGTTAACGATTGACACTCTAAGTCTCCTCTGTTAACAGTTTGTTATCACAAGCATTGTAACCAATTAGTGTCAAGCCTTGTTTGCCCAAGATTAATTTTCCAATATCTGAAGTTCAAAATCAGTTTTTCCTGAAATTAATAAGAACACTTGGAATACTTTAACTAAGCACATAGCTTTGAAACTAAAACTTTTGGTGGGTGAATAATGTTTGTAGGCTTTGGTTTTTTTTCTGATTTAAGTATGCCTTTAGAAATAGCTTAGACCATATAAGCTACAAATTTGATAAAGTAATTCATTGTTCTATACATATAAACTTATTTTCTAGAAAAGTTTTTCAAACATTTTAATTTTAAATTTAAAGGGTAGAAATATGGCTAGCATTTCACAAATGGAAAAAAAATTATGAAAGTAAATATCAGTTATGTCCATCCTCATTATTCTAACTACACTGAAATAGGAAATTTTCTAACTAGTTTCAGATGAACAGTTTGATTCATTATTAGACACTATTAAAAAATATTTAGTTCTTAAAGGTAGAAAAATCTTTATATTGCAACAACGATGATTTTTAAGAGCACAAAGTTCATTCTTTTTTTGGTTACATGATTCATTTTTAATTGAAAATGTTAGTACATTGAAGCTAACAAATTCAGTTTCACAGAAAAAAAAGTAAATTTGGGGTTCAGTAAAACTTTGCCATTGGAAACTTTTTGGCTGTTCCATCCATTCAAAGAAAGTTTAGAACAGCCTAGTTGAATAAAATTCAACTTCTTTTTCTGTCATTTATAAAGGAGGCATCTGAATCTTGTTTTCTCTTATGCCTGATAAAAAAAGAAAATGAATGCACCAGATTTTAGAAAACTAATGCACCAGATATGCAACTAATGCACCAGAAAATTAACACATATTACAGGATAAGATGTGTTTAACCATTTGTGACTGTTTGTCTGTTTAGAATCTGGAGTAGAGGGTCTTGTTAAATCATTAGATAGGTAAGTGGAATACTTGTCTGTGCACATATATATCATATGTATTTATTTGTACATATGTATCTGTGTTTGTGTGTGCTAATAATGCATAGCATGCAAAATAAAATTTAGGACTTTGTTGCAATGCAAAGAAAATAAAATGCATGATTATACCCACCCACAAGCACCCACGCACCACCCTCCTCCCTTGAAACACAATTTTGCTGTTGGCCAGATGCACATTTTAATTGTTGTCTAAAGTTAGATCAGTCAATAGAGTATCATGCCTAAAGTTGTTACTTACTGTAATACCCATGACTTATTTTAGAAATATTATTGTTATTGTTGTTATTATTATGAGATTGAGAGAATATGTTATTTTATGACACATTACATAGTTATAACAATGAAATACCTTTTCAGTTTGGACAATTGTTTGTGATTTCATATGAATAGTTCAGATTTGGCCTCAGCCAATCTTAGTCAAGAATTGGACTGTGAAAAATTTCTATATGTAACAGGAGAGATGTCTTTTTTTCCTTGATGTGAAGTGCAAGCTGGGAAAAAGAATGTTTGAGGATCAAGGTGGATGCCTAGGTGTGATTGCAGGTGCCTCACACTGAGTACCATTCCAAGCCTTTCTCACTGGTGCACTGGAACTACATGGAAAGAAAGGCCTGGTGTGTACCTGCACTATTGAATATGTTCAATATTGCTACACCTAAAGCTTTTCTCCCTTTCTTACAGAAAAAAAAATATAAAAAAAAAATATATGTAGAAGTAAGATAAACAGTGGATAAAAAGGAGTTTTATGAGATTTACAGAAAGATCATGAGATCTTTTTGTATCTTCAGATATATATTTTTGTGCTTACAGTGCAGTACAGATCAAAATATTTTTAAAATTCAGTGAAGTATATTTTAAGTGTAACCTACTTTACAGTATCTAACAGCAGCTTCCAGATCAACTGAATGTATAGGTAAACTTCTGAAAGATTTCAGCCATAGTATATTTATTCTACATACAGAGACATTATCAAATACTCAAATAAAAATCAAAATTGTTAAGATAATTATAAAATTATCTACCTACTGTTTAGGCATCATATCAGCATATATTGTCCATATAAAAGATCTAATGCAAGAAATCAAGCACCATTACTAAGTTCCAAATTTATTTTAGAAATATCTTCGTAATCTGCATGCTAAACTCAGTTTAATTTCCCCTGCCTAATATGTCTTAAATTGGTACTTAATTATCCAATTCTGTGGTAAAAACCTGAATGGAAAATAAATGAAAATACTGTAGTCTTCTAGAGTAAAGACAAGCAAGAAATTATTTCCACAACTTCTGGGAGTGGTTAATTCCCACATCCCTGTTAACATCATGTGGCATTAACATTTCATGGGTTTAACTTTCTGACACAAGCATTTTGAAGCAGATAATATGTATCAGCAATAAGCAAACTGTGGTAAGTGAGAAAAATGGAAAAGCCTAAAAAACTCCTCTCTTAAAATGTTGAATGGTTTTGGGCTTTTTTGGGGGGTGTGAATTTTATGACTTCACTCAGTAACGACACTGATCCAGATCTCAGTTGGAAGTGTCACTGTTGTGATTAATTGATAGCCATAATCTAATTCAGGGAAGCATATAATTTTAAATGGAAAACTCATAGATAGAGGACAATTATTACCATAGTAAATGATGAGCAATTCCAATATCAAGTGTCATTCAGGGTCTTGTTATGTCATGCCCCTTCTTTTTTCTTCTTCCCTATGCTCCGAAGCTCGTCCTCATTTCAGTCTTTCAGTATACAAAATATCATTATTTATAAAATTTCTGTACAATTTAAGCTACCACACTGATGCTTAATTCCTTTAAGTAAACGAAATAACACTGAAGATGAAGAGAAAGCAGCCTTCTAAAGAGTCAGCAAAGGCCTACAAGGCTGGTTGTGAGTACAAACACTAAATCGTGGATGGGAACACACACAGTACTCAGAAAGCACCATCTGAGACCAGGGCCAATCTTGCTGTGTACCTGTGTACACAAAGAGGTGGCAAAAGGCAAAGAGCTTGTATTCCATGTGGATCCAGCCTGCAGTCTTTCACAGTTCCTTCACAGGGTGTTGGATGCCACATGACAGGTAATGCAGTTTATGAGAGGTCTCAAAGAAGAACAGACAAAACCTCCCACACAAAAACGTACTAGATAATTTTATTGTTGTTGTTTCCTTTGGGCTTTTGTGAGATCTCCTGTGTTTTCCAGAGTGTCCTACTGGGGACAGTGTGGTACCAGAATCCATCAGTGTGGTTCCACTTGCAGGATCAGGGGCCTATTTTATAAATATAAATTGGTAATGTCTATTTACTTACAAATCAGCATTTAAGTGACATTGCAGCAAGCACTATGCAAGTGTTTATTAAACACCAATTAATTTAAACAGATAGACTGCACCATGTATAAAATAAATACATTTTAGATTATATTAAATGCCTGATTTAATGAGCTACGTTATTGTGCTTATTCTATTCAACATATATTACCTTTGTAAATGCAAGCTTTACTAGGCTGATGAGGATGGATGGAGGATTATCAAGGTATTATCTTTTGTGCATAGTTTGATTCTGGATCTTGTTTTTCTGAAATGCATAATTCATGAGGGATAAGTAGAAAAGGTAACATACTTAGGTAACATACTTTTTATAAGTAACATATATAACAGACTGATATATTTAAAAGTACTCATATAAGAAATGAATAAATATTTTATTATAAACATTTTTTATCTCTTCTATTATTCTCTTTTTGTACACACTTAAGGCTCAAATTTGTATCAAAAGTGTAAAAATATATGCAGCAGTCCAAAGTTAGTGGCAAAATTAAAACGGAAGACAGGCAGAAAGTAAGCATACTGTGCTTGTAATAAAATCATATGTGTATTGAGGCTCAAAATCTGGTTTTATTTGCATTTTTTTTAGCATTTACATTCCTCCAAATATGTTAGAAATTGTCTTGTGCTTAAATATATTAGAACTTCAAGATATACCTTTGATTATATCCTACTTGACAGCATAATTGGAGAATTTAAGCCCAAAATTTTCCTTTAGATCTTTTATCTCTAATAACTGTAAATTAGATGGGGAGAGGTTTTGAGAATCAAGAGATGCATGAAATCACACAAACCGTAATATTTTTGGGGGAATTTTATCTCAACCAAATATTGTTCATATCATGAATACTGTTTGTATTGCACTCTTTGACCAGATATTTCATATAAAACAATTAAGTGATAGCAAATTTAAAATGGAAATCCTGCATCACTAGTATTAGCACTCTCTGAGCATTCTTAGTCTCATTGCCTTCCTCCACTTTCAAAAGGAGGTCTTGCAGTGTGTGACCTGGCTGATTGTCAGGTCATATAATCAGGAAAATGCTGTATCTTCATCAGTATTTCCTCCAAAGATGATTTTGTGAAGAGTTCCATCTAATACCAATATCCTTTGTTTTTGCCTCTCAAAAGCATTTATGACTGCTGCTTGCCCCTGAAAACTTCCCTCTTCATGTGTCCAAAACAAATATTTCTCAGGACATTTGATCTTATAGACAATCCTAATCAGATAAACCTATTAACTGTTATGCCATGCAGGGTTAGTTTGGTCATAGAAGATCAATTGTTCTCTATATAACATCTAGTTCCAACATTAAGTGTTTATAGGAACAGCATGGATTTGCCAGGGTTCCCTGGATATAAAATGTAAAAGTGAAAAACCCTTATGCCTCCTCTCCCAAAATTCTTTGCATATTCAAAGAGCACGTTGAGAAGAGGGTGTACACAAGTTACTCTTACACTGTTTGTTATTTTAGGTGTCAGCTTCTTTTCTCATCCTGCTCATTTCTTCCTCCAAAACATATCTGTTTTTCATCTCCAGATACTACCTTCTACATTCATTAAGTTATTTCTCTTCAAGTAGGTTTTGTGTGGTTTAGAAGGTTTCTTGGTTTGCTTTGGTTTGGTCAGGTTTTTTTGTGGGTTTTTTTTTTTTTTTGCTTTCACTTTGCTATAGTGGTAGAGTTTGCTTATTTCAGTAAGGAAATTGGGGTGTATCCAAAATTAAGCCCAAAGATACTAATTTAAAGTTTAAAACAGTTTCTTTCCTATAGGTTGCACTCTCATCAGGAAGTAAGAAATAATTCAGTATAATGGTCTGGACTAGGCAGAAACAGCTGATGTTTCAATGCCCTTCATTTGCTAATACAAAATAACTTCTACAAACAGATGCTTATACATAAATAAAAAGTACTATCACAATAATTAGAATGAAATGGAGGGTGTTTTAAAAACTTAAATAATAATTTCAATATCTGGATAATATTAAAAAACACTTTATCATATTCTATCATGGCATCCTAATTAGTCTAACACTTATATTTATTTTCCAGCAGTGAATGATGAAACATCTCAGAAGCAGATGTTACATCGTGTAAGTTGGCTGCAAGACAGTGTTGCATTTTCATGTGTGTTTTTGTGTTTCTAGTGATGTAGGAATACTTTTAAATTTATAGCCTCCATTTCAAATGAACAGCATCCACTAATAACACCAAAAAGCCATTTGTCACTTTTGCCTACATAGTGGAACCCATTCACTGACGTTTGGTTAATATGCCCTGTGTCCATTGGACATTCATAAAATCACAAGATGTCAAAAAAGAATGTTTATAAACTAATTTGCATTACTTATGATTTGTGCTTGTGCAAGAGGGAACACATCCATATTTAGTCTAGGGGGGGTAGAAGGGGAGAAGCTGGGGGTAGGCGTTATTATTGGCTCAGTTCCACACATACCAAATGTGAATACTTATGTTCTTCCCACAAAGCATTAATTTCTTCACATACTGTAGACTTTATTCTTTTACCAGGTTCCAGATAGCAGACAGCTCTTGTTTTTCACTTATGTTTTCCTTTTAACAACAGTCATTAATTTACTGATATGCTGTCTATCAGAACCACATCATCTTGATTAGAGCTGTTATCCTAATCAAAAGGCTGATAATTAAGACTATCCATCTGTAGAGTTCCAAGTGCTAAGATGAGCTGAAGATCCTAATTAAGATTATTTAGGTGTTACTTAAATGCCATCATTTGATTCAGCTAATCATACCAGCAGGTACATTAGATTTGCATTAATGTTCTGCTGAAGCCAGCAGCTCTTTAAACAGATCAAAAATGTAGATTACAGGCACCATTTTCAAACATCTTTATATCAATATAACACTGAGACAATGCATTAAAGTAAATGGAATATTAGAAGAAAGAGGCAATTTCAGTGTTTCTCAGTCTGCTTTATGATAATCAGTAGAGTATTTAAAATAAGTAATTTATTTAGTGAGTTTGTGTGTCATAGCAGCTCCAAGCTTAAGTTTTCACTCGTGCTTTGAATCTATACTGTCTGGATGACTTTCAATTTAATGTGTATTTTTCTAGTCTAAATGAAATAGTACAATGTGGAAGAGTTCATTAGTTCCTGCTGATAATTTATTAGATAGGTAGTTTGCAAATAAGTTATTGGAGAAGTCATAATACTTACCTAATAAGGAATTTATATGGAGCTGAAATTCTCAGTCATGATTGTGTTTAAAAGAGAGCTATGTTAAAATGTTTTTCTTTTTTCTTTTTCTCTATCATCCAAAAGATAAATCTATTTTCATCAGAATTTGGTACTTCATGATTTTATAATCGAAATAATTAAGTTTCTATTTCAAGTTTAACCCGTAGATAAATCAGTTTCTAGGAAAGAGATCAGTACTACTGTTAGTAATGTGAAGCCAGTACAATCCAAGATCTTCATACAGGCATGTTCTTTTTCTACTTGGAGATATGAGAGACAATTAACATACTACTCGACTAATGCCTGTAAATATGTTTTATGAGAGATCTTACCTAAAAATGCAAGGTACTGGTTCACACATATAATAGGTTGGACATAAAAGAGGCCATGAGTGCACTTCAGAGAGTGCTCAGGCCCTTAATAGAAGGTTACCATGACAGCTCTAAATGTATATAAATAAATAAATATATTCAAATACATGCTTTATCTAAGACTGTTCATTCATAGTAGGGTAAAAGAATAGGACATCTTTATTCTGTCTTTAACTACCTAATGAAGATGGAGCCAGGCTCTGCTGAAGGAACATTTTGCTTGGAGGAAAGGCAATGCACACAAAGAAACTCTAAACAGACACTATAAATGCATTCACTCTGAATATTACCAAACAGTCTGACCCTTGGCTCCATGCAGAATTTTACTTAGCCAGACCCTCATCTGAGATGGAGCCTTTTTGTGCAGAAATTCACTATTTCAGTCCACCAGACACATCTCTTTTAAGAACTAGGGGATGGTTTAATCTCTGGAGGTGAATCATTTGGTATAGAATGTGTCTAGGCTTGGAAATCTTCTTAATGTCTGAAGTGAAAAGCACCACATCCTTCTAGCTTATTTCTGTTTTTCAGAGTCATATTACTCTCACAGAATTTTTTCTGGAAAATAAAAAATTCCTGTACACATGAAGTACTCTCCAGTCCAACCAAATACTTAAACATGGAGATAACACCATCATATTGCTGAATTTCCTTTGAAGAAGCATTTGCCTGAAGATAAATTGGACTTCACTACCTAGTTCCAAAGAGCACTCAGGACTCCAGAACTCTTTAAGAATAATATGCCATCAGTACTGTAAAATACTCGCCCAATTCACAGAATACAGATGTAGATTTTGGGCATAAAAAATATTCCAAAACTATAGTTTCTGGGATATATGCTTATCATTAATCTGTAAAAGTGAACATTCAGTTTATGAGTTCAATGTTTTTAAGGTTCCTTCAGGAAAACCAGACTCAACAATCACATAGATCACAATCATGTAGAGAGGAAAAAAGAAAATGTAAGTGTAAATGTAACCCTCCCTCTATAGAGGGAGGGTTAAGCCAATTTGGAACTCTTAACTTTATATTTTGTTCCTTTAAAATGTTAATTTTGCCTGTAACTCTGAAGCTCTACCCTATATTTTTCACTGTTTTTGATGTTTTTTCAAAGAACTTTGCTTGCAAGCTTCTGATGCTATCCTTAATTTTATGTTAACAGATTCTATTATCTAAAATATGCCCAGCACCGATTTGAGATGGACAGAAATTTTCAAAGAAATTATAGCAATTACACCAAAATAACAAAGATATTACAGTGTATTTTAGTAGTTACATTTAAGATGTGAATCATCTTTAAAAAAATTCCTTTTCTTATATTCTGTTTTATTTGCATATAAACAGACATATTCACACAGAATTTGCATAGAAATAGATGCATTCAAAACATCTTTACAGCAATCATGAAATCACAGAAGTTACAGATGTAACAGTGTTATTAGTTCTGATTATCTAAACTGGGCATCTATTTTTCTGAGTGATTTTTGGGAGAGTTACTGATTTTACACACCATTTTGCACCTGCAGATTCAGACAATGGATTTAAATATTTAATTTAGATTCTGCACACACAGCAGGCAGTAATGCCCAAGTTTTACAGACTGCACTCAGGTTAGGAGAGAATGTCTAGAGTGTTCAAGTAAATGATATATGTATTTAATTTTAGAGTGTCAGAATATTGGAGACAATTGGCAATCAACACTTTGAAAAGTATCCCTTGCAGTTTAAAATCTTGCCTTATGCTCAAGAGGACACATTCCATATTAGGAGCTTAAAGATTTTGATTTAGATATTCCAACAGTAGAATCAGAAACACTACACTACAGTTTGTTAAAAAGTTGCCCAGGCTAAGAGCTAAGACAGTTATTCCTTGCACACAAATGTCTCACATCATACCACTATTTTCTAAATTTTTAATGTTTCGAGGTTTTAATAATGTATCTATTTTAAAATTATCTCCCTGGCTGTCATTTGCTTTGGATAAGATCTCGGTAGAGAAATGGGTAACATGAGGGTGATCTTCAGGTAAAAGAGTTATAGGTATTGAATCACCAGGTCTATAACATTACAGCTTGTCTTTCTAGTATTATTTTCATGGGTGGGCAGCAGATAGATTTATTATTTTTCTTCATACCTGGACTGAAAACAGCATGCCTATAACTAGCTATCTGAACATTTTACCCAGCCCTTGTTTCAGCTAAAAATGCAATAAATTCTGGGATGAGCAAAACCAATATGCAGGAAAAGATATTTTTATTCCATAAGTTCTTAGTAAGTTCTTTTCCAGTTTACAAGTTTTATAAATTGGTGGAGAAATTTCTCTCTAAAAGAAGTCATGATTTTTCTCAAGGTCAAGGAAGAGAAATCTTTCTAATTTTTGCTTTACATTTACTATAAGTTCTCACATTTCTGAAGGGACAGTGCTCTCCCATAGAAATGATTAACTGTAAAGTGTTTTATTTTGTGCTCTGAGGAAGCAGAATTCTCTCAAACTATTTGACCTAACAACAGAGCTTTCTTTAAACAGAAACTTAACCAGATACTTCTATTGACTGGTGCTAAAGAATCTTCTAAAAATATAATGTCTATTGACTGTACCTGGGTACTTCCTAACAAATGCCTAAAACACTTTAAATGTTATATTTTAAGATTG
Source organism: Cyanistes caeruleus (assembly GCF_971803275.1). Lineage (NCBI taxonomy): Eukaryota > Metazoa > Chordata > Aves > Passeriformes > Paridae > Cyanistes > Cyanistes caeruleus. The sequence continues at coordinate 36,580,807 of NC_141703.1, forward strand.
TGGTTTTAAGCAATATTTCCTGTTCTGATATTTTATTCATGCTGTTAATGCTAAGTTGATTAGCTGTCACTATAATTTCTTTTTGGAACATATTTCTTTAATTACCATTTCATCTTTCTGCAGTTTTTATCAGTCTGAAGCCATAAACCTGTTATTGTTTTTACTACACTGGTGTGACAGTGGAAATTAGATAAACTGTCTGCAAAAGTACATATTTGGTGGAAAACTGCAGCAGGTGGACCCTCAATCAAAAATTTCATAAATTCATGTGTGTAAGACTTAAGAAAATGGGCAATGTGCGACCATGTATTCAGTCCTTCTTTCAGAAGTGTTAGCAGGATATGCTACTTAAAACTAGCATACAAGCCTGGCTGCAGCAATCTATTTCCCTTGTAAATTCTATCATCCACAATCATTAAATTAAGAATGTTATAAAGTACATTCCTATGCATTCACTTTAGTATCTGTCTCTGGACTTGTTATCTGTGAATTTGTCTAGCCACTTTAAAACCTGATATAATTTTCACCCACAAATTACTGTAACAATAAATTCCAAAACTGTATTGCCTCATGTTTTAAATACTTTTAAAATGTTTATCTTATACTAGCTTCAGTGACAGCCCCCTATGCTTATTAGCATGGGATTTAGCAAATAACTGTTCTGTATCAACTTATCCACTAACTTGCTGGTCTTTTGAAATCTTACTAATTAGCCTTCTCCTTCTCAAATGAGTGTTCTAGCCTTTTCAAATTCTCCTTAAATTGTAAGTGTTCTGTTCCCTTATATGTTTGTTGTCTTTCTCTGTAACTTCTCTAACTCTTTCTTGATTGATAAGAACAGCTCTTAGTAAATGCTGATATATAAATTTACATATTTTGAAAAAAAACCCCAAACATTTCCAAATAATATAAAATTAATTCCTCAGTATTCATAGTTTGTTTAATCAAACAATTAAATATCAGTTTATTGGGATGAGGGTCTGATGACCACCTGCAACCTGAAGGAAGCTAGTCCTTCCTACAAATTACATATTCTTCCAAGAAAACTAAACTTGGTCTGAGGGCTCAGATCTATATGGGACTTGCTGAATTCAACAACTAAAGAGGCATTGCTGCAGAGCTCCATGCCTCTGAGTTGAATCAGGATTGAGGCTGAAAAGATGCTCCTGATGGGCACAACACAAACATCTGGATATGGCCAGACAAGTGTCCTTAGCTGCCATCTGCCTTCACGCACTCTGTTCTCTTAGCTCCTTATACTTCTATTTGACCATACCTGCCTTCCTAACCAACCTTGCTACTCTTATTACCCCATGGTCTGTTTATCTGCTAAACATCCCCAGATAAGAGTTACACCATCCCAAAATATTTTTTTACTGTGTATCCAATAATGTGTCTCATCCCTATCTACATAGGGATGACACATATGCAGTAACACCTCTCTATTTAAAAGATGCTCCAGGGAGCTGCTGCAGATGATGGTGGTTCAGCCCATGGAGTTGGAGACTCCCCAGAGACAGCTCCAGGAAGGAAGATGTTGAGGTCTTATGTCTCTGGTTGTATTTTTTGGTCGCCTCCATCTCCTCTCATATTTCTCTATTCCTTTATGTGTCTGGAGAAGCTTTTGGCTTTTTCTGGAGAGCTGGTGGCTCTCTTATGTGAATGGAGAAGACTTTAATGGCTCCCTTGTGGTGGGCATGGAATAGCCAGGGAAAGCTACTAGTTTGGTCTCTACTTGCCTTTTTTCCTCTTGGCTCTGTGGTCCTTTATGTGTTCAGGCCAGCTTTTTATTAATATAGCCTATCAAGGACCTTAAAGATTTTCTTACACCACAAAAATGTAAGAGATGCCAGAACATCTTTTGGAATCTCAGGGCCACTTACCACTTGTGATGACTTGCAAATTCTGGAGTCAGCACACTTCAAATTTCATGAACATTGCTCTATGCCAGTGATATTTCTGAATAAGTAAATATATTGAAAAACCTTTTTAACTGAAAAAAGGGCACTCTTATAATCCTGTTTGTTAATAAATATTTTTTCAATTAGGTTATAATCAGAGCCAAACTTTGCTATGCACCTAAACAACACAATTTGCTACTTCTAGCTACAATCCAGATAAATTTTCTAAATGAGATCTAAAGCATGTAAAATATTTGCTGACAGTTCATCATATCATATACAAGTTCTTTCAAACACAGAGGGGAAAAGTGCCATAAATACAGGAATATAGTTGGTTTTCATTATGTATTTTTTTAGTTAGTAATATTGTCCTTATTTTTGCAGACTTACTAGCATAAGACAAATATATTAAAGACACTTGAGATGCCAGTTTTCCTATTATTCATTTTTTTGTGCAAATATTCATGATGTATTTTATGTGTAGAACATGGAGAATTTGTTGAAATCTTTCCCAAGAAGATACTGCTACTCCTCAATTACCTAACTCTCAAAAACCTCATTTCACCTGGTGAAAAAAACAACCAAACTAACTAAAAAAAGCAACCAAACCCCAAGCAAAAAAAACCTTCTAAAATTTGAAGTCCTCTTGGTTTAGAGCAACAAGAAAATGTGAACTGAACAATGACATAGACATGATTTGCTTTTTCCCTCCTCATCACTTTGTTCTTCATCAGATTGAAATAAAGATGAATCTTAATGACTCAGTTCCTTAAACAGTTCATCCTATCATTTTTCAAAGTAATACTTTTGTCCCTGTGTTTATTTCTGAGCTATCATTTAGCAGAATTTGTTTTACTGACACTTTTAGAAATTCAGACTTCACAGGCTTCTCCAACATGTTTCTACAATTACAAAACCCATTAGAGAGAATATAATTGCTGTTAGTGCACAATGTTTGTAATATATATTAGACATCAGATTACCAAAAGGCATACATATTTAATGAACTAACTCTGAATACAAGGTTACTAATGATTAATAGCCTGAAAGGATACAAAAAGCAACATGCATTTTCCCCAAGCCATTATATGGTGCTATACACATCTCAGAAATTATGGGTGAGGAAGTAATCTGATGGGGCAGTGAAAGTCAAAGGAGAGAAACAAAGTGTTCCACGAAATTATATCTCAATGAAGATATTCTGTGCAGTATAATTTCAACGCTAGATTATCATGAAACTTTATGAATCACTATGTAATGCTTTGAGTTAAACGAATGGTAATTGTCTGCATGATCTTAAAGACACTTTTTTCACAGGCTTCCTGCAGAGTTTTAAGTGCAGAGCAGAAAAAGCAGTTTGGATGCTCAGTGTGGAATATGAAATGTCATAGGGTCTGACTGCAATCTGCTTATATTTTGAATGGAGAGAGAAGAAATATGGTTTTATATTCCTTCTAAAAGCCTTGCATTAGAAAATGATTAAACTTGATGACCACTGTGTGGGATAGTTAAATCATGTATTGTCTGATACTTTCATTACCAAAACCTGAACATACCTATATAAACCTGGGTAGTTTGTAGCAAATTCTAGTCCCACATTTGAAATCCTTGGATGCCAGTACCCTTTGATTCCTTTCTGTTCTTTACTGCCATGATTGCAGGAGGTGGAGGAGGAAGTAAAATTGAAAAATAGCAGTGAGAATGAAATCGTTTGCTATGTTTCTTGGAAACTTTTATTGAAAGCAAGGACTATGTTGAACTAAATGTCAGGATGGATAGAATATTCAGTGGTGTGCGACATCAAGATAGGGAGACACACTTGGACTGTGTTTCATTTAAGTCCCCGTGACACTGGATGAGACTATGAGTTTCTGATGGTGCCATTTTACTGGTACTTACCCATTTGTGGTGTTATTGAGCTACAATCAGAATGGAATGTCTGGGAAAGTGTATTAAATATGAATTACTAGAACAACATCTTAAATACAGTGATATTTCATGGGTTTTTAGGTACGTGTACAGTTCCTGACTTGCAGTCACCCTGACAGAAGAAATCTATCATTTGCATACACCAGGTTATTTCACAAAACAAGAAGACAGACATAAAAAATGATCTTGATAGTTCTGGAAAATCCATTATGTAAAACCACTCATAGAATATACTAGCAAAAAGGGTCATTGAAGGAGTGGTATAAACAGTTTGGAAAGCTAATCTCTCATCTAAGAAGAAACAGGTCTAATATACTTGATACAGAGCACATATAAACAAAGAAGTCTGGCCCTCAGTCTTATGTGCTGTAGGATAACCAAAGTGAGGTGCAACAAAGATTACAATGCAATTAATAACTGTGACTTGAGAAAACAGCAACCCTGACTGGTTGCCAGAGTTATATATTTGTTCTCCTTGCACAGGAAGGAGTTCTGTCAGGTGATCTGTTAATCAAAGTGACAGGTCCTGCTTCCCTTCTCACTGACATTAATGTTGATGCATTTCTTTTCTGATATTTCATGTGTTTCTGCATGCCACAGATAAGAGTTTGCCCACAAATTCAGAGCTTTTTCTTGCATATCATCTGGGTGATAAGCATTTAGGCTTTCTTTGCAGAGGGAAAGCTGATTCTTGTTGATAGTATGTAAGATAAATGAGGCAAAAAAGTAAGCATTAGTGAAAGGTTCTTTGTTTTTAAGCAGACATTCCATCGACCATGTAGCCAAATATAAATAAATAGCAAAAATGAAAATTCTTTCCTTTGCCACTATGTCAATTTTAATGACAAAAAGATATTTAACATTTGCCTTTATATGCTATGGCCAGTGGATGAATCATTGCCTTTCCAAGGCTTCTGTATCAGTGCAAAATACAGCAATTACTAGCTTTTGAGGTTTTTGAATTTTATCTTTCCTTGTAAGTACATGTGTATAACATACATAAACAAGTAGGATTCAGGGATGAGGTGCGATGTCAAAAATTGAACTGTGAAGTTTATTATAACTGAAGTACTGAATTTATAGGAGAACAGAATAACAGAATACTGAGCATTACAGAGTTTCAGGTAAAACCATTAAAATAATGGATGCTTTACTTTTATATAAAACAGCACATTGTCTAGCCAGCAAACAATCCCCCATGAAGCTGTTTGCTCATTCCACCATCAGCAGGGTCAGGAAGAAAACTGGAAGAGTAAAGCTAGGAAACTGAGGTTGAGATAAAAATAGTTTAATAGGAAGAGCAAAAGCCATGCACACAAGCAAGGAAAACAAGGATTTAATTCATGGCTTTCCATGTGCAGGAAGATGTTCAGCCATCTCCAGGAGGGCAGGGCCTCATCACACATAATACTTGGGAAGATTCATCACTCCAAACATCCACTCCTCCTCCTCCTTCTTCCCTCCATACTGAGCATGCTGTCACATGGTCTGGAATATCCCTTTGATCAGCTGGGGTCACCTGCCCTTGGCTGTGTCCCCTCCCAACCTCTAATGCTCCTATAGCCTCCTTGCCAGTGTGGCAGTGTAAAAAGCAGAAAAGGCCTCGGCTCTGTGTAAACCTTGATTGGAAATAACAAAAACATCTCTCTACTATCAACCCTGTGTTCAGCACAAATCCAAAACACAGCCCCATAGCAGCAACTGTGGGAAAAAATAAAAGGTAGAACTCAGTTTTGGTATTTCAATTTGTTGCACATGTATCATTAATTCAATCAAAATAAGTAAATAATTTTTAAAAAATATAATTTAAAAAAATAATTAAAAAAAATCATTAGAGTGCATGTTTTGGACTTAAAAAAGCTAATTTAAACTCTATATCAGATGAGCTTTTTAGACTTTCAATCTGCCAGCTAAATTATAGGAAAAGTTGGAGCAAAAGGGTTTTTTATATGGCTTGATTTTCCAGTACTTTCTATTCTAAAGTTTATATTAACTGTATTTTTTTATCCATCTTATTTGGCATACAATCAGCATTAGGTAATTTCTAACCTACACAAGATGTCTTAGCTATCCTCTTCATGAAATCTGCTCTTACAGGAATAAAACATTTCTACTTTTGCAATGATCATGTATGGATGATTAAATTCAGTGCTTCAGTACTACATGTTGGCTAGGAGGTTTCTACTGCCCAGTAATATTCATTATAATACTGAATTTGAAAGTTTTATGTGTAAGTTGATATCTGCTTAAGAAGTCACCTACAGGCATTTGGGATTCAGGACATTTCTTTTGGGGATAGTTAGTCCCCGTGGGCAGAAATAGGGAGGAGACTTCTTCCTAATTCATAGCTGCATCTGTCATTATAGACCAGGAAGTGGGGTATGAAGTCTGGAGGGATGACGAGTGATGTGACCACTTTACTTTTTAGGGAAGAATTCTTATATCTGAATATGAGATATTCAGATATCATCAGAATATAATGACAAAGCTGTGCAGACAGAATCCTAAGCCGAACTGGTGTGTGAGTAATTAAAGCAGAAAAAAACAAGTATGGAGTACCCAGGGCAGTGATATAAGGCATTAGCCTTTAGTCAAAACTTGTTCTCAGCATTGGTTTGTGTTTCTGGGATCTCAGATTGCTATCCTTGATCAGTGGTTTCAAAACTTGAAATAAATGAACCCACTCATTAATAATTTTCTGCTATTACATAGCTGTAGGATTTATATTGTCCAATAAATTTAAAATGGATTTTGCATCTTTCACATATGCGAAGGTTGCATTTCCTTGATGCTTCAACTGTTTACATATATTGAATGAAAGAAACTATGCCTTTTATGCCTTGATTACAAATGCCCCTTAGATTATACCCTCTGCAAAATTATTTTTGGAAGCTATATAAAAACTGAAACTAAAAAAAGTACAAGATTTTAGCTGTGTGTCTCTTGGTTTTTTGGTTGGTTTTATTTAGGAGGATTTTTTTGCTTTTTATTGTTTTGGGTTTTGGGTTTTTTTTTTGACTTTGGGTGGGTCTTTTTTTTGTTTGGTGGGGTTTCTTTTGGGTTTTTTGTAGGGTTCTTTTTTGGGGGGGTTGTTCTTGTTTTTTGTTAATTTCTTGTTTGCATACAGTGCTTGCTCTAGGTAGTTCACACACGTGTACAGGCAGAGCAAAGGTTCTGGACATGTCTCCCAGGTTGTACCAATCCTGACCAAGAAAGCTGACCTCCTGAGCTCAGAGGGGCAGAGGAGTGCACAGGAGTGCAGCTTGCACGCCCGTGCAGCCCCTCCATCGCTGCTCAGGCTGGCAGCAGCAACATCAGCTGTGACAGTGCCATTCTGATGTGGGCTGGCATCCAAGAAGAACACAAAGGAGATCCTCAGCTTACTTCTCACAAGTCACTAAGCCATAAGATACTAACAAGTTCTGGTTGCTGTTGACCTCGGTTAAATTTGAAATAATGACCCAGAGGTGAACAGGCCCATATCCCATTTCCACCACTCAAAATCACTCCGAACTTCACAACAATGACATCTTTGAAGACCTTTTAATTTGCTTGAGCATGAGTTTCCCCTCTTAAACCTGTGGTGAATGGCTCTAATCAAATTATGTTTGCTCAGGCTATTACTTCAATAATATCTTAAAATCCTCTGGAACTTTTCCCAATGTTTTCTATTGCTCTCTTCATCACCCAGCAGCCAATGTGAAAGTGAGTTATATTTGATAGCTACTATTGTGACCCTTTCTCTATTTGATTTGCTGTTACTGGCTTATAAGAATCAACCCTGCAATCAGATGACATACTAAAATACCAATAAATTTCTAGCTTTTATTTAATTGTAATATATCTGCTGTCTAAAACTTTGTTGAAGGCCCAAAATTAGACATCAAAAGAAGGGAAATATGGAACAAAACACATTTCAGAGGCTGAATTGACTAAGTAGCAACTGATTTGAGTCTTCACAAATATATATTTAATAAACTGGTTTTTAGCTGAAGGGTCATTTCATTATATTACTTATTTCTTATCCATGGTAACTTACAAAAGCTGTTTCTGTTGCTGTCACGATAGATAGGAGAGCTTTTGACTCCTGCTACTTCCAGTTGCACTTATTCTCTACACAGCTTACAAAATGTCCATGAAATAATATTTTACCTAAAAATATATATACCCACTTCTGACAAATTTCAAGGATTTCAGAGAAGCACTGAAAAATGTATTAGTATCTGAGAGAGCACAGCTGGTAAAAGGAATCACTTATTTACTTTCAGAGTATACCACAGGCTGTAGCTGTATCTACCAAATTTACTTAATGGATTTATAATGACAAAGTCCCCATTAAGGCCTGAGTTAGTTTCATGATTCACACAATGCTGATTGGTGGCTATTTTGGAGTATTAAAGAACACTTCAACATAGACTGATCCTCTGATTTGCCACAGGCTTATTTGCAGTTTAGGTATTCTTCAACTCTACCCTCCTATGCAGCAATTCTAGGTTGAACAAGAGAAACTTTATTTTCATGAATGCTAGATATTCTGTGTCTCCAGTCCCCTGTATGTTTCTGTGTTAAGAATACTATGTTAAACATTAATTCAGTGAAGTTTTCTCTGGAAAATATAATTTTGATCCCCAACAAAAAAATAAAAAAAAAATAAAAAAAAGGGCTCATTTCGTATCATAAGCATCAATATTGGTCTTCAAACTTGTTCCTTCAAGAAAGGAACAGGCCTCACCATTTTTGTGTCAATCAACTTGGCCTGTGTGGGGGACTGGAAAAAGTTGAAAGAACTTTATGTAAAGTTCACTGCCAATTCTCTCAGCACTTTTATTTATACTGAAATTGAAGCATTACCATTTTAGGAGTATAGGATGTCTAAATTGCATGAGAATAAATTATTAATCCTAGTGGGTTTCATTTGCTTTTTTTAAAGCCATATGCTAATATTTTCATTAATTGTTATTTTTGAATGACTAGGCAGAAAAGACAAAAATTACTTTGAGGATGACAGTTGCTTGCCCAGCCTGGATTTACAGATGAGTCCTTCCAAAATTTTAGAAAGTTTAAGGAAGGAACCTCATGAAGTTCAAATCATACATCCAGAATTTTTTTTTGTCATGATCCTGACAAGGCAAGTAAAGTCATAAAAGCTACCTTTGTCAAACTTTATAAAGCTTCTATTTTATTTTAAGGCTTCTGCCTTTGGCAGAGAGCCTGACTGAATTTTTCTTATCAATTCCTCTTTAACTTAAACTCAACACAGAAATGAAATGAATCTGGCATACCAACCCATTGATCAGCATCTAGCAATATATTGCAGGTGCTCATCATCAGGAAGTAAGTACTGCCACTGAAACAACCAGAGTTTATTTAACTCAAGGAACAGTAAAATATTTGCATCAACATTTAGTGTTTTTCTTTTTCTTTCCATAATTTACACTCCTCTTTCAACTACTGTATTTATGTCAATGATTTTCAACATTTTTTCCCATGTTTCAGTTGCTGTGTGGTTTAATTGTTGGGTTGAAATTTGACTCTAAGCCTTCTGTTATAAATTAATTGGTAATATATGGCATTGACTTCAGAAAAAATCCAGCACTTCTGCTATGTGATTTTATTAACCAGTTCCTGGAAGCTGTAATAAACTGATTGACTGTATTTACCCTTTTCTTTTTAGTAGTGACAAATCTAGTTTTATAACTGCTGAACTCTAAACTTCATTTTCTTATTAATAGTATCTTCTGACTGGTTAAGGTGAGATTTTGGATTTGACAGATTTTTATTGAGAAGGAGCTCTGTTTCCTGGGGTTTTCTTTTTAGCTTTGTGGAGTTGGTTTTTTTTTTGTTGTTGTTTTTGGTATTTTTTTGTTGGTGATGGTAGTGGTAGTGGTTTTGTTTGGTTTTGGGTTTTTGGTTTTGGTTTTCGCTTTTTGTTTGGCCATGTTTGTTTTTGTTTGGGGTTTTTTTGGGTATTTTTTGAGTTTTTGGGTTTTTTTGCAACGAGACAGTATTTACACAAGTCTACATTCCTAGCAGTAACAAAGTAGGCGGCACCCGTGGTATTGGCTGCTTGCAGCTGTGGAAAAAATTTCAACAGTTAAGAAAACACAAACAGCAAATGCACACTATAGCCTAAGGAAACAGTGGGAAATGGGATTGTTAGTTTGGGCTGTTTCTTTCATAGGTGGATGGGTTTCTGCAGGGCCAGAAAATGATTGATTTCTCAGTCCTTTGCCTAACAGGTTTCTTTTATGCTGAGCAAGTTCCTCAGTATCATCAGGTAAAGCTCAAAGAAGTGAAGGGCAAGTCTTCATAACTGCCATATAAATGTCAGAACACTCTCAGAATTCTGAGTGCTTAAAACCTGATAAATAAAATAAAGGCATAAAATCAATATAATTTTTTGGTGTTCTGTATATTCTATAATACCGTTTATAAATAAATACCCCATGTTCTGAAACTGGTGCCCTCCAAAGGTGCAGCTCAATCAGATAAATCATCTCCTTAACCTTTGGCATCAGATAAGAAAAAAAATAAGGTATTCTCTGGCCATGGTGAAGTAAATCAATACAAATGTTATCAAAAATCTTTGGATAAAAATGTAATTCAGTGCATGTTTATTTGATTTCCTTACAAAATCAGTATCCTCAGTGGTGATACTGATCTATCCAATCAAGTTTCCCTTGAACATTTGCATATTTTTTCTACTATAAATAGTTTGAACATCTGCAGCAGTAATTTATAACCCTCATTTATATTATTTATAGTACTTTTTTATTAGTTTAACACCAGTTCTTTAAAAAAAGAATCCACTGAGATGTGCTGGAGAACTTTGAAATTAAGCAAGTGGTACCAAAACTATTTGCTTGACCAAATGGAGAAACCACGAAAATGAAAAAATAATGGACATAATAGACATAATAGACAACAGACATAATAAAGATAAGCATTAAACATATTTTTTCAATCATGAAAATGCAATTGTGTTTCTTTTTAATATTGAAATTAGCACTTGAAATTTGATTATTTTACCTGTATTTTTTGTTTTTTTTTTTTTTAATTTTGATATAATAAGAAGGAAACTCTTTATGAGTGACAGCCTTAATTTTAGTTGTTTTTTGCCAGTGGCTCTCTGAAAAACACTCTATGTAAATCTCTGTTTCCTTAAGGAGTTGTCTCTTAAGTCAAAAGGACAGCATAAATATCTTAATGTTATTTAAAAGCTTTTAAGATAAAAAACAATGACAAAGCGTGTAGAATTTTTTTTCACTCTATGAATTAAAATTAAATATGACTAGATGTGATTTCAACAAAATCATTTGGATCACTTCTATATTAAAAAAAAACAAAAACAGAGTAATGAGAATTAAGTCAGAGTTTTTATATCTTCCTAGTAATTCATCACACATTGCAGGATAATATATGTAAGTCCATTCTTACCTGTCTAAATTAAGTAAATTTATTCCACTCAAATGATTTCAAAAGTACATGCTTCTGTACTATTTTAAATATTAAAATGTTTTCAATTTACTTGTTAAGATTGAACAAACCAAGAGTTTCTGAAAACAGCTGATGAGAATATACAGAATAAATTGCAACATAACATTTTTCTTATACTGAGAATAAAATTAAATAAAGTAAAAGTATATTATATTCTCCAAATTGGTGGCTGCAGAGAGTTTTAACTTTTTTATGTCTTTCATAATGAGTGAGTAGGTAAGGTAAGGTTAGTATAAACTAGTAAAACAAGCTCAGCACTGTGGGCTGTCAAGATTTTCAGGAGCCAAATTTAGTAGTTCTTCATAGGCTGCTTCGCCACCCATTCATGTTTGAGTATTAATATTGGTGGTTCATTCCTCAGCCCATCTTTTTTCTAAGTTCACAGGAGAAAAGACAGATTTCTTGTCATGTCTACAAAATTAAACAGATGTCATCTTTTAAAGACTTTTTTTTTTTTTTTACTCTGTATTATGACCTATCATAGGTTAAGGCGGTGTACACAGAAAAAAAAGTCTTTCCATAATCAGAATAGAAATTAAAATTCCATAGAGATGTATGTTTAAGTTCAATAAAAAATACGGGATAGGTTAAAACATTGATAAAAGCAGAGAAAGATTTTTGTCTCAGATATGCAAGAATTACTACTGCATGGGTGTGGCAACAGTGTCCAAGGCTCTGCTTATACACAGCCTTGGAATAATGTCTTCATAAATGGAAAAAGTCAAAGAATACCACTAACTGTACTGTGAAAATGTAAAGGATGATCGGGAAAAAATGTGACTTTTGAGCAAAGAAAACAAATTAAAAACAAAAACAAAAACAAAAACAAAAACAAAAACACAGTATCTCTGTAATTTACTAGATACATTGTCTAGGAGAAAAATTTTCCATTTCACCAAAAAAATAAAAATCCATGTTTATAAATATATTTTGAAAGGATCTGTTTTGAAAAAACAACAACTATTTTACAAGTGAATAGGAGTAGGCAAAGATGGGAAAAGGATTGGGAAAAAAAAAAGGCAATATGTGTTTTTGAAGTGTTTTGGCTCCCAAATAGCATATTCAATCAAAGGCATCTGACAACCTCCACATTGGAATCTTCTGCTTGTCAGTGAGAATACTGTGAAAAAGAGAACAGTTAATATAATCAGTTCAGACTTTCAGAAAGTCCCTCCTGATGTTCAGTTTAGGAAGCCTGGTGCTATCGTTTTGTTCCAGGAGCAAAGCTTAGTTAAGATCACAAACACTGTCTAAATAAAATCTTAGAAATGGAAGATATGGAGACTTGGAATCCATAAATATCTGTAGTTGGTTCGTTAGTTGGTTGTTTTTTTTTTCCTTTTTCTGAATAAGGAAGGTAATGAATTTCATAGAACCATAAAATGGCTTGGGTTGGAAGGGACCATAAAGATCATCTAGGTCCAAGCCTCCTGTGCAAAGGCAGTGACATTTTTCACAAGAACAGGTTGCTCAGAACCCCATCTAACTTTGTCTTGAACACTTCCAGGCATGAGGTATTCACAAACTGCTCTGGGCAACATGTTTCTGTACCTCACTACCCTCACACTAAAGAATTTTTTTAATATCTAATTTAAACCTAAACTCTTTCACTTTGAAGCCACTCCACCTTGTCTTGTCATTACATGTCTTGTAAATAGTGTCTTTCCATCTTTCTTGCAGGTTCCCTGAAGGTTCCATAAGACTGCAATTAGGTCACATCAAAGCCTTCTTTTCCAGTTTGAACAAACCAAAATCTCCCAGCCTTTCCTCATAGGAGAGATTTCTTTAATTATCTTGGTGAGCCTCCTCTAGGTTCACTGCAACAGGTCAATGTCCTTCTCGTGCTGGGGACTGCAGAACTGTACACAGTGCTCAAGGTGGCATCTCACAAGAACAGAACACAGGGGCAGAATCCCCACCCTCAACCTGCTGGCCAAGCCTTGATATGGTGCTGCCCAGGAAACAATTGCTGTTCTGGGCTCCCAGCACATCTTGCTGGGTCATGTTCAGCCTCTCATCTACCAGTACCCCAAAGTGCATCTCAGCAGAGCTGTTCTCAGTGCCTTTGTATACCAGCCTACACTGATACTGAGGATTACCCCAAGCCAGCTGCAGTGCCCTGCACTTGGTCTTGTTAAACTTCATGAAATTCCCATGGGCCCACTTCTTGAGCTTGCCCAGGTCCTCTGGACGGCACCATGTCCTTCAGGTGTATCAACAGCACTACTCAGCTTGGTGGCATCTGCAAATCACCTGAGAGTGCATTCAATCCTTTCTTCTGTGTCATTAGTGAAGATATTAAATAATATCAGTCCTAATGCAGAACCCTGAGTGACACCATTTTTCATTGATGAGCATCAGGATTCTGAGCTGCTGGATATGACCTTCTAGCCACTTTCTAATCTGCCTAACAATCCACCCATCAAATCTGTCTCTTTCCAATTTCTAGAGAAAGATATTGTGGGGGAAAATGTCAGAATTCTGTTACAGAAATCCAGATAAATGACATCTGTAGCCCCTCCCTTGTCCACTGATGTAATCACTCCATTGTAGAACTCTTTTTCATCAGGAGATGATGGTTGAATTTCAAATGAAAGAAGTAATGCAATGATTAATATACAGATTTAGTTGATAATTTCCTTGTTTCGTAGTTGTGTATGTAGTTGTCCATTACTAGCTTATAATTTAATGTACAAAGTGAGTATTGCAATATTTGGAATGGTTAACATATAGGGGTAACAAATAGTTTACAGATAACATGATTTTTTTATTTACATCACTCAAATTACAAAAATAACTTGTGGGACATTGGGAGAATGTAGACAAAATAAGGAAATAACACAACAGAAAATCTTTAATACTGACAATGTGAGTCAAGAACACATATTTTGTCTTACACTTTGGATTATTTGTGACCTGGAACTGACAGAAAGAGTATTTTGTCAAAATGCATTAGCACAAATGAAGATTGATATAGGGAAAAAAGAGGAAGGTAACAGTATGATTAATTTATATAAAGATGTAATGATTCCTCAGTTGAAATACTGGGTTTAAGTTAGCCAGTTCAAGCATATTAGAATTTTGACTTTATCTGCATATATTTTTTAAGAAAATTATTATTACAAGACAAATATTAGTGTGAAAACCATGGTCTTATTTATGTAGGAGTGCACAACATTAGAGAGTGCCTTAAGGAGCCATATTGCATAATGGATGGTACAAGTTACCCTATGGCAATCCAAAACTTCTCTCTCCCTATTTAAGTATAATATAAGATCATAGAGACATAAACTGAACTGTGAAGTAAAAAAATTAAACATTCCATCATGTATTATATACTTTTAATTAACTTATGTTAATTATTACAACAAGTTACTAGAGGCTATGAATTGAAAAAGTAGTAACATTAATAATTCATATGATTAATACAAACAGCTATAGCTCTATTAGGCTTACATATTCTTACATGTATGCCTTTATGCTCTAGGGAAGAAATGAATGCAATATGGAGCAGAAGAAGTTTTCTATGTGGTGGTTGCATTCACACCATTCTAATCAACATATGGTCATAGTTCTGGTCACAGTGAAGGCAGGAAATATAAATATGGACCAATTAATTACATAGTTACATAGGGGTTTTGCAAAACTTTTGATGTCCAGCGAAGACCTGTTAAGGACGTAAGGGAAAAAAAAAGAAAAAAAAAGCGTGTGTGTGTGTGTGTGTGTGTGTGTGTGAGTCAGGGCTGAATGGTAATGCAATGATTGACTTTACTAACTGAAGTATATCTAAAGCATAGACAAGCTGAGCTGGTCACACAAAGCTCCTTTAGCAAGTTCTCTAGTGGCATTATACATACTTTCCTAAGACACTTCAAATAGGCTCAATGAAGCTGTTAAAATCCTTATGTCCAGGTCTTGAGGAGATTGTCAGGTGTAGTTGCTAAGCTTCTCTCCATCGTGTTTGAAAAGTCATGGTAGTCAATTGAAATCCCCAATTACTGGAGAAAAGGGAAACAACACACCCTTTTTTAAAAAGAGTAAAAAGGAAGATCCTGGGAAATACCAATTAGACAGTCTCACATTAGTGCTCAGTAAGATTATGGGACATTCCACATGTCCCCGGAAGATATACCCAGGCATATGCTGTGGATGATGGGGGTGATTTGGGACAGCCAACATATCTTCACCAAAGGCAAATTGTTCCTGAATGATTGGATAGCCTTCAATGGTGGACTGGCTGCATTGGTGGATAAGGACAACTGGTGCCATTCTTGAATTCTGCAGGGCTTCTGACATAATATCGTTTTTTTCTAATTAAAAAAGATACAGATATTACAGATGGACTATTTGATGTATAAGAAGCTGGTTGGATGGGTGTGCCCAAAGAATGGCAACCCACAGCTTAATGTCCAAATGGAATCATTGAAATCTGCTGTCCAGCAGTCCATGGGGTTGATATTGTTCAATGCCCTTATTAGTGACACCAAGTCTGCATCCTCATCAAGTTCACAGATGCCACCCTACTGAGTGGTGAAGCAGGAAGAGATGCCATCCAGAGGGATCCTAACAGTTTTAAGGAAATGATTCTCCCTTTCTACTCCACTCTTTTAAGATGTCACCTGGAATACAGCATCCAGCTCTGGGATATCCAGCACAAGAAAAACATGGATCTGTTAACTGTGTCCAAAGGATGGCACAAAAATTATCAGAGGACTGGAACACTTTTACTATGAAGTAATGTTGAGAGAGTTGGGGTCATCCATCTTGTAGAAGAATGTGCTCTGAGTAAGCCTTATTGTGGCCTTTCAATACTTAAAGGGGGTTTATGAGAAGGAGAAATGTGTTTCTCCAGGGTCTATATTATGAAATAAAGAGTTGTGGGTTTAGACTGAAAACTGTAGATTTAGATTAGGTCCAGTGAGGCACTGGAACAGGGTACTCAGAGAAGCTGTGAATGCCCCATCACAGGAAGTCTTCAAGGACAGGCTGGATGAAGCATTGACAAACCTGGTCTTGTGAAAATGTCCCTTCCCACGGTAGGAAGGTTGGACTTGGTAAGATTTAAAGACTCTTTCCAACCCAAAACATTCTATAATTCTATGTGATCGATCAAATACAACAACAACAACAACATTCTTAGTAGAATAATATAGTGCTTGTTTGATGTTATATTACGATAAGGAGACAAGAAATATTTAAGTAGCCAAAGACCTAAATACTGTAATTTTAAAACAGAAGAGCTTTGTTAAAATCATTTTATTACCTCTGTTCATTTTTCTAAGAGAAGATTTTAAGGAATTTTGCATAAACAAAATGAGCTATTTGAGTTTTAATCTTCCATGTACTTGTCTGATCCTATTCTAGGATTTTTTTTCTGTTCTGGGGTAAAATCATTTCCATTCTGTCTGTATTTGTATAATGCATGAGCTGTCATTTCCTTGTGTTACCACATAGAATAGATTTGACCATTTCCAGACTGGGAACAAGTTTTCAGAAATATTTGTTGTGTGAATTTTTATTTTGCTGTTTCAGAAATCGCCTCTTTGTCATTTTCTTGGCAAGTTAATTGAAAGTTGATAAAATGGAAATACTAAAAACATCCTTTTGTTCTACCACAGAAACATGGATTACATTTTGTATCTGACTCTTTTAAATCATACCTTTTCTTTTATTTTTAATATGGTTATTTATTGAAATTCAGGTAATATTTTAAGACATAATGCATAATTCAGTACATATTTTTTAACATTTTCTTTAATCACCATATGCCAACTCTTAAGTTTGAGAGCAAAAATAATCACTGTGCATGAATTCAGTTGTGAAGAGTAATATTTTTTTACCTAATCTGCTGTTTATATATTTTGGAATATATTTGCCTCATACTCAACAGTACATTAAATAGGATTCACATATTTAATTATTAGAAAATTTTGCAAAAAAATTAAAAATATTAGATAACTTTTGCAATAAATGGTCCACATAATTGTATTCTTTTCACCTGATTTTTATAGTGGCTTCTACTTTAGAGTTTAAATTTTTCAGATGTAGATGTAGACTGTAGACCAGTGCTCAACAATTGAAATATATTCTCTATAATGTCAAAGGACTTAAATTCCATGACTGGTAACATTATTCTTTTCTATCATTAACAGATTTTTAGTTTAAAAATAGCTTATTACAAATCAAGCCTTGCTGAATAACAAAGTAGGAGGAGCAGCTGGACTGAAGAAGGACGACATTTGCAAACAGCTCTTCTTGAGTAAAAATAGCACAAGAAATTATACTCTTAATATATAATCATAACAAAACTCTCTTTTTGATGCAGTCATGAAATTTGGTTTGTTCTTTATTTTCTTCTCTCAGACATTTCTTTAACAGACAGTTATTACAGAAGCACACACGTGTCTTTATCCAGGAGCTCCTCTCTTGAGCAGTATGTGTTTATGAGTGAAAAGCAGGTGCTCTCCTTTTTGCTTATCACCACTTGGACTGCTCTCAACTGATAATGCCTTTAAAAAATGTGAAGAACACCTGCCATCTTTATATCAGAACTGGTATAACTAGTCATATTTTTAGTTTTAGTGCCAAGAATATCTTGTTTCTTGAAAGCTTCTATTGGACTCTCCTACCACTGATGTCAATCTGGATCAGTCCAGCTGTACAGTCAGCATTTCTTGGCAGTACGTTGTGAGAAGCTGGCTATACATGCTCTTTGTCTTTGAAATACTTAAACTACAACTTAGGAAATGACTCATTTTGCTTTTCTTCCCTAAACCAGGGTTTTTCTTATTTTACTGTTATTTTTTGTTGGGTCTCGAGATTTTTACTTATTGCCTACAATGCAAAGAACAGTTCTTGGAATAAAGTATAATCTGTGATTATTTTGCTCCCAGGTTTATCCTGAGATATGGATTGAATTCCTGATTCTTATATTTTTAGGTGGTATTCAGCTATGTACTGTAAACATCTAAATGTTGATTTCTGTGTGTAAATGGAGTCTCCTGGGTTCTTGTTACAGTTCATGTGGACTGAGCCTCAGTTCAGTTGTGTATATTTCTGTATGCATCTAGATTCACCTGAAGAGTCTCAGGATACTTAAGTTCATGGTTTCCAAAGATGTAACTCAGTACCATAGTGAGATCTGTACCTGTCATGGGGTAGCTTTACCTTTAAGACAGCTTGGAGGGAGAGGAAGTTGAAGCTGCTGGTGGCTGATGGGAGTTTTTCCTCCTGACCAATTATCGGTCATTTCCAAGAATTGACAGCAGATCTGACCATTAAAAAGTGAATTTAACTTGTAAACACCCCTTTAAGAAGTACAGACAGAATTCTCTTGTTCTCTTTGGTTTCCGGCTTCGGACAAGGTAGCAGGCTCTGTCTTGGCCTTCCCCCCTCTCCAGGCCGCCAAGGCCGCAGTGGAGGGTTGGGGGGGGGAGAGGGAAGAGAAGCAGCGCTGGTCAGCCGAGCTTGGTTTTCAGTTTTTGTTGCTAGACTGAAACTTAACACCATGAACTCTTGCAGTTTTCTTAAAGCTTTTAATTATTTTACTACCTGGATAAACATACAGATTACTCCTTTTCTCAGAAAGACAGAGAGAGAGACAATCAACATAGAGGAGACATCATAGAACCACCAAAAACAGTGAAGAAAAGAGTTAAGTTTAAATAAGAAAGAGAGAATAAGGAGATGCTTTACAGCTGAAATATCTTTCTGTTAAAGCTATGGAGATGGACAATAATAGTATAAAAAGACTCCTTTAATTCATGATAAGAGTATTAGGAGAAATGAGATATTCAAAGTGTAACTTTTGAGCAGAAGAGAGAGAGAGTGCTTGTGATACTGTGAGTTGCTGGGATTGAGTTGAGTGAAGATTTTGAAGCTTTGGGGGGCAAAGAGAAAACTGTTTTCCAGGAAGGCTCACAGAGACAAATGAAGAAGACTTCTGCCTTTGAATAACTTATCCTTAAAAATAAGATTCCTAAACTCTGTGACCCATACACACCTCGGCGATGTGAAATGGGAGGAGAAGATCTAATGACAGATTTCCGGGCAGCTGGCATTAGAGAAATAGAAAACTATGATGAAAAATAGTTTTCTCGTGAAAAACTCCGTAAGCTAACAGAAAGAGACTTCTGTTTCTCTACAAAGAGTGATGAAAGACTGTAGCAAGAATTAAGACTGTTTTTAACCACCAAAGTCCTAAAGTTATTTGTCTCTATGTTGTCATGTGTACAGAGAAATAGTTAAGATGTAGAAGATAAGGGGGTTTTCTGAAAGTTTATTCTGATATTCTTATTCTTGTAGTTTGTTAATAAACTGTCTTTATTCCTCTTAAGTCTTAAGCCTGTTTTGCTCTTGTTCTAATCCATATCTCACAACAAGAAATAAGTAGTTTTTTTAGTTACTGGTTTAAAACGGCGACAGTACCACAGCAGAATTTGAGAATGGGGAGGAGACCACGCTCTGAATTAAACATTTATGTGTCTACTGCTAGAAGTTTAAGCTTCCATTATGATCTGGTGAAATATAGTTTGATTGAGTTGCATTACAGTAGTGTCTATTGCCATCTGAGAGGTTCCAGAATATCTTCCCTCACATCCTGGTTCCAATATAAGTCTGCTGTCCTGAAATATCTACTGGTCCCACATGGATATCTCTGATAAAGTCAAGTATCTTAAACATGAGGAGTGCTGGAATGAGCAATGAAGTGTGATTTTTATAGTCTATGATCTATACATTAAATAATTATTTTTAAAATGGTACATGTCATTAAATATTTTTATTTTAAAGAATATCAGTAGTCCTTTGCTTACTCACTGGAATGTTAGAATGAAGTTGAAGATTGACTAATTAATACTAAATCTCATTGTCTTGCAAACTTAAGTATTTCCAAACATAGAAAACCAAACCATTTTAAAATTACTAATTTTTTGTAGGAATCATAATGCATTTTTGCCTTTTCCTTTGAGATGGTTTCACTTGAGAGCTGAGAGGTAAATGGAGAAGATAAAATAATCCAGCAGTATTTTTTGACTCACCAAAGCCAGGGCATAATAAACATTTTCAAAATATTTTATTTTTATGTAAAATATCCAGTTTGTTTTGTTGAATTTCATAGATCAAAACTACTTGTCTTTCTGAACAATTTGCTAGCAATTTCATTTAACTTAAGCCATCAATCAGTTTTCAAGTAGCAGATGAATTAGGGAGTGTAACTATTTGAAGGATTCACTTTTGGAAAAAAATTGATCAAATTCTTATCTCTAGTATTGAGATATAAATTTATATCTAATCTAAGTTTTTAATAACTTTAACTAGAATTTTAAGAATTCAGCTAGAATTTAATCCTACTTTGCACAGATGTAATTAAGAACAGCATTCAACTTCCCATTTTTCTGAAAAAAATTATGTCCCCCTTGGGGTAGCTTCTCTTTTCCCAATATTGAAACAAATCAAAGCCAGGAAAGTTGTAAGTTTGTACTTGCCTGAAAGGAAAATGCTTAGCTCATGCTATCAACACTCAGCTTGAAGCTACTTCCAGAATCAATGTAGCCACTACTCTGGCAATGGCCAGAGGATAAAAACTTCCAGTTACAAGAGCAAAAAATGCCATAAGGACCTATCTTTCCTTTTCTTCCAGCCACATAATATTCCACCTCAAGGACTGAAGGTGGATCACGATGATGACAGGGACTGAGCTTCCTCATTTTACTCAGGTCTTCTAAATTTCATATCAGTCTGTATGAGCTGTAGTTTCACACATTTATATTGGAAGCTATTACAGCTACTGCATTAGTTAATCAGAAATGGGTGATTTTGGTGATGAAAGACAATCTGTAAGTCACTACTTATAAGTAAATTGTTAGTCAAAGGATATAAACTTATATACACTCATGTACTCTTACCAGTCAAGAAAAATACAGAGCAACAATATGAATATGCAACAATTTAACTTTCTTTGATGCTAAGTGAATCAGTACAAGCGTCTACACAACTACATCTTTAAAACAATTCATCACAATTAGCATTTTCTGACTTAAAAAAATTAAATCCTGAATCTGACGCAGAAAACGGTTTTGCAAGGGAGATGCAAGACAGATTTGGCATGAGGGAGATGTAGGCATAGAATCATGAGCAGAATATAAGAATATAACAGCTGGACATAAAGCAATAAAGAGACCAGTTAGACAAAAAAGATCTTTCCAAGATAGAAAATAATTACAGACAGCAGACTGAATATCTAAAAGTTTTTCCACCTTTATTTCTACAAAAACATACAAAATGTAAAGGTTTTCCCTGAGAAACAAACAATTTTAATTACCAAAGTAGAATCTATACTGTGGAAAAAAATATTTCTGGATTGATGAAAAGTATTGTCTTCATGTTTGTGGTTGCCTGTGATTGCCCATTTTCTTCTATTTAAATTGATGTGGGTGTTATTAGTTCTATTTAACATAATCAGATAATTACTTTGTAAATGCTTCAAGTTTTTTTTTCCTCATTGCTTATTGTTATTGATTTTTAATGTCAGTGTTAAATATCTTAATATTTATTTTAATTGGAATGATCAGAATTGCCAAGTTTTCTAGTCAATTTAGAATCAGAAAATAATTGCTTCAGGTTTTGGAGTCCTGAGGCTATGCAATCACCCCATATACTGAAATACATATAATCATAATGAAAAAAATTAAAATATATTAACAGCAAAACTTTCCTAAATAAGTGGTAAATATAGCTCTATTTTTAATGAATAATTTTTTGGTTTTTGTTCTGGAAATAATGGACTTCTTAGCTTCTTCCCAGATTCACTGTTAAAATAGCAGCAGTATTGATTATTTTAGTAAGTTTGCAGAGTACAGATATTAAAATAAGAAAAAATAATAACAAAATTTAAATATAAGAATTTAAAATGGGTGTCTAAAAAGCTTGGCATGCTTTTTTCCAGCTTTCTGAATTGATCTAATAAATTTAGAGTAACACTTGAAAATTTTTCATATTATGAGAGTCTGATTCTCTTCCAACTAAGGCTATTTATTTTAGGAATTATTGTACACTGTGGCCAGAGGTATGTAATACACCACTTTTTCACTGAAATCAACTTCCCATTGAGAAGTAAGAGAACCTTTGGAGATACGGATAACTCAAAGGAAATTAAAAAGATGACATAAATAATACTTTTGCATTTATGTTGTCACAAAAATCAAGTTACACTTTTAGGCTGTTAATACTACAGATGAGAGCACCATTTACAATTTTAAGTTCTGTGAATGGTAACATCACTAGAAGAGTGGTTTCATTCCTCTGATATTAAAAATCTTGAAACTTCTACTCCCTGAAACTTCAGTTTGGTTTAACATCAAATTTGGATGAACATACAAACCAAGATATAAGTATTAAACTGAAGCAACAAAAGCAAATAAAGAGGTTGAGGGTGGGAAGTAAAGGAGTAAAACCTCTGTGAGGCAGAACTGATGATGTTTTTGTATCAAATTTCCAGCTATGACCCAATTTATTGTAACGGTTGCCTATGGTTTAAATAAGTTATAGTTATCAGCATAAGAGTCTGCCTACTTGAATTCCACTTCTGCTGTATTTCTCTGCATTAATTTTATTCATCTGCAGTACATATGATATTATTTTAATAGTTTAAAAATATTTTTAAATTGGTATTTTATAATGTGGAACTCTAGATATAAAAAAAAAGACCAATAAGTATTTTATCTCCCTTTAGTAATGTCAATATTCTTATATAAATTTAGAAAGCACAATGCTACATAAATATTCATAGGTTATACTTAAACTGGAAATGTGTAGGAGGAGAGCATACCTTATTTCAATAATGACAACCTGTCCTATATATGCAAATTGCACTTGAAAGAGTTCTAAATGGACATACACAAGCCCAACTCTCCCCCTAGCTCAAACACAGCACAGACACAGACTTCATCTCAGCATGTAAAGAAACCTATAGACCCTATAACAGAAGATTTTATCCAGTTTCAAGTTCCCGGTTCCTTTTTCCCAAAAATTCCTTCCTTTTTGAATGTCACTTTATATTTAGATAACACAAAACAAATCTCAATGTTTTTATTTTATTTTAAGACTTTTTCATAATACATTGCCTGTAGCAAGTGCAGCACCCTCACCTACTACATATTAAAAGAGTTTCTCTGGTATTAGTAGAGTTAATACTCAAACATTTGTACTAGGGCAAGTAATTCTCAAAACCAATGAAGAAGACAGATGACCTGGTTTTAGAACAAATTTTTAGAAATGGTTTTAGGACCATGTTTTTAAATTTAGCCTAGCTGATATAACACATAGAGAATTTTGCATTGCTATGAAAAAAAATCCAATATTGCTTAATCAGACTTCAGCAGATAGAGATAAGAAACTGCAACTGTAAAGTCCCAGCTATTTACTCCAAATCATTTAGCTATACTTGGAATTTCTATCAAATGTTTTATGCTGAGTTATACTGAAAACTGCCACCAAATAAAAATAGTGATAAGTCTCTTTGTCAGTTTATTTCAGTGTCAAGGCTTCTATTATTCGTTATGGTCTCTGCTGATTATAACTCAGTGATAGATCAGCATTTGTCCACTAGAGAGTCAGTAAGACTAACACATTTGTTTCAGAAATACTGGAGAATAAAATAAATGCATTCCCCTGATTGCATTTATGTATTTCATGTGTCAGACGTGAAATGGAACATTAAGTTAGAAGTTAAAGAGAAAAAAAAGATGCTATGACATCAGTTGTGACAGAAGAATGAAATATAGCATATTAATATCACTGTGTGTAGTTTTTATGCGAAGTGGGCAGGATGCAATGGCTTGAAAGGGTTAAAAAATTGTCTTTGGGGACAGAAATTTCTTGTATTCTCCATTTACTTCTATTTTAAAACTTCATTTGCAATATTTCAGCAGTCCATGACTTTCTCTGAAAGCACATTTATTCGTTAAAAACTCAGCACATACGTGTTATAACCAAAAAGAATTAACATCGTAAATAGAATTTTAACAATGGAAGTATTTGCAGAAGTATTAGGTATGATGGTTTAAAAAAAACTTTGTTATCCTACTGTGTCTTGGGAATCTCTCTGCATATATCTATGCATTTAAGATTCATGTGAAGTAGTCAAAAATTGTAAATTTTAAAATTAAGTAATTTGGCTGTACAGTCATTGTTCATTTCATCCTGGATTGTGAGGTACTCCATATAGGTGTATTTGTAGTAATATATATATATATATAGTACTCATCTTCCATTCATATTCTTGAGAGAACTTAGAGTACTTTTTGAATGTTTAATGAATATTTCTTCAAATTCACAACACTTAAGGTGTGAGCCTGAGTATCATTTCTACTCTCCTAATTGTCCTCTGAAAATTTTTAGATACATATTTATCTTATATATAAGATATATATTTCAAGATAACTATAACATATATGGTTGTGGTTTCACCCCAGCCAGCAACCAAGCCCCACAAAGCCACCTGCTTACATCCCCATCACCAGGTCGAGAATTGAAAGGGTAAAAGCTAGAGAACTTGTGGGTTGACATAAAGACAGTTTAGTAGTAAAAGCAATAGACACATGTAAAGCAGAACAAGGAATTAATTCACTGCTTGCCATGGGCAGACAGGTGTTCAGCCATCCCCAGAAGAGCAGGGCCCGATCACAGCGACAGTGACTTGGGAAGACAGACACCATCACTTCAAATGAACCCTCTTCCCTCCTTTCTCCCCCCACTTTGTATATTGGCCATGATGCCAAATGGTCTGGAATATCCCTTTGGTCAGCTGGGGTCACCTGTCCAGTTGTCTCTCCTCCCAATCTCCCATGTTCCTTCAGCCTCCTCACCAGCCTGGCAGAACAAGGAGCAGAAAATCCTTGGCTCTGTGTAAGCCCTGCTCAGTAATAACAAAAACATCTCTATAGTATCACCCTTTGTACAGCACAAATCTAAAATACAGCCACACACCAGCCACTGTGAAGAAAATTAATTCTACCCCAGACAGTACCAGCACACACACGTATGTGCACACACACACACACACACACAAACATATACGTATAATTCAAGGCCAGGTTGGATGGAGCTCTGAGTTACCTGATCTAGAGGAAGGTGTCCTTGCCTGTGGCAGGTAATCTTTAAGGTCCCTTCCAAACCAGGCCATTCTAGGTTATGAAGCTATACATTTTAAATTTAGGATTTAACATACTTTTTTTTCAGGATTTCCTGTGGGATTGCTTTTTGTTAGATGGATTTGTTTTCTCCTAAAGCCAAAATTCACAACAGTTTGATGGTTTGGAATGCTGTATTTGGAATCTCTTTTGAAAAATTTAAATTAAATAAAATCAATTATGAATCTGAATTCCTTGTGCAATGAAGACAGCATTCATTATGGTTCACCTGTGTGGACCTACCTAAGCATTAACAATCTTGTCTTTCTTCAGTAAGTGTACTATCAAGGATTTATTTCCCATGCCTTGTACACCTATTAGGAGCTGGGTTCTATACACATGTGTAGGTGTTTATCTCCCACTTGCTTCTATAGGAACACCTCCATATTTGATCCATACAAGAGATCACCCATAACATGAAAGACATATGTAACAGATGACACAGTAAGTCCAAAAGGATATTGTTTTTAAAATTCTACCTCTCCCTTGAATTTTGCTTTCTAACATGGTATGGTATCTTTTCACTCATAAATATGAGTAATTTTTTCATTTTTTTTAAAATGAGCAGCCTGAAGTGCTTGTGTTGTTACTCCTGCCTGTGTTTTGTAATACAGCAAGTTACTACTTCTTCAACAAATTGAATTTGTGCTCAGTGCCCTCTTCTGCCTGAACAAATTCATACCCATCTACTGATTTGTAACTCAGGCTTGTAGCCACCACTTCTGCAAAATCTAGCCCATGGTACTGTTGAGGATACAAAACCCATGAACCTTTGGAAAAGCAATAGTAAGGAGCATGACCCTTGCATGCAGATGAAGCTACTTTCCTCAGCTTTGTCCCATCAGTCTTGCATATAAAGTCAGTCACAAATGAAAAATGCTGAAGCATTCTAGAGCAAGGACACAAGCTGGACTTGTTTTCCCCTAGCTTGTTTTCCCCTAACCTTCCTTGAAGAGTAACTTTATTTTTATATTGTATAACCGTGCTATTTATGTACATTCCAGTAAAAAAAATAAAATCATAGACAGAGAGGATTTGGGTGATTGAGAGCTCACCAGGTTGTGCAAGGTTACTTTATAATGCCATAGTTCAAATCCATGCTCTTAGTGTGTACAACTGATCTCAGTGTCTAAATGAACCTAGGTGATTAAGAAAATCAGAATTACTAATAGTTAGTAACTAAGATGTTTGTATGCATTTTATGATTTTCTTGGTTTCTTACTTCTAGAGGAAACAGGGCAGAAAGAGATGCATTTTTTCCTGTTTTTGTTTTTGTAGACTGTGTCAAAGAGAAGTCAAAAATCTAATGCTGTTATGAAAGTCTAGTATTCCTGTTTCCTCCTTCATCTAAAAAAATAATTGCAGCCTGGTATGAGAAAAAAGATAAGTCATATACAGTCAGACAAAATGTATATTTAATAGTTTGAACTTTTTATCATCATTATATGTTATGTTTCATATAACAAAGTTGAACACCATTCCACACAGAAGTTTCATTAGAATCAATTGTACAGGAGCAGGGAATTTTTTGAGTAAAGCATGTTTAAATACCCTTGAAACAGAGGTAAAATAATGTGGGGTTTTTAGTACAGCATTTCCTCTGGTTCTCTCTCTCTCTGACCTAGAGTCGTGTCACACACCCTGAGAGACCAGTTAGAGGATTATGGCACATAGTTACAATGTCTACATGTGTAATGGAAAAGTCTTTTCCTGTGGTGTTTGTAATTTATGACTGAGACAATAGTACAAAACAAAACAAAATAAAATATTAAAGATCAGAAGATCATTCAGAAATCTTTATGTCAATCCAAGATCTGTGTTTCCAAGTCTAAAAAATGTCCACATGATCACACCACCCTCCATATTTTTGGCTAGACACTTGAAGTAGAAAAACATTCAGCTGAGACTTCAGAGCCACTAGGAATGTTGTTAATGTGAGAATCATCACACATGAGGAAAAACATTATCTGTTTTCTTCTGCTGAATGTTAACTAAACTGGTTGAAATATCCTTAAAAATGACTGTTATATGTATATTAATACTTTGAAAACAATCAGAATGGAACTGGATGTGATTCAGGGATTTATTTTCCTCTTTCAACAAGCTAGTCTTAGCTAATTGTATGATTTTGTAGGTTAAAAAAAGGACATTACTTAGCATGACAACTGGACCAAAAAAAAGTCAGTAATGAAGACTTGCATGTAAAAGTTATAGTTAAAAAAATCCAGGCATATTAATAAAGATCTAAAGCTTTTAAAGCTTTTAACCATTTTTGCTACTAGAAATCTTACATGTACAAACTAGGTGAATCAAGACGCTCAGATACAACAGTTTTTAATGCTTTAACCAAGGAACCAATAGATTGGTATTGTTAAATTATGTTAATGTTTTAATGCTATGCTGTATAATGCATAATTTATAACTCTAGTGCCAAAATGCATGAGTGCAGTTCTCCTGATTAGATATTTTAAGAGCTGAGAAATCTGAAAACTCTCTGGCTGACTTTATTATATTTAGCAAATCTGCTAATGGAATGTTGTTTTAACATATTCACAATGAGTAGATTTTAGAAGAATGATGGATGTATCAGTAAGTTTTGTCGTGAAGAGTGTACGTGGATAATCCATGACAGTGTTAATTACAGCAATGTATGATGTTAACAAAAATAAATTAGGAATAGATTATCACAGACTACTACACCTGATTAAGATGTCTCATACTTGTTTCTTAGAATATGTAAAATTCTCTCTGTTCTATGCATTTAAAGATAACAGCATAACTGTTAAAATTAACAGAATAAAGTGTGAAGTGTCACTTGATTCTGAATTTTAATGCTGAAACCATGCTATTTTTTATTCAGTGAAATCTTTCATAAGCATTTCAAGTAGTGACAATTTTTTTAGGAATTCTGAATCTCATTTGCAGGTGAAATAACCTACTTTAATGTTGCAGAAGCAATTGAGGAGGTTTGGCAGTAAAATGACGTCAGAAGACAATTTGAAGAAACTAGACTTCTCTAAATTTAGGTCATATGTCAGGCTAGATAGCTATGGCTTGAAGAAAACCCCTGGCTTATTAAATCCAAATGCTCCCATCAATTATTTTACTATGTATTCCCTTAGATATTGCAACCACAATTCATCTTATATCAATATAAGGGGGTTGACTCCTCTGTTACCACTGAAAATTCATGTCAGAGTCTCATGATTCCAGCAACTGGAAATTTCTAGCCTAAATTTATTCACAATTAGTTCATTCCCATATGTTCCAAACTACCAGTTTTCTTTATTAGATCTGTTCTCAATTTCTTTCTACTCTGGTCATTCTTCTACTTAGGATTATCAAACTATGCTCTTCTTCTGTCCACATTTTAGTGTCTTTATGCAGTAATACCTTTTAGTTTTCTGAATATAAGTGACTCAAAAACATGTATAATTACAGAAGTAACCCTTTATGAACCAAAAGTAATATTTCCTCTCTTTCCTGAGATAACTTTCTCTGAAACACCAAGTCTGCCTTTTCATTACCTTGTGATCAATATTAATCACCCTGCCATGACTCTTCTGATACCATCACTTCATGATAATATACAAGATTACAGCAATTGTTTGTCAGTTCATTAATTTCTACACATGGCATGCTGCATTTTGCACTATCTGGTTGTATTCAATTCTTATTAATCCAGATTCATGTTCTTGCTCTCCTTATTTTATGTCATCTGAAATCCATTTTCCCCCAATAAACAGATAGGAAGGGAAAACCACAGAGCTGCAACTAATGGAAAGCTGTAGAAGATTAAGTTTCCTTGTAGATGGACTAACACAAGCAGTCTGAATTATACTTGAAAATTTTGCTTTAAATGGTGTATATAACTAAACAGGACTAAATCCTGAATCTAACAATTAATTGTTACAAATAGAAACATTAAATTATTATTTTCCCTGTGATAATAGCAGTTTAAGGTTCTTATTGTTTATGCTTGTATTCATTTTTTTCGGTGGGACTCCTCTTGCAGACATAATTTATTTTCTAATTATAAAGATTTATTAAATGATTTATATTTTCAGCAGTTCTGATATTGAAAATATCAGGTTGTACCTGGGTCTTTATCCAGCTATACAAAACTATTTAATGACTAGAAAATGAAGTATTGCTTTAATAAATTTTTCATTGACTTTGGATGTGAATTCTGCCAGAACATGTGAAGGAATATGGCTTGAACAGGCAAGGGAGATGTGATGTGATATTTGGTTAATTTGGTTGTGAAAAATTTATATCTAAAGAGAAACTATACTATTCATATCGACATAGAATATTTTAAGAAACAGAAGTATATGACCATCTCAACACATGCTCTTCTATGAGCTGCAGCATACCTGATTCATGATACCTGAAGCTTCAGTTGTCAAGAAAACTAAGAGGTTTTTACACCCTTCTTAGGTTTTCACTTTACAGAGAAAGTCACATTAGATTCATTCTCACAAAAGCATTCACCATTATGATTTTCTGACTTCTAATCCCTCTAAGGAGGAGTTATCTACAAATACAGTTGTTGAAATGCATCCAGGCAAGTATTTTTAATATTTGTTGGTTATTCATTCAGATTTCTATACAGCTATGATAGATAGATAGATAGATAGATAGATAGATAGATAGATAGATAGATCGATAGATGATAGATAGATAGATCGATCATACAGTGAGTCCAGTAATCTCAGTAAAATGATATTCTAATGTACAATCAAGAATCAAAATAAATTAGTATTTAACTTGTTCAGTTTGGAAGGCACTCATAAATGAAAAAATGATACATATATCTCTACCTTTCTCTTCAGGAATGACCCTGTTATCTAAAATTTCAGCAAAGTATTTCAAGACATATGAGTAATCTGAAAGAATCGACGTTAGAGGACCAAAACAGATTATGCTGTCAACAGGAATGTTTCTGGAGACCATTTCTTTCACTGGGACAGTGAGGCTGGACATGTGACAATGTGTCATTAAAAGAAAAGGAGAGATATAATTTAGTAATCCATGCTAATAACTAAAGAAGAAGATATGACTATTAATTATAATGAAAAAGTGTATAGAAAAAACCCTGTAATAACTGTTCTTATATATAAGAGGAAATGTTAGATTCTTACCCAAATTTCAGGGGGTAAAATGAGTGAATATAATTTTTCCATTTAGATTACTTAGAGGGAGTTATCTTTCTTCAGCATCCCACAACACAGATGATCCTCTGTCTCCAGTTGTAAGGAAAGAGAATCCTCTTCATCCTTTCTACTAATCATCAGGGAAAGTATGAAAAACTACCAGTAAATTATATCTGTTAAGATGCTTTTTCTTCCTTTATCTTTTTATTATTTTATTTCTCTGTAGTTTGATTTCTTACATTCAGGAATCTCATGGTGGAGGTATGTAATTAAAAAAAATATAAATTTATGTCTCTCATTTTCCTGGATGAAATAACTCTTCCACTGAGGCTGATTTTTAGGAGAAAAGAAAATCAAGAGATATTTTGAACAAGCTATGGTTTCCAATAGTGGCAAGATGAAGGTGCAAGAATTAAAGACTCATCAAAATAATTTGCTTTTTTTGATTGGGATAAGATTTCCTTCATTCATTCTTGGAAATAAGTGAGGAAAGAATCTTTTTTTTTTTTTTTTTTACTTATGTCAGTTAGTGATTTATATTTACCTTATTAGTCAAAGGGAAGAAAGCAGAAAAAATAAGAAAAAATATCCAAACTATGTGAATACAGTCATGAGCATGACACAGCCCTTTCCTCAAATTTGAGGCATGCTGAACAGTGAAAATTAAGTATGAATAATATGAATAATGTCTTTATTGACTCATAGGATAAAATCATAGACTATTTAAGGTTTGAAAAGGTTTTTATGATCACAAAGTCCTACTATTAACCCAAAAGTTCTATCTACACAGTTTTTCAATACCTTTGGAAAAGGTCATTCCAGCACTTCTCTTGGGAGCTTTTGCTGATGCCTGAAAACTCTTTTGATGAAGAAATTTTTGTAATATCCAATCTAAATCTCCCCTGGGGCAACTTGAGGCCATTTCTTTTTGTACTGTCTCTTCCTGCATGGGAGAAGAGACTGAAATGCACCTTGTTACAGTCTCCTTTCAGGCACCTGCAGAAAGCAAGAGGGTTTCTTCTGAACCTCCTTTTTATACAGGCCAGATAACTCCACCTCCCTCAGATGCTCCTCATTAGATTTGTGCTCCAGATTCTTTCCCAGTTTTGTTGCCCTTCTCTGCACTCACCTCAATGTCACTTTAAATAGTGAAGGGCCCAAAATTGAGCATACAATTCAAGGTGTGGTCTCCCCAATGTCAAATACAGGGCAAAATCATTGCTCTGGTCCTTTTGGCCACACTTTTGCTGATACAGGCCAGGATGGCATTGGTCACCTGGGCACACTGATGGCTCATGTTCAGCCCCTGTTGACCTGCATTCCCTGGTCCTTTCCTCCTCCTCCAAAGTCACTGGCAGCTTTCCAGTCACTCTGCCCCACTCTACTAAGTTGCATGGGGATGTGGTAGACCAAATACAGGACTTGTCACTTGGCCTTGTTTGACCTCATGCAATTGGCCCCTCAGCCCATCATAAACCCAGCCTGTCCAGATCCCTCCTAAGACCTTTCCTGATATCCAGCAGATCACTATTCTTGCCCAATTCGGTGTTGTCTGCAAACTGACTAAGACTGCATTCAATCCCCTCATCCAGACTGTCAATGAGGATTTTAAACAGCACTGATGTCAGTTCTGAGCCTTGAGGAACACCACCAGTGATCGGGCACCAACTGGATGGAACTCCAGTCACCACCATTCTCTGGGATTGGCCATCCAGCCAGTTTTTACCCAGCAAAGAATGCGCCTGTCCAAGCCATGAGCAGACAGTTTCTCCAGGAGAAGGTAGTGGGAAACAGCATCAAGGTCTACTAAAATCCAAGCAGACAACATGCCCAGCATTTTCCTCATTCAGTAAGAAGGCCACCTTGTTATAGTAGATAAGACTGATGAAGCAGGACTTCTCTTTCATAAACCTGTATTGGCTGGGCCTGATCCCTGGCTGTCCTGCTCATGTTCATGATTGCACTCAAGATGATGTGGTCCATGACTTTCCCCAGCACCAAGATCAGGCTGACAGGCCTGTAGTTCCCTGAATCCTCCTTCCAGTCCTTCTTGTAGGTTGGAATCACATTGGCAAACCTCCAGTCAACTGTGACCTTCTGTTTTTCAAATGATAGACAGTGTTCTAATTCTGGTTTTGTGTTCTAGTTTGTACATGTCCAAGTCAACAAAGACGTGCTACAGAGTATTATCTCTCCTAATCTCACATCACAAAGAAGAAATACGAATACCCAAATTTCACAGCTTTCCTATAGAACCATTTGCTTTTTTTATTACTTCTTGTGAGTTGATTTGGAAAATAGGCTACATTATCTCTGACTGTAACAGATACAGTTGATTTCCTACCAGGAGATTCAACTGAGAAGTAATAATATTCTGACTTGACAAAGCAATTCAAATAATGATGTAAATCTCATTAGAAATCATGCATGCTTTGAGAGATAATCTTAATCTTTTCCTTATTCAATTACTTTCTCTACTTAATTAAACTAATCTGGAATATTTTTCTATATAAAAATAAACATCTGAGCTCTACAAAAACCAAGCGACCAGTAGTAAAGAATTAATAATTTCAAGGATGTTTGGAATAGGTGAATAAATATAATATGATATTGCATTGTCTAAAATAGTAATTAACTTCATTTAGTGTTCTGGTCAAAACAGTTTGTTGTTTAGATACTTTTCATGTTTTTATATGTGGCTAATGAAGAATATTTTCTTTGCGTAATCATCATGTAGACTGAAAGGAATGCTTGTAAATATATTAACATTAACTATCTAAAGCACTACTTATTTACCCAGGAAAAGCATAAACCATTCCTCTATTTAGTTGAATAACAAAAATTTATGGGTTTTTTCGTTTGCTTTGTTTTTTAACAGATAATTTTTATCATCAAAAAGAATCATTCCGCCTCCAACACTTCGAGATTTGTTGGAGAATGTGCAGAGTAAACTACACATACTGGACCAATTTATAGTAATAAAAATACGCAATGATGCTGCAGAGTGAGATATGTGAAATTAATCTGGTCTCAGGTTTCAGCTCACTCAAGATAGTTGATTTTATACGTCGACCTTTGTTCATCTTCTTTCACCTGTTGCATCAACTCTGTGCTTTCACAGGCATGAACTTAGGTTTTTAAACTAACACCAGTTTTGAACTTAATTGTGATTATTTCCTCTAGCATGCTAACTGCATTTGTCTCTTCTTGTCAGTGATCATTTAACAGTCCTCCAGTACCCTCTTTGAAGAGCCTTTCCCAGTCTTTCAGCTTCCATGGGAAGCTTTGCACAGGCTCCTTGTGGCTACTGCTATAAGCTTCTCTCATTCAGCGAGGCCAAATTTTAGCCAGCCCCAGAAGAGCATCTCCAGACCAACTCTTCCATCTTTAAAGGTCTTAAATTATTTAACGTATGATAAAGTGAGCCTTTCCTAGGTCTCTATCTGCCTTTGCTTTAGGAGGCATCTAATTTTCAAAATACATATTGACTATGAAAGAAATTTGGAAGGAAGAAGTCACCTCACAAGGAAGAAATCACTAGTGGAAATATTTTAATTTACAGACAGAAAATCACTAGACACTGATTGCCCAAGGGTTTCAGCATCTTGTTTTATGCTTGCCATTCTTGTTTCCTAGGCACTTATAATCACCAACTGGCATTTATCTATCCTTTTGGAGTGACCAGTGAATCCACAGGTCACTTTTCTTAGGGTAAGTATAATACAGTGCTTACTATTTGTTGGGCACCAGAGAATTGCCAAAGACATCCATGGCTTTCCTTTTCCTTTTCCCAACGGGGCTTTGAGGACATCTATATACTGTTCAGCAGACAGACAGTGGAGTCTGTATCTGTGTAAAGATGAACTGCCTTTCTTTGTAATGCAAAGCCAGGTCAATTTATTGGACAATAACAAGGCCAGGTTGGATGGGGCTTTCAGCAGCCTGGTCTTGTGGAATGTGTCACTGCCCATGGCAGAGGGGTTAGAACTAGATCACTTTTAAGGCCCTTTCAACACTTAGGAATTGTTCGATCAGGATAGTCTAATATATCTTGTAAATGATTAAAAATTCAGAACCCTTCAGCCAGGACCAGAACATAGACTATTACTTGATTTAGGGAGGAGATTTAGTGACTTTTCCCGCTTCTGCTGCTTTTTCTAGTGTTTTAACTCAAGCAACTCTACCTATACCAGTTTAATGTAAGTTCCTCCAGAACTGCAGTAAGAAATGTCATCAGATTGCAGATTCGTTGGTTTTTTTTAATAATCAACTCTTAAATTCAGTAGTTATCTCTCTGAGGGTGGCAGGGATTCCTTTCATCAAAAGAGGGATGAGCAGAGTAAAACATTTAGCATGTGAAATCACATGCTTTTGGTTTTAAAAGAAAGGAGCAATTTGCAGGATGACACATTCCACCTCCATTTTAAAGCATGAGTATTTCTGTTTCCATATTTTCTGAAATCTTTTTTTTTTCTCTGTCCCCAGATGTCAGCATTCCTCTTCTACAGTCATTATCCTCAGCTTACTCATTTTTACTGTTTTTTTCAATTGTTGAAATCTCCCTTGACTTCTTTCTCATCTTTTGCATTCAGTCAGGCTGAGCTGTCTCATAAATCATCCCCCCAGTAGTGTATTCTCTGGTTTTATGGCTTTCAGAGCTAAAAGCTTGCTAATGTGACATTAGTGATTAAAAAGCATATCACTTACTTAAAAAAAATAAGAAATTAATGAAGCCAGGGAGGAGGGTTCTTCCTTTGCAGCATGCAAAATGCTTCAGCAATAGACACCATGATTTGATGAATTTCAAGACACTCTACCAGACACACTAGAGTTATAGTATTTAACTCACTTCATATGCCCTGCTTATCCCAGACTGAATATAGATTAATCAAGAGAAAAATTGGGCCAAACATAATCTTCAAAGAAGGACTTTAATAAAGTAAGTCATTAAAAACTCACTTAAAGCTATGGCCGACTCTTTCACAATATTAACAATACCACCATATATATAAAGGTGGTCATGTTTAACAGCCATGTTCCAAATTATTTTTGGGTTTGTAGTACCACAGATCTAATAATTAGCAGTGATGTAAAAGAGTCTTAGTTGTCCTGAGGCACCAAGGCTGAGGTGATACAGCTTAAGAGCTTATTGGCAAGAGAAATTGGAGAAAAAGTGGTCTTGCCTTTCTTCCTTGTCATTTGTCCAGAAAGAGATGGTGTGTCTCCTCTGCTTCTACTACTACTTATTTAATTTTGTCTTGTGCGTTTGGAAGAATGTCGTATTTGTTTACAATCTGTTGTTCTTATCTTGGCCTTGATCTGGTGTTTTCTGTTGCTTGGATGCCTCTTATACCCAGCTTGTTTTGGTTTTGGCTGGGATAGAGTTAATTTTCTTCTAGTACCTGCTATAGTTGTGTGTTTTGGATTTAGGATGAGAGTAATTCTGATAACACTGGGATGTTTTCATTGTTGATGAACAGTTCTTGCAGAGTCAAGCCCTTTTCTTCCTCTCAACCCACCTGACCACAGCCAGGACAGCTGGCTCCAATGGACCAAAAGGATGTTCCATACCATATGGCATTATGCTCAGAATAGAAAGCTGATGGAAACCTGGACAAGGGGCTGCAGTTCAGGAGCATGTTGGGCATCAGTTGGTTGGTGGTGAGCAATTGTTTTTTATTTTCATTGGTTGTTTTTCTTGCGTTTTCTCTTTCTGGTTTTGGTTGTTCTTTATTATTGCTATTATTATTATTATTATTTCTATTCATTAGTTTATTTACATTGTTACTACCTTAACCCATCAGCTCACTTCTTTTTATTCTTCCAGTTTTTTTCCCAATCCCACCAGGGGTGAGGTTGTTAGCAGCTGTGCAGGTCTTAGCTGTAAACTGGGGATAAACTACAACATAATTATATCCTTCTTCCTTTGCTTCTGTGAGGATGATATTGTTCACATGCACATGTAATATTGTATCTGGCTAGAGTCATAGAATGTTACAAAATACTTAAAATATACAATTTATTACTTACACAATTTCAGTATGCTTCCAGTTGAGTTCAAAGTAAGCTCATTTTAATTATATATTTTCATTAGTACACTTTTTTTCCCATGTTACAGGTCTCTGATTTGGCAAAAAGCAACTGGAAAGATAGTTCCCTCCTGATCAGAGAATTAGCACAGCTAGAAAGGGTACCAGAAGAGATAAAAAGCAATAATGTTATAACACAGCTTCTTCTTAATGTTAGAAGCAGACAGAGAGATATTATAAATAACTTTGGAATTAAGTTCTGAATAAGAAAGGGCAGGCTCACAAACTTCTTCAGTCTCCAACAGATGTTTTTTTTTATTTGCCTACAGGAGGAAAATAGAATGTAGCTTATAAATAAAAGCACTTTAAAGTGATTGATTGAAGTTGCCAGAGAGAATTTGATTTTAAAAGCACTCTTCCCACTTTAACTATCAGGATCAAAAGAGTGACCTATGCCTTGTTACATACTTCAAGCCACACTCTCTTGCTGGTTTAAATCAGTAGAAAGAAATTGGTAACTACATTTCCACAATAAGATGTCCAAAAGATTTCCAAAACAAACAGCAAATCCTGTCAACCCAGGAAGCAATCATGCTTTGGATCTGTTTTTTTAATAGTAGGTTTGTTTGCAGAGGATTTATACTGTGCAGTTCAGGGCCAGGCAAATGTCTATGAATGAGATCTAGCCCAGTGTCCTCCACCTGCAGAAAGCAGCAGTAAAAGTGCTGTCACTGCTGTATTTTGAGCATTACAAAGATGACTGCCAAGGCTTCACCACTAATCTCCCTTTGTTTTTTTCCTTCAAAAGCTCGCTTAGCCAAAAAGGAGACATTAAGAACAACTATTAAGCAAGAAATAGGACTAAAAATCATCAATCTATATTCAGCCACCTAAATAAATAAATATTTCAGTCTTGGAATGTGTTGAGTTCCTGCATGTTCCACTGCTGAACCAACAGCATTTTCAAAGATGAATATTCAGTAATATTCTGAAAGACTGGGCCACATTTCTTATTTCTAATTTTATTATATTGGATTTTATATCTCTTTTTAAATGCTAGCCATTAAAATTTTGTATGCTCTTTGTGCCAATACATTTCTTGCAGAACCTCTTGCATGATATTGGTGGTTTAACTGACTAAAAAAAACCTCACTGCTCTTTTTTATGACAAAAAAGCACAAAGCAAAACTAAACTAAACTAAAACAAAAACCACCCAAATCTGAAACTCGAAACCAAACAAAGAACTGATATAATTTGAATTAATTGATATAATCTTGATTCAAATCAGCCAGCTCATGAACTAGGAGCAGTAACATCTCTAGGGGATTATAATGTTTTATTAAAAAATCAATTGTGTTAGATAGTTCTTTATGCTATGAAATATGTGCAATTATATTTGGTTTGGACATTCATTTACTCCTTTTAGGAAAGGAACATATTAGTTATGAATATCCAAAATTTAAAAGGGTCTAAATGCCAGTAAAAATATGTAAACTTAAAATAACACCTGAAAATCAGTCACTTTTAAGTAAACAAAAGAATCCTGATTTCTCCCTTCATGCCAGGAAAAAAAAAAAGCAAAAAGGAAAAAACCAACCATATATAAAATGCTTCCTACTTCTGACACCTAATCCTGCACAAAAAATATAAAAGATATTATTAAGATCCATAATATTATTAAGATCTACAAATAATTTCCTGCTGATACCATATAGAATTCTGGTTATTGCTCTTATCTGAAAGTGAGTGCAAAGGAGTAATAGCACTGATCTTGGACAGAACATACATAGATAAACATTTTAGTTACAGAGATCTCATACAAGTGATGCCAAACATCACTGCCTTACTTAAACTAAATGAAAATGTGTATGTCCACCTTGTCCTTTAATCTCTCCTTTAAAGGGTGATTGTCCTCAGGACAGAAATCCACTCTGAATACCAAAAAAAGGAAGAACATCAGTTCCCCAGTATCACTGCCCTGAGTTATGCAGTGTATTTAGTACTTTTGTATCCTTTAATTTGGGGAAGTTCCCTAATCACTATTAGGATTGGCTAAAATTCCCTTTGAGGTATTCATGGACTGTACAGGCTGCAAAGCAGTAATTAAATTTCAATTTGGATGAAGTGAATCTTGTGTCAAAGTTTGTGATGGACTCTGAGATTCTATGAAGAAAATGTAAAGCAGAAGTCTAAAATTATCTCAGTTCTCCAACATTAGACATACTATGCAGGTGATTAATACTGTTGGAGTCATCATTTATGGCAAAATAACTTTCTTACCTGAATTACCACAAATTTTGCATGACTGGCATATATCAGCTGAAAAAATCCTAAAGCCAAACAACTCCCAAACTCTTCCTTGAGGATGTTTAATCAATAAGCTAAGGGAAGAAGAAAAATAATACTAAGGGTTGTTTTTTTTTTCATCACATAATATAATAGATGGTGGGTTTCATTATTTTAAACATAGCTGTAGGTATGATTTTATTAATTTTGGGAGACAAATGTTGAGTTTATTGAAAAATGTCAGTTTTTAATTAACTTCTAATGTTGTAAAAATATTATTTCCTATTAGCTTTGCTAATTTATTGCACACAAGTCCAAACTAATCAGTTTTGCAATTATTTGTCTTATAATTTTTATTAGCTCATGAATCTCAGTTATCTTATTCTTGGTGTATTGTTTATGTTATCAATACCAATAACCTCTTTTTACCTGCTGTGCTTTCATTGTAAGAAAATCTTAATCAACTTTAGAATACTTTCTTATGGTAAAAAGTGAAAAACTGCAATTCACCAAAACTGTATCTGAATTCTGAAACCAATTTTGTAGTCCAAAGAAGATGTTTTACCAGATAAACTTTTTTTTTCCCTGAGCATGCTGATATTTTTCTCTTGCAAGTGTACTCTTTCACTTTCCACAAATGCAAAAACAACTTAATATTCAAGGTAGAACTGAAATTATCAAAAGCATTGAAGTGTAAAACCAGCTTGCCAAACTACCCAGAAAATTCATAGAAATGTTTCTACCATGTAATTAAATATTCTGTCCATACAAAACTCTTTTTAAAGAGTCTGGAATTTCAGCCATATATGAAACATCACTAAATGCAAATGAAGGACATCATAAAATCATGGAGCCATAGAGTGATTTGCGTTGAAGGAGACCTTAAAGATCATCTAGTTCCAAGCCCCCATCTGTGAGAAGAGACACCCTTCAATAGACCACAGGCCTCAGAACCCCATCAATCCTGTTCTTGAAGACTTCAGAATGGGGCATTCATGAACTGCTCTGGACAGCTTGTTTCAGTACCTCCATCAAAAAAAAAAATAAAAAAAAAAATCTAATCTAATCTAAACCTACTCTAATCCTACCTTGTTGTATCACCTTGCTTAAAGTCAGTCCATCTTGTTTTATCACTACTCCCAAATTTATCAATTTTCCCAAATTTGCCCTAAACCAGGCCAATGTTCTTGTCTCTCTCCATCTTCCTTGTGGACTACCTTCAGGAACTGTAAAGCTGCAATTAGGTCAACCCAAAGATTTATCTTTTCCAGGTCAAACAAATCCTCAGCCTTTCCCTATAGAAGAAGTGTCCCATTCCTCTGATCAACCTGGTGTCCCTCCTCTGAACTCCCTGAAACAGGCTGATGTCCCTTCTCTGTTGGAGACTCTGGACCTGGCTTCAGTATTCCAGGTGGAGTCTCATCCAGCTGGAGTAGAGGAACAGAGCAACCTGGATACTATTGTCCTTCTAGGCTACAACAGTGTGTTTTCCAGACTCTCATCCCCCAGCATCCCCAAGTCCTTCTTGGCAGGGCTGCTCTCAGTCTGTCCATCCCCCAGCCTGCATTAATACTGGGCAATGTTCCAGCCCAGGTACAACACCATATTTCATCTTTAACCTAATAAATTATTCCAAATAATTGGATTCCCACGGGCCCAATTCTTGAGCTTGTCCAGGTCTCTCTGGATGACATTCCATCATTCTGGTGTGTCAACAGTACCACTCAACTTGGTGTCACTTTCCAAATTTGCTCTTTTTTTGGTCTGTGTATTTAATGCAGATATTAAATAACATGGCTCCCAGCACAGAGCCTTGAAGGTCACCACTTTTCACTGATGCCCATTGGGACTCTGAGCCATTGACCACTACCCTCTGGATGCAACCATCTAACTGATTTTTATCTGTCTAACAGTCCACCCATTGAATCCATCTCTCTTCTGTTTAGAGAGAAGGATGTTGTGGGCCACCATATCAAAGGCTTTACAAAAGTTCAGATAAATGACAACACTTCCCTTACCCACTGACGTAGTCACTCCATCATAAGAAGTCCACTGGGTTGGTCAGGTAGAACTTGCCATGACTTCAGTGAACAGCACTTAGGTAAATAGACAAAATTGCTAGTACTATTCTGTGAGCTCCGAAAGGAGTGCATCAAAGCACTTAAAAGCAATTTAATTTATTTTATAGGTTATGTATATTTTGAATTCTTTAAGTATTAAAATATCAAGATGAACATGCAAAATAAATATTGCATTTTTTTAACACTAGGAATATCTCACAGCATATTTGCCTCCACCTCTACCTATTGGAAGTATACATAGAAATCAGTAAATCCAAAACCAGGAAATGAGTTTTTTCTCTGCTTTCTGAATTACTTTTCTCCATTCACAGCAACATAATCTGTCACTAAACACAGTTATATTATGCTTAAAAAACTGTCGCTTAAAATATGACTTCATATGTTTCTCTTGACCATAATGCAATCCATTATAATTTATCTTAATCCATTGGACAGTCACTCAGGAATTAACTTTTATATTAAATATGGCAATGATCATAAACTGCTGGTATCACTGTTGTTATTCCTGATATGTCAGGGAAAATGGAATCCACAACATTCTTTTACAATTTTTTAAAGAACAGATTCTCAGTTTCTGTTTCCACTGAGCTGGACTCCAAATCAGTTATCCCAGAAAACATTTCTATTCTTTCCTAAAAGTTAATACATTATTGGGAGATATGAAGACATTTAAGATGGTATATCAAGTGGAAAACCAGGAGAAAGGTTACAAGAAGATTTATAACCAGGACAGTTTTTAACTTCTTCAGTTTTCTGCAATAACCTGTTTTATCTGCTCCAGTAATATTGCTGGTTTTCAGGTGGGTGGAGGAAATCAAAGCATAGAAATGCGATAGGGTGAATATGATTTATCTAGTTAGGAACTTAAAGCCAGAGCTTCATACTTCATTTGTTCAGAGCACGAAAAGGCTCACTCAAACATTTGAAATGCATGTGTGTGAGCACCTTCTTGCTAGTCCTTAATTTTCTTATTGCACATGAATAAAAATTCAATATTTACTTCTTTTCAGTGTAAATTTTTTTTTTGGGCATATACACAAGTCTTTGTGAAGCAATGTTTGTCCTTCTACATACAAATGAGTCAATTTTTAATTAATCTTGAGAAACAGAGACACTTTTTCTCCCTATTGTTTATTAGCCCATATCTCTAAACCTGCTTTTCTCAAAAAAAAATTGGTAAATTCCATTGTTCCACATAAGAAGCTAGTATCAAGGTGGTTCAAATTCTGTGTATTTTACTGAAAATAATTCATTACAGATATATTTTAAGAATTATATCAAATTTTGTACTCTTTGAAAAAGATCAAAAATAATTAAAAATTCATATCATTCTACATGGAAAGATATTTATGTTAAGTAATTTGCACAGTATTTCATATTTACAAAGTCACATAATCACGGCAGTAACAAAAACTCTTTGTATTCTCATTTTCATATTTTCAATTGCATACCAAGGCCTAAGACTTAGAAGAGTTCCTTTTATAAATCCTTACAGTAATTCCAGTGGTTTAACAAGGGTGCTGGAGATATAATTATTTGTGACTTCAAGGCTGGTTATAATCTGGGAAATTAAAAAAAGAGTATGTTGCATCTGTTTGGAGAAGTTTTAATGATTTGAAAAGCATCAATCCTAAAATGACTGCAGTTTCCTATTATTTTTTTTTTATAGATTTAAATTTCTACTAGCTTAAACTGCATGTCATAATAAGTCACATCTTAAAATAGCAAAATTATAGAAACAACTTTTTGAAAGCTATATCCTTCCAAAGCTGGCATATGTGTTAAAAATACCAGTTGACCATACACACATGGAAAATTAAAAATTAATATTTTTACCACTGGCAACATTACTTCCTTCTCACTTTTAAATATTTTTAAAAGTATGTTAGAATTCATTTGCAGTTGGAAGGAAAAGAAGATATGTTAAGGTATCTAAAAAGGCATCAGGCAATGAAGTTTAAGAAGTTAACCCCCACCTTTTTACTCCATAATTATTTGTTTATTTATGCATTGGTGAACCAAAACAACCAACAACAACTAAAATGAGACACTGAATGTAAGATTTTGCCTTATCTTATCTGAGGAAAAGTTAAAAAGGATTTTTCACGTATTTATGTTGAAATTGCTACTTCATTCTCTTCCTCAGCCATCAAAAATACACTCATATAGGTAAACAAATGCATATAGGCACTCACTTTTTAAAACCCATCCTGGTAAAAAAGGCTTTGAAAACAAATGATTCTTCCACTTTTCAAAATAAGTCTTAAACATCTAGTTTAAACAGAGATAACTTGTATATTTCAGCTAGGGAGTTAGGGAGGAAGTCCACATTCTGCTGATTAATTAATTACATGTACAATCCTGGATTTAGAATTCTTGTGTAGTACTTTTTTCTCATACTCACTTCTATATTCATGCTTCCATATTTAAATGCAAAATTGACTTTAGCATTTA
The DNA here is from genome assembly GCF_971803275.1 of Cyanistes caeruleus. Lineage (NCBI taxonomy): Eukaryota > Metazoa > Chordata > Aves > Passeriformes > Paridae > Cyanistes > Cyanistes caeruleus. The sequence goes on from NC_141703.1 coordinate 36,624,330, forward strand.
GCAACAAGGAAAAGTGAAATAAAATAATAAATAGGACAGGATTATATCCTCTCATAAATGAAGAATGAATCTGTGGGAATGGTCACACTGCACACTGAGTCATAACACAGCTTATTACTGAAATAGAGTGCATTACATTGAGAAAAAAACTGTTTGAAATTGTGTCTTTCAGAGTAACTTTCATAAAAAAATTCAGAAAAATGGCTAGTGAGGGTGTTGGACAAGCACTTAGGACTCCTAAAGAGGAAATCAAAAGGTTTATTTTCCTCTGAGATCTAAAGTGAGTGCCTTTGAAGGGAAGCAAGTCAAACAGTTCTTAATATGTAAGTACCCCACAGGTTTCCATGAAAAAATGGGTTACCTTGTTGAAAGAAAAAGGAAATCCTAACAGATAAATCTTCTGAAGCATCAGATGGCAGGTGGTGAATCTCTAACCTGGACCAGTAATGGATGAAGAGCTGAGAAGTGGTATGAGAGGTAAGAAGCTTCTAATTATTTTGTGATTTTCTTTAATTTAATTTTCTTTAATTTAAATCAGACTTTAATTTGTTGTCACAACAGATTAACAGTGGCTGCACAAACAAATGTAATGAATTCAGGGTGCTTCAGAGCCAAAGGCTAAACCTGGATTTATTGTTGGCATGTGCTTTCTTCATCCCTCTGGCCTGGGTAGGACTTGTTTCTTTTTTTCTTTTTTTTTTTTTTTTCTTTTTTTTTTTTTTTATTCCCAGAGAAGTCAATGATTTAAAGCAAACTAATGAGAAATAAATAAAATGAAGCAAGGTTCAACTTAACTTGGGGATTTGTATTTGTGTGGGTATTTTCAAGTAATGCCATAAGCAGCTGTGCCTCATTCCATTTATTTATTTATTTCTGATTGAGCAAAGAGAAAACCTGTTCTCCACCATAGCACTGATTTGGACCTAATCTGGAATAGCCTTTTTTATTAATATTGTACTAAACCTCAGGAAATGATGCCATAGGCCACATATTAGTGCCAAAGTACATATGAAGTCAGTTGATTCTATTTATTAAGACCATACAAGGCCTTTGACCTCCTTACAGTGCACAAACATTGGGCCAGCTGGCTTACAGACATTCCTTTATACTAAATCTGCACACTCATATCTGTTAGCGACTTTTCATTTCAACACGTCACAAGGAGTACCAGAACTGCAGCAGTGGTTTATATGGGTATATTTAGGCTGCATGACTGGCCAGCAGAAGTACATACTGTGTCATTTTCATGCGTTCATTAGCGGTGGCTGATAACAGCCATAACGCTTCTTTCAGGCAGATAAATCATATTGAACTGAGAACCTGGAAATGGTCAGATTAGGAATTGACTCTGAACACCCATCTCACTATAAAGCAAAGAAATATTTAATTTGGCAGGAATTTATCACTGAAAAAAAGTGTCATCTGAGTGCAAAAGCATTTATGACTGCAGTTTCAAAAGCTTGAATAGGCACAAATCCCTTTCTGAGGTGCAAGTATAGGCTAGAGGTGTTACTGATTTTCAAAGAGATTACTTGAATCTGTAATGAAAGGTGCAAAGTGACTTTGTTTAGTAGACATAACCCACATTTTCTAAGCCCATCAGGTTCTGCAAACTGCAAACAAATGCAATCTGTTTATTTCATGAATGGCCTGTCTGTTCACAACCTCAAGGTCTCAACAGAGACCAAATTCAAAACATTTTGTCACCATTCATATTCCTTCACTAATTCTCCAAGGCTATGTGGGAAGGTATCATATTCCATTCCAGGGCTGAGTATGTAGTACATCGCTATAATTATGTTCTGTCTTATATTTGGCATAAATGGCAAACTTTTGGTAGCAGGGTGAGTTGTGTGGAAGGAGGCAGTGAACTGCCCAATGCCAGTCCCAGATGGCTGTGAAACAGGCCAAAAATGATCACTGAGCATCAGAAATTCAACCAGGCAGGAGAGTTTGTGGTGCCTCTACTCACACATGTTTAGGAAGAGCGCTGTGTGGGAGGCACAGGAGGTACGGCTGGAGCCACCACCTTAGAAAGAGGCTCTCAGTGATGAAAGAGACACCTCTGAGGCAAATGTGGCCATGGGTAACATGCACGAAGGCAGGGACACCATTAAGGGACCACAGCCTGTAGAAGACCTTTGCTGGGATAGGAACACCATCAGGAGGGCAGCAACAGGTGAATCATACCAGAGTAGGAGAGTATTTTAAGGGGCAAGAAGCAGTGGAGAAAAATAAATAAAAAGCAAGGAACAGCAGAAAAAAAAAAAATAAGTGCAAACCCCAGCCTCCTAGTCTGTCTGTTGTATTATGAAAGAGATTGAAAGGGACTGAGTGTGACATATAGACCCTAGTATTCCTACAGTCAGAGTTATTAGGCATTCCTGTGAACTGATAAAAGAACAACATGCAATTTTTCTGAAACAGTAGCCTTCCTTTTACAAAAGGGAAGCAAAAATATGAGGCAGTGAACAAAAATAAAAATCGATCATAATAACTAGATGATAATAGGATGTTAAATCTCTAAGCTATGATAAACCTTTGTCATGTAGAAGACTGAGTTTACTGACTCACAGAGAGGAGGGGATCAGATGATGTTTTTTATTGTTTACCTATCTTAAGATTTTGGGATCCCAAAAGGAATTCACAAGCTCCATTTAAGTCTTTAAATCTTTGCTGCTGTAACCTACTTTAAACTTTTCTTGTAAAGGGAATGTTAAAATAGGGAACATCAAGGCGATTTGCCACTTCAGTGTAGGAAAGAAGGGCACTCAGCAGTTTCCAAAAACAGGTAGAGTACAGCTCTTTTTCCTAACAATGCCTGCTAGATTAAATTTTAAATGTGTGTTCTGAGTAAGCAGTTTATATAAGGCTGCACAGGTTCAGAACAGGTTCAAGTTTTGTTTTAAGATTGGATCTTTTCTTAATAATAAAATGGACATGGTGCTAGGAAGTCTTACCCTTGCAATTAAACAATTTAAATTTTCTTTTTTCCTCCTCCTTGTTAATGCTGTTCCACACAGGGAAATAAAAAAATGCCTTATTCTTATGACATTATAGGATTTAAATTACTCTATGTTAATAGAAATCCATGGAAACAAGTGCAGTTACTTTTGATTTACAGAAGTAGAAAAGGAGGACAAATGAGCCTTTAGTTTATAGTGTCCTAGCTCTGACCAAGACTTTCTGCTCCAGAGTTACCTCCAGGAGTTTTCTTAAGGTTCACACTTCGCAATGAGAGTTTCTGCAGTGTCAAAACTAGAATAGTTTAGCAGCAAGAGGAATAAGTAAAAATATTCAAGACAACACTGGAAAATGTTTTTCCTTCAATTTCTAAATATCACCAATTCTAAACTGAGTCGGTCATTGTTTAAATTCTCTTCCAACAAGACTGAGATTTCAATTCTAAACTAGTGTTGTATTCCTCAACTACCCTTCCTCAATGCCAGAATAAAAATTAAAGATTATGAGACCTTTGCATCTTGTATGGAAAACAGTCATGTCTGAATATCCAGTGTATTAAAACCACCACAGGTAGATCTTGAAACACAATATAATATAATGTCTTTATGACATAGAATTTTCTGTTCATTGATAAAATATTTCAATGAATAGCTGAAAATGTGAACATTAAAAAAATGAGTTTATACTTGAAACTCCAAATAATAATTATGTAGTAGGAGTCAAAAAAACAAAACAAAACAAAAATCTATTTATACTTCAAGGTGTAGAAAGCTCCTTAACATCTGCATGGACTGTGATTCAGGATATATAATGTGCTGCACTCCATCTATGGACGCTTCCAATTCCCAGATTGTGAGAATCCTGTTTTCTCCAGTGTAGAGGTGTGGTATATACCCTCAAAGAGAAGTTTGAATTATGCTTGCACAATAAATTCAAGCAGTTTTCCCATCTTGTCTCTGTCTTCTTTTCTACCATTCCTAAAAGATTTAGGAATCCTAAAGGATTTAGGAAAGAGGGTAAATTTTTAGTTGTAAGGGTGGTGAGACAGTGGAATAAGTTGCCAAGGGAGGTTGTGAGTGCCTCAGCCCTGGCAGTGTTCAAGGGCAGTCTGCATAAGGCCTTGAACTAGTGGGAGGTGTCCCTGTCCATGGTAGAGTAGTTGGGACCAGATGATATTTAAGGTCCATTCCAACCCCTTAACATTCTATGATTCAATGATTCTGTGGTGCTATAATTCTGTGATTTGATGAGAGATTAAGAAGTCCAACATACAAAATTTTAAGGAGAGGGACATAAGCAAGGGTAAGTAGAAAGCAATAGCCTACAAGTGCATCTTCAATGGTGAGGCAAGGGACTCCTGTCCCCTTTTCAGCTCTCTCATTGTACACACAGCTTAATTCTGACATGATATCACTGTGCAGTTTCCACTTCTGTTTTCCAATACAGACATATCCTATACTAACAGAAATCAGTGCAAATGAGATCTGATCTTTGGTATGGATACCCGGAACATGGATCTCAGGTTCATACATATAGATAACCTTAGCCATATGCATTGCTTTGAACCTTTTCATGAATTATTGTCAGTAAACATTCTATGTAAACTGCTGCACTGCCTTTGGGTTATGTAAAATTAATGCAACGTGAATTGTAGGTCTTTCCTGACAGCTATGAGGAAAAAATAACTACATTCTGAGATACTTCAGAGCTCAACAAGTATGTTTTTCTGGAATTCCCTGCTGCCTCTAGGGAACATTAAATTTATTGCTAATAGTGCAATTGTTCATTTGTCCTTTAAATATGAGTACTGAGGGAGTGTGCTCTTCATTTCCCACCTTAATACCATTCCCTTGAGCCCTCCCCAGCAGCCAAAGCTATGTACACTCTCATAAGAGAAACAAATAGAAATCCTTAAACTCTTCCTTTTGAAAAATTTCCAGTGAAGGTATGAACTGCATTTCAGAACATCAAGAAACATTGTAGGAGAAAAAAGAAAATCAAATAAAACTTTACAGAAGACTGGTCAGTGACTCTGAGAACACCATTTTGATGTTTTCCTTATTATGAGAATCATCCACATTGAATAATGACTTAGATGTTTGCTGTACTGGGTATTCATCTTATATCTCACCATTTGCTTTTTTATGGCTATTACATCTTTATATTCTTTTTCTGAGGAAATTCATGTGAGAGAAATGTCTTTCTGAATAAAGTTATTTCAAGATAAAATATGATATATATGCATATATATACTTCTGTTTAATTCACATTAATGAATATTTCAGATTACTCTCTATTGCATGAATTAATGTTGCTTTTGTTATGAAGACTTAAAAATCTGTAGGTTGGTAAATATTTCAAGGATTCTCTGCTGCATGAAGTTAAAAACTTAGTCTAAATTTAGCATTTCCTTTATTATTTATTTTTGGCAGAGAGAAATAAGCATAGCATTCATACTATAATTTTTTTTAAAAATGAGGAATTTCTTTTGACAGTGAATGATGAGTTAATTAAAATAAGAAAAATGGCACTGCGCTACAACTATTCTTTGTATGAAGAAGTGCAAAGGAACTTAAACGTTTTTTTCAAACATGTTTCTTTCAACAGAGCTAGAGGAGCTTTGAATAGAATTTCATGTGATATAGATCCTATTGTAAGTTGTGATAGGTGGTGCAAAAAAACACTCTAAAACTTCAATTGTTTCCTTTTTAAACTGATAGTGAAATGGGTAATTAACAGCCTGCAATGTTAAATGAATGAAGAGGTTCAGAACTGAAACGTATACTGGAAAAATGGACAGGAATCCCTTCTGCTGGTTTTTCTTATGAAGAGTTTGTGGTGACACACAATGCTATATATAAGCATTTCCTCTATAGTCAATAGGGAGAATTTAATTTCTCCAGAATAGACTCATTCTTTCTACATAAGATTAGGCTCCTCACTTCCAGGAATCTGAAGCCTGGTAAGAGGAATCCAGGCTCAGGTCAAGGAAATTAACTTCTTTTTTCTTTAATGCAGATTAGCACTTGTGAGTTCACAGTGCAGAAGTGCCAACAGGTTTTTCTTGGGTCCTTGCCTCTGTTTTCATTAAGCTATCAGACTAAGCCTGTTCTTGTGAGAGCAAGTGGCCTCACTGAGATGAAAACACTAGCAAAACCTCTTGCTTTATTGTTCCTGAATATCTAAACAGTAGTATTTATTGTTTACATTGCTATTTTTTTTTTTAGTTTACACTAAGCATCTGCGTTGCCTAGCAATTTTATTAAAAACTCTGAATAATGCATGCGTGTTTCTATACAACTTACAAGCTCAGTAGTTTGAATTATACTAATGTATGCACTATAAATCTTTCCAGTTCAAGAAGTATTTGATTATCAAATCATGAGGCCAGTGAATACACATGTAATCAGATGGAGTAATAGTCTTCTACATATATTTTGCATTTTGAGAGTAACTACCATCTGTGGACCTCAAAAATTCCATATCTATTAATAATTAAATGTTCACACCTCTGTACTGCAAACAATCTATGCCATTTTTTCTCTCTGTTGCCACACACAACAATTCCTTGAGCACTTTTTGAAGTTTTGGGCACCACAATACAACAAAGGTATTAAATTATCAAAGAGCATTGAAAGGAGGATAAATGATCATAGTGAATGAAGGACCTTGAGGGGAAGCCATGTGAGGAGTGTCTGAGGTCACTTGGTCTGTTCAGCCTAGAGGAGAGAAGACTGAGGGGAGACCTCATTGCAGCTTCCTTGTGAGGGGAAGAGGACGAGCAGGAGCTGATCTCTGCTCTGTGGTGACCAGTGACAGGACTGAGAGAATGGTCTGAAATTGTGTTGGGGAAGGTTGAAAGTGGATATCAGGAAAGAGCTCTTGCCCCCAAGGTCATTTGAGTACTGGAAGAGGCTCCCCAGGGAAGTGGTCACTGCACCAGCCCAACAGAGTTCAAGAGGATTTTGGACAATGCCCTTGGGCACAAGGTGAGACTCTTGGGGCTATGCTGTGCAGGGACAGGAGTTGAGCTTTGATGATCCTTGTGGGTCCCTTCCAATTCAGGATATTCAATGACTCTATGATAAGTATACAAAATGTAATACATTCAGTGCCTCTTATATGTAGAGCACAGATGGACCATGTTATCATAACTGGGATGCTCTGGTAACTTATCAGAAGATAATATCGCCACAATGATTTTGTTTATCAAATCATTTCAGTGCAACACAACCTCATTCTTTACTAATCCTAAGGATTTTTCACATCAGGACTAAATATTGTAACTAAATTACAGTGAAACACAGTTTATATATTCCTTCAATTATTAGAATGTTAATTGTGGATCTTCCAGAACTGGATATTAGAGCTTTGGAGAAAATAATGTAATGTAACCTAACATGGTAGAGCTCCTTTCCAAACAGGGACTTTTTAAATTTTTTTTTTATTTTTGTAAATATTGACTATTTATTGAATAGCATATTAAAGCTGATTTTCTAGACATCCAGAAAAAAATCAACCTATTTTTAAAAGTCATGTTATAATTACACCTGTGTAGCATATAAAAAGGGAAATTGTACACATTTATCATCTGAAATTACTCCAGTTGATATAAATAATTTCATAGTCCAGGGCATCAACAGGAGTAGAACTTTGTAAGAACTGCTTTGTTGGCAGAAGCAATATAAACAAGATTAGCTGTTATGATGCACAACTACATGCAGAGGGACCAGTTTAAATAGACTGTAAATCAATCTCATAATGCATTAAGTAAACCAGGAATACTTTGGGATGGTGATGTAGGAAAAGAGTCTTTACAGGCTCATTGTTCGCCAGGGGAAATGAACGTTCAATGAATTACAGGAAAAAAGGCTTTCTGTAATTTTGAGATATTTTATCTTACTCCCATGTCTAGCAAAGCACATGTTACAGCACTAATATATTAGTCACCTTAGAAACAAATGTTGTAAAAAAAATTCCCATTATTTCACTTTGTGCAAATAACTAAACAGGAAATATGAACAGAAGACTGCTATGAATGCTCATTTGGATTTTACACAATTCACTCATTTTTAAAAGTTACACTATTAATTAACTATAAATCTTTTTTTTTTTTTTGAGAAAAAAGTGAACATAGGAAACTTTTCATCACAAAAATTACTTCCAGTACCACTTAAATTATTTTCAATACATTTTTCACTACTTCTTTATAGCAATTTTGTTGCAAGATTTTATCTATAAAAACATAAAAAGGTTAAAAATCCATTAGCGCTAAACCACATAAGAGAATTCATAGATTACTGGGAAAAATATCTACTAGTTATTTGAAATAAAAACTGTGATTAAAACACCTACATAGTTATTGAAGAAAGTAAAATACACTGCATAAGTAATACAAATTAGTGTTTAATTCCAGTTCATCAGTCACGTTTGCTTCTGTATCTGCCATAGAGTGGTGAAAGGAATGCTGAGTGATGTCACAGATCTCCTCGTTTGTGACTGTGCATATCTTAAATTCATTAAATCTAATTCATTTATGCTGTGTAACAGTAACCCCGATGAGCCTTTGAGCATACTCACACCACTTAAACTTTTGTCTGTGGTTGTCCCCTCTAGCATACTCTTGAAATCTACAATAAAAAGATCAGCTTTGGCTTCATCAGTCTTCTGTGCCCAGTAACAATAATTTTAAGTAAAATTTCATGGTGAACATACAGCAGAATTCTTAAAGACCTCCTGAAGAGACAAGTTTGAAAATTAGACTAAATTTGTCCTTATTATGAGATGACAAAGCATTTAGTTGAAAACTGAAAGTTCAGCAAATGTGTTTGCCAGAGATTTCAGCTGTGCTAAAAAGCTGTCAGCCTCTTACTCTCTACACTCTTGACTGTTTGCAAAATTCACCTGGGAGAGCAGTGAAGTTTCAACACTAAAAGGCTCTACAAATTCTCAGCTTTTGTTCTGTACCCATAGGGTCAGCTGACAGCTATGCACGCTTTAGAGGATTTTCACATGAAGTATTTCTGTATTCTCTAGGTGAGAGTGAGAAGTGGAATGATGCTTTGCAGAGACTTAAAAGGAGACAAAGAAGAATCCCTGTCTACCATTGGACTGTATAAATCAAACCCACTATTTCGAACAGTGAAAATGTCAGTGTTTTTAAGCTGGAGAAGAGAGGACATATGGATACCAGTTTTATAGGCTCAACTTTGCTAGTGGCACAATTTCAATTATTAGTAGTCCGATCATTGAATAAAGCCATCTGAACACATAGGAGGGATTTTCTTCAAGATTTCTTTGACTAGACAGATTTTTCCCTTTTTTGTCTAATATGTCTCAATTAAGCTCCTTCAAAAAACTTGTACAAGCACTCTGGAGTACTGAAGTGAGCTTTCCGAATGTATGAAAGATTTCGTCAAGAACTTTGATGTAATTTGTAAGATTTAAAAGGTAAGATTTATGTTATTATAATCTTCTTCAAGGCAAAATGACACCAGAGTTACCTTGTTCAGGTAAAGTTATAGGGTATTATGGTAACAGAGACGAGAGCATAAGACAGAAACCAGAAAAATAATCAGAAGTATATACAAAAATTAATACCAAAAATTATAAACTAGAAATAAAATCAATAGACATAAACAGTGGAAATAAAATATTTACACCAATTAATAGGTACTAAAAGTAATAGTTTTGCATAATTTTCTGTAAGGTATTACATAATAAAAATGCTATTTTTGATACTTATTCTATAATCTTAAGAATGTTTTCATATTAATAAAACTGGGGATTCTTTTGTATAGAAACCAACACATAGAGAATCTCAGAATCATGTAACCATAGGATTGTTTGTGTTGGAAAGCCTCTTCAAAGTTCCTTGAATCAAACCTCTCAGCCATGTCCAGTGGCATCTTTCACTAGGACAGGTTATTCAAAGACAAACCTTGAACGCTTCCAGTGACTGGGCATCCACAACAACACTTCCAGTTATGGGTCCCTGGGCAACCTGTACCAGTGCCTCATCACCCACATAACAAAATACTTCCTCTTTATGCAAAATCTAAATCTACTCTCTCTCACTTTAAAACCAGTTATATATATATATATATATATATATATATATATATATATATATATATTCAGTCTGAAAAAGCACAACTCTCTCAGCCTCTCCTAATAGGAAAAGTAAAGCTCCTTGATCAATTTCATGACCCTCCTCTGGACCAACTTCAACAGGCCCTCATCTTTTTGTGCTGGGGAACCCAGAGATGAACACAGCTGGAACACCTTCCAGGTGGGGTGTCATGAAAGTAGTGGAGGAGAAAAATCACCTTGCTTGATCTTCTGCCCATTATTTTTTGCAGCATAGAATATGATTTGATATCTGGGCTGTAAGTGGGCACTGCTGGCTCATATTTAACTTTTCATCTACTGATATTCCCAAGTCTCTCTAGGTCTGCTCTCAGTGTATTCACCACTCAGTCTGTATTGATATTGAAGATTGCTTCAACCCAGGTGCAAGACTTTGCACTTTGCCTTGCTGAGCTTCTTGAAGCCTGTGAAAGTCCCTCTGAATGACCTGTCTTCAGTCTAAGTTATCAGCTGCACCACTAGGTGTCATGTAAACTTGCTGAGGGTGCACTCAGTCCCTCTGTTACGTGATTAATAAAGATATTGAACAGAACTAGTCCCAACAGGAATACTAGTTGTGACTGATCTCCATTTGGACATTGAGCTGTAGACTGCCATTCTTTGCCATTACAAACACAGAGAACTGATATTATGTCCTGAACAAAAGCTGAAAGAAATTGTGCTAAATCATAAAGCTGAGCTTAGAAACAGTCTGCTACAATAATGAGGACAGGCAATACTGATACTCTTTCAATGTAATTCTGATTACTGATCCATATCACGCAATAGAAAGAAGAGTAATATTCATAGACAGTAAGCATTCATCAAGGAAAATGGAATTTTGAACATATAAATTATAAAAATTATAAAAATCAATCTATTGAAATGTCTGAAATGTACTGTCCAGTTTCTTCATTATTTTCTTTAAAGGATTGACTCCTCCATTTTGGTTTTTTATTTTGTGGGTTTTTTTAATCTTATTTCAAGAAGATGCAGAAAAGAATGAAGTTAAAATCTTTGCAGAAACCCTTAGAATTATTCCTATTTTGCCCTTAATTTTTTTAAATGTGACAATTAAATCCTTACTTTTTTTTTTCTAGTTTTACTCAGAAAGTTTGCAGTTAAAATACTATACATGAAAAAAAAACATTTTTGTTTTCTTTTTAACCCCACATTTTTGACCAGGTTCCTCTTAATCTCTCTCCCTCAGAAGCTTTGATCCAAGTAACACTTGGTTTTTAACTTGTGGGCTGTTAGACACTGAAGTATAAGAAATTGGTTCTGCATATATATACACACATTTCTTTACACATATATACATACATATATATATATACATATATATATGTTGTTGTCTATATCTACACATGCACCAATAGAGAAATATGACATTAATGTCACTGAACTGCATGGCAAAGTCAGCCTCAGATAAGCTATTAACTTAAATCTGGAAAGGGCTTTCAGAACTGTTTGCTTGCCAACTGTCTGATGTACGAAGTTATTGTAATTTATTGCTGACCTTGGTTAGCAGGTGTGAAATGCATCAGGGGAGATGTAGTGAATCATCACGATTTTGTTTTCAATTATTGTGTTTGCTGTCTGCAGCTGAAATATGAATGAAACATATTTTATATAGCTTTTTTCAATGACAGCCAAAGAAAATACATACAAGGCAAAACAATTCATGATGCTTCTTCTGTATTTTTAAAATTTCTTCTATGAAATAATTTCTTTCAAAATGTTTAGACACACTGTACACCCAGGTTGTATGTACTTTTCCTGTGGTTAAAGAAAAGAAACAGTGGGAAGACTTCTGTGGTAAGAACATTCATTACCTGTCTCACACAACACTCATTTCCCCAAAATCTTGCCAGAGGTTCACAAAAAATTTAGAATACTGTTAGATTTAACCCTTACTATTGTTTCAAACTATATAGATTATTGAAGCTTCTTTGGTGTTTCCAAACACAGTAAGATACATCCTTACTTAAATAACAAGAGCTAGGAGAATTTCCTACTACAAGGTATAAAGACAACAGTGTAGCTTTCCTGTTAGATGATGAGTCTAGAAAAAATGGATTCTGGCTCTGAGTCGCAACAAACCAGTTTTGTCAGGATATGCAGAATTCTGTGATATCTCTTCACTAGTAATCTCTTCCCTTCCCCTAAATCTCATGAGACTTACTCAGCAACACAGGTATGGAAAATGAAGCTAAACTCTTAATTTCAGCTATTTTCCATGGTTCAGCTCTTGACTGTCTCAGTCCTTTCAGGCTCAGGAGAATAGCAGCTGCACAAAGCAGGCAGCCACCTGTCCCTTTCTTTCAGTGCCTACACCTGGATAGTACTAGGGCTGCACATAATAATAAATTCAGGCAAGTGCACAGTCAAAGAATATTATCAAGAGGCTGGAGAGTCTTAAACATGTAGATGATTCCCTTTGGCAGTTCAGAGATGTTAATACTCTAGTTTAAAATCAGTAACATAATTTGAAAATAGCTACTTGTTGATTTCTTTTAAAGAAAGATCTAAGAATTTAGTGTTGCACCAGCTCACCTTGCACAGACAATATATTTGATAATTTTCTCTTAAATCAGGCTATTTTTTCTTTGAAAATTTATGCACCAAACTTACTTGATATATTTTTAGATTATACTCTTAAAAAAGTTTTGTTGCTGTTGATCCAAAATATAAATGCATTCCACATTTTTGTTTTGATCTGTGTGCAGATGTAGAAGGGTTTGGATATAAAAACAACAAACACAACACATATATATATCTACATATGTACATATGTTTTTTCATATAAGACTAAAGATCATCTTTGAATAGCTCGTTAAAGATTTACAGGAACCATGGACTTCTGAAATTTTACATACTTAAAAGAAAAAATGAAGTGTCACATAAACCTTGAGTGATTTGCCTTAAGCAGTTTTAAGCTGAGATACAAAATTCTCTGACCTAAACCAGGAAAAAACAAATACACAAAAAATACAAGCTGAAAGCTTGAGTTTACAGCTAAAGCTACATTGGTTTAGAGACAGTTATCTCAAAGTACTCCATAAAATGAGACTACCCATGGAAAACCTGCATTTAAGGCACAAATTTAATAATTTTACTGTAAATTTATTTTTCTATATAATAAATAATAATAAAAAAAAGATAGCTCTCCAACTTTAGGAGAGTTAAACATATTGATTCTGGGAAGAAACAAAAATTTAATTTGTAGAGTTATTGTTGAATTGCTAACACAATATGGAATATTACAGCCTTTCACCTTAGTGCAGTCAGATAAATACCAATGCTTTAGCTGGTATTTCAAGGCAGAACTTCTGGCTTTTGCAACTTAATACATATGCAGTCAAAATTAATTTCATTCTATTCTTAACTCCAAAACCACAAACTTCAAAATGTTTAAAAAGAAGTAATCTGCTTCTGTAGGAGTACAGCATAGTAACCATATATCTGCTGTGTGTAGGGACTTGTTAACTAATTTGCTGGCTTGCTTATTTTCTTTCTTTCTTTCCTACTTTTTTTTTTTTTCATTTTATGTATAATCCTTTGAATTCAAACTCATAAAAAACTGTTGATGAGATTCAGCTTCAGAAGAACTGTTCTTGACTCATAATATTTCAAAAAACACATTTCTGGAAATTTTGCCATATTAAATCTTATTAGTATGGGGGTCTGGCACAGTCATTATTGAGTTGTCATCATAGTCTACAGAATATAAATCTAAAAAAAATGCCTCCTGTATAAAGAGAATTCTTTATTAAAACCATCTTTCTTTAAAATTATATTACATCAATATGTGATTTTTTTTGTGAGCAGAAGTTTCTTTTATGTCACCATGGTTGGTCAATTCCCTGCTTGTGTTGCATCAGTAGTAGAGCTATTAGAAAATGTGGAAAACAGCTTGAACAGGTGACCTTTTAAAGAAAAGCTTGTCAAACCACTGATCTCAGTAAGATATTCTTTAAAGTAAAAGGAGCATCTGCCTATTTTTGTTTTTTAAACTTGAGAATTGAAATAGCCTAGGGTGATTTAGTTTACTTATATTTAGTTTTTATTTACTTATATTTTAGTTTACTTATATTTGGTAGCTCTTTATTTTATAGTCCAAGTCTGATTCTGTATTGATTCCAAACAGATAACATTTAAAAGCACTAACAAATTGTCACTTCCAAGTCTGGTAATAATTTGATTGACATTATTTCAGAAAAAATTCTCTACATTATATAAAGTTCTGCTCCAAATTGTTAGAGCATAATGACAGAGGCATCAGTTTTATCAGGGCCCTCTGCTTAATAGTCATAGATATATATAATATTCCTGTAAGCAAATATAGTTAAAATTAATCAGCAGTAACCAATACATATTTCAGATTATATTGTTAAAAATATGAATATCAGCAGGTTAAAGATAACTTGTAGGGAAACCCAACATGTATAACAAATTTCCAGCTAATACTTCCACTGATGTTTATCACGAATACAGAGTACTCTAATATTCCACATTTAACAGGCATCTGGATTCAAAATAGTCTCTATCATATGTGCCAAGTCCCTCTAGGCTGTCAGTTGAACACAGCTTGTTTTACAGTTTGCCTAGATTTCACAGACTGCCTAGTAGATTCTTGAGAATCTACTCAAGAATTTTGAATGCATGAGAAAATGTAGGAGGAATTTTTTTTATCCTGCCTTTCTTCAGTTCAAGGAAGTTGCCATCTGCTTCAGTCATACAAGAGAAGAGTTCAGCTAATAGCAGCTGACATGTGAATTCAGATCTATTGTGCCAACATTTCCAAAGCCATGGCTATGCCAGTAATTGGCCAGCTAGAAACAATCACTAGGTGCAACGAGTCTAATTAACAACAACTTGGTGGTTATTGTTTTTCCCCCTTTAAAGAGAAGAAGATGCAGGGATCCACAATCTTTCAGAACAAATACATTAAAAAAACCCTGCACTTAAAAAAAAAATTGTCCATCACTACTGCTAAAAATGCAATACAACACAAGGATAGATTGTATACCTAATACTGAAATAAAGAGATTCGTATTTAAGCACATTATATCCTGAAGTAGTATGAGAAATTTCCTCAAGTTGTACATAGTTCATGGCTGCTTTACACTTCTTACTCTAACAAGGAAAGTGGAGTGATCCTTTCCAATTCTCAAGAACACACTTTTGCACTGGAATAAATGCTGTGCCTGTTTTCTTCACTGTGTCTATCTATGACTATTTGTGCTACGAATAAAAGTGCAGAGAAGATCTTGTTGCTAAGCTGCCAGGAATTGCATCACAGTTAGATAAAAGACCTGGTTATAAAATAAGGGCTAGTGGTGGGAGAAAAGTAAACATTTTCACAGGTGACTTGGCTAGAGATTCAGTTCATCAAAGACCTTTATTTTCTTTGAAAAAAAAAAAAACAGGAGGAAAAAAAAGAGAGCTTTTTAAATATTATTTGGAAAAGATCAGAGGGAGCAAGCAGTAAAATTGTCTAGAAATGTATGAAGCAATTATGTCAGAATGGGCATTAAGTAAAAGCAGATAGGAGTAAAAATAGCCAAAATTGTAATCAACAATAGAAGATCTATGCTAAAAATGGAAGTAATTTCCTGAATCGAGGTTCTAAGAACACTTACAGCATATTTGAAGAGCAAAATGAGGCTCCCCTTGTTACTTGGTGTGATTTTTGTTTTGAGCTCACATTTAAACAGAATCTTTGTAAAGAGTACCGATAATTCTTATACTTTTTTTATTATTTTTAAAATGGTAATTATAGTTAAAGCTTATAAAATAAACTATAACTTCAGTTAAAGACCTGTCTTTCCTCTAAGAACCCTTTTGATCACTCATATCTTACTTTCAGTTTAATTGCCAGAATTAATGTTTGGACAGGTGGGAAGCCACCTGAACATGGCTTTTTAATATAACTTTCTAAAGAAATAAATTTTCTTAGATAATGTTGTTCATCCTTTTTCCAGTCCTTCCTTCCTCCAAAGCTGTTCAGAGAAATAGAACTGAGTTAAATGTTATTATTTAAAAAAGAGTTTTTACAATTTTTCTTTAAGTCATAAAAAATAATTTATTTTTTAATTCAATTGCATAAAAACGCATAGATTGCATTTGTGATCTTTTTAGATGAAGAATTATTTTCATTCTGTTTTTTTAATGAAGAATTTAGCTTAGAAATATTGAGAATTATGAGTATTGAAATCCCAGTTATGTAGTTAGTTATTGGAAACACTAAGATACTAATCTTTAGATTTTTTTTTTTTAATATTAACAGTTACAAAGAATTTTTTAGTTACTGTTAATTTCATCCTAATATGTGTCTAAAGTTGTTCAGATGAGTTCCTATTACTTTTGACTAATTATAGAGTATTAAGGACTCAGCAGAATATGCTCACAGATTTACTGCAGAGTGCTTCGTTTGCAATAAAAATCCCAGAAATATTATTAAAGATTTTATTTTTTTAGTTTCATTTGCAACTCTGAAAAACAAAAACTTTTAAGCCCATCAACTTCCTGTCTTTAAAACTATACTGTAGATACAATGTGAAGTAAAAATAAGCCTTTTCTTGTTCTTTCCCACTCTTTCATGTAAAAACCCATTCTGAATCACCAGTTTCAGTTTTTCCTCAGATATATGCAAATAGTTTAGATATCACCTTATATTTTGTTCTTTTCTTGTATTCTTGTAACACAAGAAACAAATAAAAAAATCACTTGCAGATTTTGAACATAGTTTGTCTCCACTTAGAATAATTTTTCTAACAATACAAAAATTGATAATTATATAAGGAATAATTGTCACCTTACATTATATTATTCTTTTTTTATTAATCTTACTGTAAATAGTGCAGAATTCAGGAGAACTAGTAATACCTTCTCCAAATATCCAAACCTTTCCCAAATACTTCTTAAAAAATTTATCATATTGTGACAGTTTTACATTTTTAATCACAAGGAACGGCATAATTGTCTCATTAAAAAATATTTTGTGTCCCTGTTTCCTATTTTCTTCTTAAAACTGGAAGTCTAGAGTTGAGGAAAAGGCACAGTTATATCAAAGACTTCCAAATGCAAGCTATATTATATTTTTCTCTTTCTTTTTACTTTTTTCATTTTTTAGTGGTTTCTTTAACATAATGTAATCACAGAATGTGAACAGAATGTGGATAAAGAGTAAATAATTGATAATTATAAATTGAATAGAGATATCAAGGTTTTTATATTTTTCCTAAAAGACATTGTCCATGGAGGTTCCTTGGAACCAGTTTTCACTTTGAAGATGATGTACCCTTGAAGAGAAGTATTGTTTGCACCAGACATAACTCCTGGTCTTCCTGTCAGGTTCTCAGACACAGTGAAGTTGAATCCCAGTTTATGCATATATAGAAAAATCTGATAACTTTTCAGATCCCTTTGGGGAACTAACAAAAATATAATATGAATGCAGTTAGCATAAGCCAAGGTAATCTGTTCAAGCAAATATTCTGTCTGTGTGCCAAAATTTTTGAAGGCAAAGCTATTGCCACCAGAGATACTACCATCAACTTTAATAATAATTACAATAAGGTTCAAGAATTTATATTTAGATTGAATCCATGGATTAAATTTATAACAGCAACTCTTTGCCTTATATTCCTTTTAACTTAGAGTGCTTTTGGTATTAAGACCTCAGAAAAAGTTTCACAAAGCATTTCAAGGAGGTACATGGAATATTTATGAATGCAACAACCTCCTGTTTTTTGTGGCCAGTCTTCACAACTTTCAGTGACCAGGGTAGTAGGAATGAATGCTTGGTTTCTGTGGTTTCTAAGCTAGTAAATACAAAGGATGTTGAACGTGTATATAGTGTTTCAACTTTCAGGTCCACCTCAGACAGATATCAGAAGAGAAGACAATTCTGTATAACTGTAAAGTTAAAAATATGTTAAAAAAACAAAAAACAAAACAACAAAAACAATAAAAAAAGAGTTGCAATTGGAATTGATTCCAGTAGACAAGAACTCAATCTCAGTAAAAAAAAAATTAGGGTATGTAAAACAGATTTTGGAGTCCAATCACTTTTTATCTTTTTTTTTTTCTTTCTTATATGATCACAAGTGAAAGCTTAGTCATTATTTTGAAAATTTAATTAAAAATACCCCAAAACTCAGCATTGCACATTAATTCATCTGTGAATGTCTTTTAGGATGTGCCATTTCAAAAGACTTACTCAACAAGTAAATAAGATTTTTGGTGGCAGTCTTTACTCAAGACTTATCTTTAACTTTATCAAGTTATCTAATTTGTCTCTGTTACACATAATCACCTACACAGCATGCAAAGTCCTCTTTTAAATACCCCAAACTGGTGGCAGTCTGGATGGTTTCAATAACTTTAAAGATTCTTCTGTTATGTTTACCATTCATCTTTTTATAGTTGTACCTTGTTAAATCTGAAGAGCTTTCCTGGTCTTTTTTTTATACAAATTTTGAATCATCACAACTCTTGGGCTTTTATCCTTGGTGTTTACTTACTGCTCACAAGAGAAATACTTTAGTGGAAAGCCTGAAAAGATTTTTGTCAGGATTGAGAGCAGAATCCAAGAAAATGGGAAAGGATGACCATCGTTTCATATTTATGGAGTTTTAGAGACTAGAAAAGTTCTACTGGACTCACTCCCCTGTCAGCAGTACTGTTATGAAAAACAGGCAATCATAATTTGACTCCTTTCTCTTAGCTGCCAAGCTGCAGAAAAGATCTACAAATGTTAGGGTTTTTTTGGAGGTGCATTAACATTTGAGCAAACAACTGCATTAGCATCTTCAGGATCAGTCGCAGGTGACTATGGTCCGAAAAGCCAAATCTCCTCAATTTCAATGGTAACCCATATCTTCACCCAAAAATTTTTACAGCATCCTTAAGATTTTGAGCTGCAGGAGAGATTTCTAAATGGTCCCATAAAGAAAAATATTTTCTGTTACCCTCTCTATGTTTTTGTGGGTTTTCCACATCAGGTCCTCCAAGAAATGGAAAATTTCAGCTCAAGAACATCACTCCTTATATAATTTTTAATATGTTGAGATGCGTTGTTCCCCCTTATCCCTTAAAAAAATGCTTTTGAGATCTGAAAACAAAAGGCTGTATAGCACAAGCAGTTTCAGTTCTGCCAGTTAAAAAGCATTCAGATTTCCATCAAGCCCTTTATTTTTTTATGGCTCTCTGCATTCTGACTACGAAGTAAAACAGGATTCTTTCAAAGTCCTGGGCATTTTGCCACCACTTTGGGCCATGGGGCCAATAAAAATCATTAGCAATACATAAATTTTATCCAGTGGGCTTTCCTGAACATGTGCAAATGTTCATAAGGTTAGAGAACAGAAATCCGTATGTTGTATCTTACATGCTTGGAATGCATTGAGTTTAACTAGTTTAGAATAAGTTCATACGAATACCCTGATATTTTTATATCAAATTAGGACATATGTGGCTCAAGTACTACAATAGGAGTCCTAATTAAATAAACAGATTGCTATTACATTCCAAGAGATAAAATCAATCACTGCAAAAAGCAATGCTTTTTCATCTTTAATGTATAATATTAACACTAAGCAACAATATTTGTGAAATATCCACATTTTCTTAGGTGGAAATTTGCCCTTTTAAAATAGACAGTTTCCATCTAACATTTCCTGTGGTAATGCAACACTCTTGAGTTATTGGATTGGGGTGGGGGGGGTGGGAGGTGGGGTTGTGAAATCTGTTATTCAGTAGTACATTTTCATGAGATATTATGGATTATTTTGGACCAATTTTAACTCATCTGAAAGTAGCTTTCTTAGTATGACTACCTGATTGATTCAGTAGTAAGCAAATACAATTGTTTAATTATAAGTTTGGTACACCTGGAAGAAAAATACCCTATTTCTGGCTTGTTCTTGAGCTGTTGTGAATAAGCAAGACAACTAGTATTTTGGGAGTTTGGATTGTTTTAGATATTTTTTTTTAAATGTGGTTTGTTTTTTTTTCTAGGTTAATGTCAGGCAGTAGCATAATTTTAATGTGAAAGAAAAAACAGCAGAAGAAACTTGAAAACTTTTAATTATATCAATAACTTAGCAGCACCTAAACTTTTAACATGTAAATATATTGGGTCTGATAAATATGACACATAACAGAATCCTGCACACATTTCTCTGTAATTATATTATTTTACAGAAAATTGTGCCATAATAGAGCATTTTTACATTCTACAACACATTTTGGGAGTACACTTGAAAACAATTTCATAGGGCCGTTTTTGGAGTTAAATGGAACTGGAGCTGAGGTGTTCTGTAATTGCATTTTATTGTGGCTCTGAACATACACCTATACATCCACACTAGAATTGTTCCTTTCTTTGGGCTATTAGATTTTGAAAAGTGAGAATATTATTGTACATGGAAGCATTGAGGAAGAACTCTTTAGAAGCAGGAATGAAGACCACTAAAATTATTTTGCCTAAGAGTTTTGATTACTAGGATGATCCTAAAGTGATTATCAGTGTAAACATATTTTAGAATCAATGTACATTAAGATAAAAACCCAAAACAACTAAAATAAACCCCAAAATAAATCTATCCTCCCAAAAACCCTTCAGAAGTAATAGTTAAAACTATCATTGCTGAGATGTCAAAACTTCAGCAAGAGTAGGAAAAGATTAAAAAAAAAAAATAATTGCTACTTTAAGACATTTAATTTGGCCTGAGGAGATTCTGAATTTTTTATATGTTGTGATCTCAAATTTTTGATGTCACAAAAATTTTGGATCTTTAGACTAACTCCAGGTGACTGTAGAGGAAATGTACTGCATTTATGTTGCTCTCGTGTTAAGTTGTCATGATGTAAATTTTCTAAGCTGTGCACTGGTGAGAACAAAGTGTCCTTATAAAATGTGAACATTTTTCTTGCATGGTGTTGCAATATTTAATCTGGGTAGGTTGTCAAAATAATTTGTCTATATATCCTGTTCTTTTTAGTTGTTACTAACACTTTTCTTAATTAATTAATTTTCAGCTGCATAAGAGTGATTAGACAAATAGAACATATAGTTTAGTTAGTTGACTAACATGTATGGTATGCTAGACACTTTCATAAAAATAAGAAAAAGCAAATGTGAAATAACTGGACCATTTACTGGATTATATTAGAAATACAGCTCTGATAAAATCTATTATTACATTATTTTTTATTGATTTTTTAATAAATAAATATTTTATCTGCTTTTTCTGGTAATTAAGATAATTCTGTATCTAAGCTGAGAGAAATATTACCAACTAATCATGTAAGCATAAGAATCACAGAACACAGTTATAAACAAATTTGAATTACCATAACTGTGGACAGTGATGCCAACTGCAGTGGAAAACTTAAAATTTTAATATATTACTGTATATATATCTTGCTAAGCTTGAAAATTTTAAGGCTTTTTTCTTTATTTGATATGTTTTTTTCCTTAAAATAACATTTGACCTGATTATTTTCAAAAGCTTTTAATTTCAAATTTTTACCTCATTATTCAGTTCATGTCCATTGTTTAAGACTAAAATAATAGTCATTCAAGGTTAATTCAAATCAAGTTAGATGACCTGAGTGGAATTTCAAAAGATCAATGCAAAACATCATTGATCCATTTGAAATAAGCAATGGGATAATCAAGGAAATAATATACATACATACATCTACATTTATCTATCTATCTATCTATCTATCTATCTATCTATCTATCTAACTACCATAACATTTTGAATGATCTCTAAAATATATTTCTGCCACTTCATGATATGGGAGTTTCCAAAGGAAAGATTATTTTTTTTACATGTCTATATCATCGCTGAGATTCTCTATCATTCATTTATAGAACACACAGAACATTTTCCAAGACAAATAGGACAGAAGGTGTATATGATTAGCAACATACACACACACATCTACAATATTTTTGATTCTTTCTCTTCTCTCTCCCATTTTCCTCCATCCAGTAATTAAATATACCAGAGTTTCACGCTGACTGAAGATGTGTTGGACTAACCATTACATGCCTTGCAGCAGCTCTTGCTCAGACTGCAGCCTGACTCATTTATGAGGTTACTTATGTAAGTCTTCAATAAAAATAGCATGTGTAGTGAGCTACATTGTACTGTCAAGCACAGAAATGGAGTAGAAAGGATGTTCTGAATTGTCACTCACCATCCTTTATGTGTAAATATCCTTTATTACATTAGTGGAGTCATTTAATTCCTGTGGGTATTGGTAACTGTAACCACATAAACTATAGATCAACTCGAATTTTCACTTCTGCTCCAGATTTTGAAAACAGAGTGACTGAGATGCCCAAGCACATTTTGCAAGTTAAAGCACGAGCAGATAAGTGTTGTAAATAGAGGGTGATGCTAAGACCTGAAATTACCTGATAAAAGGAGGTCAGCCCTAGGCTAGCTCTTGGCACCAGGCATGCACCAGCTCAGGGCTCCAGTCAGAAAGGTCCCTCACAGGATTCTCTGCTGTGTGTCTGTCACATGCATCACTGGAATAATTTCATTACACTCCACTGCATTAAGTAAAAGGAGAGTATAGGTAGTTACTGATCATTCACAACATGTATTTTTTCTTACAATAAAATGCACCTGGTTTATCTGGTTTGTGGAATTTTTTTAAACTTCGTCTTTCACTGGATAGTATTGTGATGCCACAAATAAATATAATCTCAGATACATTGGTTTTACCTAACCAAATATTTAACAGTAACTAATTATCTTTCAGCTATTTATATGAAAGTTAGTTCAGTATCTCATTCCTGCCTTAGTTGTTTTTGGGTTTTTTTTTTTTTTCATGATGAAAACACAAATTGCTAAGAATTTTATCTTTTTAACATTTTTTTCCGTTAATTTAAGTTCACTAGTTTTAAAGTGATAGGTCTGGATTTTCGTTTTTCCAACTAGAAATAAATTTTTAAAAAGACAAGTCTTGTGTTCAGGTACACCAATGGTTATGTCTTTTTCGAGGACTATAAGTAATTTTAAAAGTATTTAAATTAATTTAAAATCTAAATGGATATAAAAATAATCATTATATTTCAATTTATTTCAGTGGTCTTTCTACATTTTGTACTCCTTTTACTTCTGAAAAAAAGACTTTGGTTTTTTGTTGGCTTTTTTTACTTCTCACAGTTCATATCAGAAGTGTATGAAAAATCAGGGTAGAATTTCTGATGAATATAATAGTTAGTCTAGGACAGCTATAACAATTAAGTTCTTTTCCATCAGTATCACAGAGTCTCTGCTATTCATATTTCTACACATACCTGGCACAAGTTGCTCCCCAACATTTTTTTCGTTTTCAAAAGGAAACATTGTTCAACCCCAATCTAACTGGCATTGTCACTGTTGAATGCTGCTCTCTTTTCTCTACAGAACTGCTATTTTTGCTAGACTTTACAAACTTTCTGTCAATGAAGCCTTCTAATTGAAGTGTGTTGTAAAATCTGGAACATCATTTGAGCTTGAATTTCCCTTAACTGAAACCAGAGTCTTAGTTACCTGCTTGGAAGAAACATTTGGAAGAAATGAATAGGAAGAAGCACTGGTGATTATAAACATCTGTCCTTCAGCACTGTTTTAAGCCCACATACCATTTTGAAATCACTCTGATTAACTTAAGTGATTAAAACAGGAGCATTTAAGAAAAATATGTATGGGATTTACTGTATGGAATATTTATTGTAAAGACAGTAATAGACCTGCTACTGTACGAAGGATAAGTTTTTCTTTTGCCTTCCCTCACTGATGATTAGTTTTTTGTTGTGTAATTTTATGAGAACAACTTACTGACAAAGCTGTGTTTAAAGTTTATACATAAATAAGTATCTCTATGCCTCGTGAATACCACTGAGCATCAAAAAGGCACCTTTTTTCTTTTATTTTCACCTTTTTTCTTTTTATTTTTAGTGCTGGAACATGGAGTTGCTGCATTGTTCTGTATAAATAATATAAATTACATAGCCATGATCTTTTGGGAAAATAAACCATTTCTCATCTGCTGAATAAAATACCTTTTTCACTTCCAAAGCTATGCAGAACTGTTGTATTTTATGCATTAGAGAATGTTTATACAAGTATGCTTTAAAAAAGAATATCTGGATGAACAGACTTTATCAGGTGTCAAAAATCATCTGTTGATAAATGGCTTTGTATGTGTTCCGAGTTAACATTAATCAAAAAAGAAAAGTATTCCTTCTTAATCCAACCTCCTAGAACAACCATACATTTAAGCAGAATATAAATTAACTAGAATACCTTTGTAAGGCAGGTATTCCAAGATTTTATTGCAGAAATAAGACTGGAACAAGTAGGATTATAAATACAAAAAAAATACAAATATTTAACTTATTCATAAAAGCTGGTTTATTGTTTAAATTTCAGCTATCCTATTTATTGGATTAATGTTAATTTTATGTTTTAAATTGAATGTTTCTCTCTGCCAAAGTGAAACAACTGTGTAATACATTAGGTATTATTGTTCATAAGTAATAATATCAGTCAGGGTCTTGCTCTGTCTTACAGTAATGTGCAGCTCTGCTGTGCACCTCTTAAAGGTGGTATTTGTTTAGTAATAGAAAGATTATTCGGTCATAAAACAGAGCAAAGAAGAAAACATCAAAACAACTCTAAAGAATAATGCAACATTAATGACTGGATGATGGGTACTTCTGTGTTAATGAGTTCATAAATTCTTTAAACATAACATTTTGAGATGTGTTAAAGTTGTGGAAAATGAAGCTGAAAACCTTCTTAAACACCTCAGGAATTCATCTGTGGAAATTCCCTTCTGAAGAGAGAGTCACTAGATCTAAACTTTTCCTGACAAATGTTTATCTAACCTGTTCTTAAAAGCATCTAAAGATAGAGATTTCACATCCTGCTAAAACAGTCAGTTACCTTGCTTAAATAGCCTCAATGCTGGAAAGTTTTTCTGAGTGTCTAAGTTAGATCTCCTTCAATGCAATTTAACCTATTTATTTTTTCCTCTCTCCTTGGAGAAAATTCATTTATTCTTTTCTGCCATAATCTTCCACAGATGTGGAGGCTCTTATTTTGACTCCCTTTAGTTTTCAGTTCTGCAGATGAAACTAGCTGAATTCCTCACTTTCCTCATAAGCAGTAGTTTTCCAGATTTCTGGCCATGGTAACTACCTTCCAGACTCTATCATACTGGTTCAAATCTTTTTTTTTTTAAATGTGAGATCCAAAACCAGGCAAAAAACTCATCTGAGATCTCAGTCATGCTGGACAGACAGGATGGATTTGCTGAAACATCTAATTTTATGCTAGTCTCCACACACTCTTTCATGTTCTTCGAGGAGCTGGACTGCTACAAGTCCTGTATTGGGAGTGGAAATCAGTCACCTAGCACCTGTGCAACCAGGAGATGGACCCTAAAGACAAGATCCATCAGCCTTTAAAAGTTAGATGCCTTCCAATGAATCTCTTCTGAAGGTTGAGGAGCAAACAGCCATTCCAAAGGCAGCACTTCTGTAAATGAGGTCAGCTACAGCCTCTAATAGAAGACTGAAATATTTCCTGTTCAGGCCTAAACAAGATCTGCTTTTGGTCTTAAACTTAACCCTGGCTCATTATATTCCCACTTGACCATAAAAATCTCTCACCTTTAGGGGAGAAGGGGTTTTCCTTTAGGATGCTGTGTGTGATAGGTTCAAATAGGGTGTAAGGATGGGAGTGACTGATGCATCTGATCAGCCAGGTTCCAGGAGTCATCTCTGCCTTTGGGTGCTCCGAGTTCCTCTGTCAGCGGATTCAGCACAGTTCCTTCATATGCACACTTAACAGCTACACTTAGCTATTGAGATTTCATCTCAATACAACTGGCATTGTGGCAGTCTAGTCATTTATCTGCTCCTTAAAAAATTAACAGATAGTTAATCTGGTTTGTACGCGCAAAACACTGTCTTCATTCTAAAAATAGATACTATTCATTCCCCGTGAGAAGGAGATATGCCCTGTTTGTCTTTACTAAAATAATAAAATCCAAAGTCTGTTTCTAAAGTAAGAATAAATAATTTTTTTACTTCACAGAAACACAGAGATTTTGTGAGCCAAATCCTTTCCTGGTGTACTCAGTCTGGTATACCCCTGCTCCCGTGGCTTAAGCAGAGTTTTTTGGTTTTTTTATTTTTTATTTTTTTGGTCTGACTTGAGATTCTTTGAGATAGTGCTGATTTTATTATATTTTACTCTATGTTTCTAATACAGAATCCTAACCAAGTTATCTGTTTGTTTCTCCTCACAGGACCTCATCTGATCTTTAATCTCCCTCAGAAGTAGCTTTTGTTGCCTCAAAACAAACAGATCTGACATTTTGCAAACACACTGTCCTAATCCACTAGTTCCCTAACTAATATCAGTTGTTAGGCAGAGTTGATTAGCAGCTCTGTGTGGAGCCTCTGCCTGTTTGCAGAGCTGCTGGCTCCTGCCTACACTAGTGTATAGCAGAAATGGACTTAAAGTAAACAGTGTTGCTACACTGAAGATAACGAAACACGTCTAGATCAATTTAACTTGCAAGCAATTTTTTAAGGATTTTGCAATGTCAAACTGTTTATTTTCAGTGACAAATTACAACAAAAAGCAGGGGGAAAAGTCGGTTCTAAACTTAGTCTTAATCTAGTGGCAGAGAAAAGAAACCTTAGAAAGGTCTGACAATTCTCACATACTTGGAAGACCCTTAAATTGTATAATGATGTTATAACAGAGAAGAAAATTATATGAGCTCAGCTTAATGATAATAAGACCATTATTTAAAACCTTTCAAATACGCATAAATTCTTCTTCATTAGGTTCAGCTATATCATATATTTTTAGATCAACTTAAATGAAGATTGATATATGTTTTGTGATTTATTTCTACCAGTTCAACCCCCTCCATTCAATTCAGAAATGATAGCTCACATATACATATTCACAGGTGTTGTGTGCATGTGTGTACTCATGTGTATACCTGCTGTTTTTTGATAACAGAATAATTTAAGGCAAATTATGCAAATTAAAAATTATGTCTGACACCATAGGCTCAAGAAAAACAACATCAGTCTGGGAGCTAGGAAATGTCAGTGATTTACATTTCCAGCATCACACTGATAGGTTGCTCCATCTTATAGTAATTTACAGCATTTAATGTTGTAAATAAGTTATCTTATGGTGATGTATTATACCATGAAGTGCAGTAAAAATAAATGCAGACAATATTTGATTTATATAAAACTTTGAATTCAGAGATTCATGTAGAATGGGAAGTCAAGCATGAAAATAGTTCTTTGGGTTTGAGAAAAAAAATTGTTTACAGAAATAATATTTTACACACACTCCATTGTCTTACAGTAGTACTGCATAGCATATGCCATCACTAAGTTTTCTTTATGGCATTTCTTCTTTGGAAGCTGCACAAACTGAATCCAATGAATTATAGGAAATTTAATAACCCCTTGCTCTCGTAATAGTTTCTGAGACGTGAAACCTTTCTACTGCTGAATTCTTTTTTGTGTTTCCTGGCATTTTCCAGGACAATAGCAAACAGCCATTTTCAAGTTTGTTTTTCTGGAAAAGTTCACTAAACCAGTTACAAGGCAGAAATATCAAAGTTGCAGCATATCAAGTGAAAAAACAGTAATTTGCAAACCATCATAAAAGACTGCATAGTCAATAGTAACTGTCTGTGGCCTAGAAAACAATAATGACGTACAATTTGTACATGAAAAGTAATCTTAAGTCATGCAATGTGATTTGTGGAACCACTTGGATCTTATCATAAAGAAACTCAATTATTAAGTTTTATCACAGGATATTTTATAGCATCTTTCTGTTAACAATATTGTATTTTCAAAAGTTTTTAAAAAATACTTATTTATGCCTAAAAAATTTACCAATCTTTAAATACCTAATGATATAAATCACACACATTAGTGGTCATATATTTCAAATATGGTTACATATTTATTTCTATTACATTTTTAATTTAAAAATATATCTAATAATAGTACAAACCCTGCTGTTTTCATTCTCTAGAAGCAACAGTTCAATGTCAAAATTTGCAGCAGGATGTTTGATAACTTCCACCAAGGTGCCAGGATATGACTCAGCTCTTTTGGGTTTGCATGGACAGATTTTGGCAGCCAAGGTTAAAGGAGTGGCTTCTGTGAGAAGATGTCCAAATTTTCCTGTATGTCTGGCAGAGCCAATGCCTGGCATCTCCAGGATGGTCCCACTGCTGGCCAAGGCCAAGCCATTCAGGAATAATAGTAATGTCCCTGTCATAACATATTTAAGAAGGGAAAAATGTTATTGGAAAAATGTTATTGATAAAGTGTTATTCTCCTCTCAGAGAAGTAACGAGTGAGAGTATGTGAGAGGAACAACTCTGCAGGCACAAAGGTCAGTGGAGAAGCAGGGAGAGGAGGTGCTCCAGGTGCAACCAGTGCTGAGCCTGCTGTTCAGGCTGGGGTGGAGCACCTGTGGCCCTGCTGCCTGTGGAGGTCAATGGGAGTGCAGAGGTCCACCTGCAGCCCGTGAAGAAACCCACACTGTAGCAAGTGGTTGCCTGAGAGAAGCTTGTGAGCCCAGGAGAAGCCTGTGTTGGAGGAGGTTCCTGTCTGGGGCCAGCAGAGCTGTGGAGAGAGGAGCCCATGCTGGAGAAGGTTTCCTTGTGACCCTGTGGGGTACCCACACTGCAGCAGGCTGTGCCTGAAGGACTGCATCCCATGGAAATGGGAAGCATTGGAGCAGTTTGTGAAGAACTGTTGCCTGTGGGAAGGACTAACACTGTAGATCATAAAACACTGTCTCCCATGGGAGACATCCCACAATGAAGCAAGGGAAGGACTCCTCTCCCTGAGCAGCAGCAGGAACAATGTGTGATGAACTGACCATAACCCCCATTCCCCATCTTCCTGCACTGCTACAGGGTAGGAGGAAGAGATGGGAAAGAGGGAGGGGTGCGAGGAAGGTATTTTTAGGGTTTGTTTTCCTCTCATTATCCAGCTCTGATTTTGTTAGTAACAGATTCAATTAACATCCCCAAGCTGAGCCTGTTTTGCCTGTGATTGTTGCCGATCTCTCTCTGTCCTTATGTCAACTCATGAACCCTCCATTATATTTTCTCCTCCTTGTCCAGTTGTGAAGGGGTGTGATAGAGCATCTGTCATCCAGCCAAGGTCAATCCACTATATCAGAAAAGAAAGGAGTTTACACCTTCAGTGAAAAACATCTCACTTGGTGAAATTAAGTGGAAAATTTGAGCAGATACATACTACTCAATATGAGTAAAGTCCTCACAAGTAAGGCTAAAATAATTACAAATATTACTTGCTGCATACTTATTTGTATCCATCAATTTTTATATCTAGAATGCTGTACAACAGGAATATTTCTATTATTTTTATAATTCCTCTACCAATTTTATTTTGAAAAGTATTTCAGATTTGAGTCACAAGTTTGGTTTTTTTCATATTATTAGTTTTATCTCACTTGTTCACTGTGACACATTTTTTGTGTTTTAATAATCACAGTATTAAATCTTTATACTGTAGGGATGTCTCAGAACTGTGGTACAGGTAAGTGTGAAATGAAAACTCTTCATTATCCTTCGCAGAAAAATCTGTCGAGTTTAGAAAATTACTTTTCAGTGGAAGATATCTATTGGATAAGTTACTTGATTATTCATTAACTAAATTGAGGGGTAGAGTTTTCTCTAGCATGCTTCAGTTAGGGTCAGCTTAAGGATTCTCAGCCATGTACCAAATTAATTTTGTCAGACTCTGAGTCCGGCTCAGAGGGGAAGGTTTGGGGAAAATCAGATGGAAATATGATGGCTTGCTTCATCCGTTGTCTTGAGGGAAACACACAGCTGGTTGTCCTTTATGGCCCATGACAATCATCTTCCCTTAATGCTACAAATACCAGGATGAAAATTCAATGCCTCACTCACTGAAGACCATTTTGCATGTAACATGTTTAACCTACAATATTTTCAATATATACACTGCTTTTATTAGGAATCTAACTCCTGTATTTCTAGGTTTTGAATTCAGTTGTCTAGGTTTGTTTTTTCTACATGCTGTGGATGGGCGCAAAATTAAAGGATTTGGTATAATTTGCTTTTATTATTAAATATATTCATAAAACTGGACTCCATGACGATTCACTTCAGCAATATTATCAGGTCTGTTGGCTGCTATAAAGTGAAGTAGGAATGAACAAATTCAAATTGATCTCTTACTAATTAGCATCTTTCTATAAAATCACAGCAAGATGTAAGACCATGAATACGGAAAATTGGTCTGGGAAAATAGAGACTGTGTTAAAAATGGCAACATTCTAATAGATACTAAAACTAATTAGGTTGGGATCTTCAAGGCAATTTACTTACCTTCCTGTCCATTTATGGAAAGCTATCTGGCATAAATTCTGTCAGTTGTGGAAACCCTCATTTGAATAACAGGCCATAAAAAAATGACTGAAAGTAAATGATATAAAATTACAGAGTCATAGAATGTTAAGGTGTTAGAATAGACTTTAAAAATCATCTAATCCTAACCACCCCCCAACCTGAACACTGGACCAGGTTGCTCAAGGCCTTATCCAACCTGGCCTTGAACACTGCCCTTTAACACAACCTCCCTGAGCAACCTGTTCCAGTATCTCATCACTCTGTAGATACTGGATTCAGGACACTTCTGGATTGAACATACACTTTGGGAAGGCAAAAATTCCCTTATTAATGACATCAAAGTCTTCAGCTAAATTTAATCCTGACTGGAAAGAAAAGTACACTTGTAAGAAAAAGATTCAGTTGTTTTCTATTTTTATTACATAGGACTTTCTATTAGCACCTAGAAAACTTAACGCTACCAGAAAATAAGTCTAATATTT
This sequence comes from Cyanistes caeruleus, assembly GCF_971803275.1. Taxonomy (NCBI): domain Eukaryota; kingdom Metazoa; phylum Chordata; class Aves; order Passeriformes; family Paridae; genus Cyanistes; species Cyanistes caeruleus. The sequence continues at coordinate 36,655,394 of NC_141703.1, forward strand.
GGCTTTCTCTAATACCATCTGTTAAATTTCTTCAGTTTTCTCTTATGATGCTAGTAGAATTTCTACTGACACAGTGACTAGATTTGACCACCCAGAATTATATATTTCAGAATGCTTTTCCATCACTAAAACTAAATTTAAAATCTCCCACTGTTAAATCGTAAGTATGTCTTCACTAAAGTTTAAACAAACTTCTCTTTAAATATAAACACCAAGACAGGAAGCAACTAAAAATATTATCTCATAAATATCAAAAAAATATTACATATTATTGTAAACTTACAATATCTAATATAGCAGTTTGGCTTTGGGGCCATTTGTGTTTAGAAGGAGAAAATGTATATACTGTCAAATGAAAGTTAAAAGACACTAATACAAACTTTGTTCATTCACTCTGGAGAGTTTCCTTTTTTTCACTGTCTGAAAAAAAGTGGTTGGCCACTAGCTCTGGCTTCTCCCATCAGACTCTCCAAAGACAATTGAGCAATTACCCTTTGTCTGTGAGGTTAATTACCAACAATACCCAGCTGACCATTACAGGCCTACATAATCAGTAGTTGGGTAGACAGGAGACAGAAAATGTAGAAGTAAAACTAGAAAATGCTGGAGAAGGGAAACGTCCACACTTTAGGTGTACTATCTACATTCATCTAGCCATAGAATTTGTAGAATCCCATTAGTTATTAACTCAGACACAGTTAACCTTTATTTGGTTGTAGCATTCTAAGGGTGCTCCTAATAATTTCTTTTTGATGCTGTTCCTGAGGGAGGGGAAAAAGGACATTCGCATTGATTGATATGGTTTTTCATTGAAAAGAAATTAACCTTCTTCAAACTGTGACATCAAAGAATTCTTGAAACTGAAAGTGAAATTTTCAATATCCAGCATTTGAGAAGGAAGAAAGAAAAAAAGAACTAGAGTGAAATAAAAGTGACAGCCATTTTTATTATTTTAAAGACTTTATCCATGACACATAAAGTTAAAATTTTAATCCTGTGTGAATAAGCACTGAACCAAAAGCTTGCTGTTTTCCTTTGTATAAAAAATTAAGTATCGATAATAGAAAGGGTTTGAACCATGTGGTGACAATCTCTTACCCAAGGCTGCAACTTTGTGATCTCTTAGATCAAAGCACACATACCAAGTTAGCTGAACCACAAATCAGTTTTCCAAATTTGCTCACCCTACAACAAGGTAGATCTCCCAAAAAAATGGAAGGGGTTGAGAGCTGAACTGTCATCTGAGTCAGGAGGAAGTCTCGAGCCTTGAGCCCCAGCACAGTTGCCCTGACCACAAAAGGAAGAATTCAATGAACAAAACTGATTGACAAAGATATCTAAGGCACTTAAAAACATTTCAGAATCTAAGCTGCTCAGCAATATCTTGAGCCCATAACAGAGTACAAGTAAGACAGGGACATTTTCTGCCACCTTCTTTCTGCAACCCATGTCTTGCTTTCTAAGTAAATGAAATTCCAAATCTGCTTCAGAAGAGAGGTAAAACTAGGTTTATTCAAAAGAGAGGTACAAGGCCTTTCTGTCCTGATCCAGATGCTTGTGAGACTGGGATGTAGGGCACACCATAAACTAGCTTTCCATCTCAGTATAAATAAAGCTGAAATTTATTTCAGAACATGCTGTTTTCTAGCATAAAGAACATTTCAGGAGAGATGAGAAACTTCAGAAGAGATTGTACTCTTTGGTTGGTCATTCTTGAGGGGAATTATATCCACTACATACCCAAAAGAAAGTGGTTCTTATGATTTCTCATTTTGGTTGGATTAATCCTTATCATTTACCAATTCCAAAATCCTTTCCCTGACAAATTGGCAAAAATTCAAAGTTAATATAATATTTTTGTGATTTGCTGTTAGAAATAGTTCAGTCCTAATAGTCATTTGAATTAATCTTTTGCTTACAGAAAGATATATGTAATCTAAAAACCCATTGGCTTTTGTATCTCTTTATATTCCCAAATAATGTATATACCTAATTTGTTCCTCAGTCCTGTGTGAGTATTAATTCACTTCTAGGTCCCCTTTGGTGTGAACCAACCAGCTCCTGCAAAGCAAAGTTTTCAAGTGACTCTCCAGATTATTCTTCCAATAGAGTTTTACTGGATGGCTTAAGGAAAAAAAGGAAGAAAGAAATCCTGTGACTTTTCAAAATTTTGCCAGAAGAACCTGCATTTCCAAATGCTTCAATAAGATCTTCGTTCTGAGGCTTATGCAACCATCTGGTTTGGACAGACTTTGTCTACTATCAGACAATTTGAACTAAAAATAATCACATATATAGATTGTGAGGGTCATCAAAACATAACAAGTGCTGAAAAAATCTCAGTCTTCCATGTTATCTGTTGTAAAAATTGATTCCCTCTGGAGAAGTGAACTGTTCTGGACCATTTAGCATTTGTGCCTGGCTGCAGCTATGAAGTGCCAAAGAGTAAATTCTCAGTGTGACCAAGTGTTTCTTCATTATGTAGTTCCATCACATTTTTTATACATGTTGTACCGTGGTTTGTGCACCTGAGTAAAGACAACTTTTGTTACCTTGATGAAGGATGATGCAGAAAACATTTCTTCTATTTTGATTTAGGTTTTTGGGTTTTAGTTTTGTTCTGCCATAATTGAAAAATTTATTTTTTGTTTCTATTACTGATTTTAAAATACTAGTATTCCTATTCCCATCTCTTTTTTTTTTTTTTTTTTTTTTTTTTTTTGTGGTGTTATTTCTACACATTACTTGCTACACTTGATGCATCTTTGTATTGATTCTTACTGTGTTGAGAATATCAATTTCTTTGTAGTTTAATACATTGCTATACTGGCTTTCAGTTCAGGTTTTTTTTCTTGCTCCTTCTTCCCTTTTTGGTAGAAAACCAGCTTTTCCAGATGTATTACTTTTGGCACATATATGCTTCATTATATATTTTGAGGAAAGAGACATGTTTATCAGCCTGTGATTAGGTGATTGTTGTCAGTATCTTTCAGTTTCTGTTTATTTAAACCAGGGATTTTTATAGAGAAGAATAGTACCCTCCTCCAAAGTGATGTTGAGTGAGTAAATGAATTAATATGAATAGTGGTTTTATGTACTGCTATGGGAAGATACACATCATTATGGTAGGATAAGAGACTTATTCTTTATTATGACTGTTGCTGAAGAACTTGTCATGCATTTAAGTGAGATAAATAGCATGTAAAAAATTCTGTGAGTAATACAGAAAAAGGGGGTTTGTTTCTTTTGTGTTTTTTATAAAGTTGTGTAATGCCACTTATTCTGGGTTTTCTAGCATTTTAATACAACTTGTGTGTAATTAAAATTGATGAGAAAATCAAATTTGCTTTAAAATTGGGCTTTCAATAGATATACAACTAGCTTACCATGGGCTTTCAGAATTGTCTTTTCAGAGTCCCTTAGCTGACAGGATGGTTAATGCACTCGTATCTTATTTTTCTCCTTTCTCTCTTCATTATCTACATTTCCATTTCCCTTCCAAAACTCAGGACAAAAATTTTTCCAAGTATGGTCTAGCTTACAAAGGCAAATCAGAAGTCAGGGAACAAATGGGAAATTATATCTGTGAACACATGCACTTGGAAAAACCCTTTCATTTGTTAGGCTCTACCATGGTTGGATTTTGCACAGACAGAGGCAGAAACAGATGTGGTATCTGAGGAGAGAAGAAGTGCTAAAAAAACAAGGCCAAAATCAAGCAATAGTGGCAGACAGTAGGCTGTATGCTGCTCTTCAGATCTGAACAGTGTTGGCTGATACAGGCTGTAGATAATCAATGTGTCCATTTTGTTGACATTTCTGGGAAAAGAGGGGGGTGAAATTCTTCTGAGCCCTTTTTATTTTTTTTGCAGCAGCAGCACAGATGACAGCTAGAAATAAACAGTGTTTTCATGGCTGAAATGTCTGCCAGGCATGATCATATGCAGACTCTGCTTGAGGTAGCAAAATACTGAGCAAAAGGTTGGGGTAGTAAAACAATTTGATGAGAAGTAGCTGTAGCCCCACATCCTCTTTGCACATTCAACCCACACTGGTAATGCACGAGAGCAGTGAGCACTGCTACAAGCACAGCTCCTGTTGAATCCAGCTTCAACTCTTGATCTACCCCTTCCTAAGACCTTTCCCCCTTATCCTTTTGTCAATGATTGTAATGTTTATGTGAAATCAATAAAAAACAGTTTTTTAAGAAAAACCCTGAAGTCCTGACCTTACTACAGAGCTGAGAATTCAACATTCAGCTGAGGATGATATCACCCACTGTGCAGAGCAACTGGCCAGCTGGTGAGAAATTCCGGCTGTCATCGCAGTGCAGGGAGTTAACATATTTATCAGATACTTGAGATGAAAAAGTGGTAGTTCATGGGGACTTTTTTTCCCTAAGCCATCTGGTCCTGAGGTGCCTATTACATCTATTATTGAATCATTAAAGTCAATGAGGTGAATAACACGATTAAACTTGTTTACTTGTCATGTAACAGTCGGTTAACAGTGAAATGTAACTTCTACTTTCTGGTTTACTCTGCATTTAAAATACATCTCAGTTCCCCTAAGTGATACCTAAAATTAATGCCAGATAAATATCTTTTAATTTGGAGTCCAATTTAAAAGTACATTAATTCTTTTAATTCTGCTCTACATAGGAATATATTGTTTTGCAATCCCTGCAAAGACTGCTCCTTATAATTAAAACAATAAAACATAAATAATTGGCAATAAGTACAGATATGTATACTCATCATTTCACTCTACTAATCAGGTATGTGCACTTTTATGGAGGTTCTGCACAAAATGCAGTTTGCTCATGCAATTGTAGGAAAGGCAAAAAGCAGTAAATCTGATCAATATATAGAAGTCTTATTTGCATAAAAAGGTTTAAAGCATTTCATTAGATACACTCATAAAAGTGTGAATAAGCAGTTATTGTATTACCATAAATGGATTATACCTCTTTGTACTAAACCAAGATTTAAATAATATGGATTATACTGTTTGAATTAATTTTTAAAGCCAGGAAATCTTACTGTAGTGACACTGATATATAGTGTAAAGGTTTCAACAGCTATAATTAATGTTACACTAGAAATTAGGAACTAAAGATGCTCTATTTAAGACTTCCTTTTGAGATCTGCAAATTTTTAAAAGTGCAAATTTATTTAGGCTTAATATGAAATATTTCCAGTCAAGGGACTAAAGTTCCTAGACTTTAAATCAGAGAATTGATGAATAATATTGTATAGCAATGCAGATAATTATTCATATCAAGAAAGATGGGATTAAATAAAGTAAAAAAACACCATTTAAAAACATATGTATAATCATTGAATTTGCCAGTCATGTCTGTATGGTCAGCTTTAAGTAGCCTCAGTGTTAATCAGCAGCTTCACACTTCACACACCTAACCATCACACATTACACTATGTATTAAGAAAAAAATATAGTTTAAATTATTATACTGAAAAGATCTTCCTGGTAGCTTGACCTCCAGATACTGGTTTATCAAGCAGGTAAAGTTGTGATACCTGGAAAAACTGTATCTCATTTTCCAAAAAAGTGAAATTAACTAAATAACACTACTGAGTGTTGTTTGAACCGACTGATTTAATTATACCCAGAAGTATGCTAGGAACAAAATCATTAAATCATAGAAACATCACCCAGTATGCTGGGAAGGGACCCATTCAGGATGGCTGACTCCACCTCCTGGCCCCACACAGGACACAAAAATAGGGATGTCCCACATAATCTCTGAAGTTGGTGCTGGAATGCAGTCCTCTTTACTCTGCAGGGATTTTAAACCAACATGAACACTATTCAAATACATGTCGTCAGCTGTTTAGGTGCTCTGCTAAATGAAGCTTTCGTGGATCACAATGAAATTCCTTATCTATAATACCCGTGTCATTAACTCCAAGGTTTATTTCCAATGCTAATCTATTGTCATCTAGTCTTCACAGAAGAATATTTATTGATATTTGAGTCTTTGTATTCAGTCAGAATATGCTTCATCATTAACATTGCTATTGCTTTACCATTCAGACTATTTTCCATACTGAACACTGTTTTGTGTGATGTTGGTGGTTAGAATTGGGGTTGGTTTTTGCTGGTTTTTTGGTTATTATTTCGGTTTTGTTTGTTTTTTGTTTTGTTGTTTTTTTAAAATTTTCTGACTATATTATAAAGAAGGATTACAGGTGAGCAGGTATGTACCTCAGTAGGCATAACAAAATTTAAGAAGAGGCTTAGACTCAGATGAAAGCTCACTGCATAGGATTTCATAGTTATATTCAGGACACTAAACATAATACTATTATTAAATGTATTATAATCTCTACTATTCTTCCTTTTACTGTCTATTTCAGTTCTCCAGCTAGGCACCAGAGAATAGATTTCTTTTTATTACATTGCATTGCTGAGTATTGTGTTGTGCTTTATTTTACTTATTTTCTTGATATTATTTTTACAAAAATATAATTTTTAAAAAAATTTAGAACTACAGTGAAATGTTAGATTAAGGAGATTATTAGCATATTACATTCCATTTATCTATCTGATCTTGATCTTTCACTTTGTTGATTACTCAGTAAAAGTTACATGGCAGTAAAAAGATTTTCTTTTCTTAATGAAGAAAAAACTAGAAAATTAGTAGAATCAATCCTGAAGTTTAACACAGCTGTAGATAAGTGATGTAGGGAGTTAATTGGAATTCCAAAGGGGCTGATAATTTTTATGCATATCTCCCTGAAATATCCATCAGTTTTTGCTCAGAATTTAAAATGATTGGAATATTGCACAAATAAAGCAAACACAGAAGTAAATCTATGACAATCTTCTCAGTTTTGAAGACCAGCTAGAAAAGCAATATAAATGAGTTAGAACTGATGTCTTTGTAATTTAATGACTGACAATTAGATGGAGGCAGGAGGTACACCAGAATTAGTCCATTCATAATTTTAAAAGCACTAAAAGAAAACTCCAAACAAAAATTATTTTGTTACCAGAAACCATATCATCTGTTCCTTTACCACAGCAGGAAGTTTTCTAGGTTTGAATTTTTCCACGTACACTTTCTGAAAGGAAAATAAGGTGTTCAACATCCATTTATTTATTTTTAAATCAAGAAAGTTCCATTTAAATTTTAGAGTTCCTCCAGTTAAAAAAATACAGCAAGAAACAGTTGACACGATTTGGCTTATAGTCTTCTAACACCCACATTTCTCCATCTCTTCCACCTGGCAGCTTGGGAAAGCTGCCCAGGTTATACCAGAATGCTTTGGAACAAAACCAGTCCTTTAGCATACTAGGTGTTGACAGGCCAACCTGGTTAACACATGGTTTTGCCAGGAAAAAAAAAAAAATTATGCTCTCTGGATAAACTGAATCATATTAGCTTTGAACATGTCAGATGATCACTTGGAAAATGTAGCTACAATCGTAATATGATCCTATCCATACTGTTGAAAAAATCTGAGTGACTGAAAAAAATAGCAGTCATCACTTCATCCTCAGGTTCTCAAGGCTTTTGGGGGAAGAACTAACAAAGTCAGGTCAGAATAGGTATATTATGCATTATTTATACTTTTTATCCTTGTTAACCCTAGCAAGTAGATGCATCACACCCTGGAACAGCTTATTTATTTGTATTGATTATTAAGGGAGCCTAGAAGGGAAAGCTTTAGGGTAGTAGTCTGTACTGCTGATGTCTACAAGTGAGCAGGCAAGGCTTATCCTTGCAGACATACTCATGACAAATTGTAGAATAATATATTGCTCTACCTAGGTAGCACCCAAGCTAAGCTGAGTCCCAACTACAAAGGCAAATATAATGCCACAATATTCATTTAATTATTCGTGAACATCAGAAATTATTCAAATGGATCTTTGGGATAAGGATTTTTCCCATTCTTATTCTTATTCTTATTCTTATTCTTATTCTTATTCTTGAAGTAGTATTTTGTGATGTTATTCTCAGCTATCTGGAATGATGCAGACTGGACTATTTTTAATTTTTCAAGCTGCTCTTTAGAGGTTAGCAAAAATTCCAGTTTTAAGTAAGAAAGCTTGTCTTACTAATGAGATTAAGAATGTTTATCTCCTTATTTGTCTATTTCTGTGACTTTTGCAGATAAACGGTGTCTTTAAGCACAGACAGAGGAAACACCATTTTAAACCTTTGGTTACCATATCCAAATATCTATCAGTGTTGGTACTGTTTAAAGTGCTCAAAGAATAATCCCTTTTGCAGGTGCATAGTGCCCAATGACATTTTGGCAAAAAAGGACAGTGTGACTTGACTGCGCTGTGCCTCTCTGCTTAGATGTTCTGCATGATCAGAATGTCTTTAGATAACATAACTGCCCCATTTTGGTGCTTTTTATGGAAAATTATGATATTATTGCTGTTTACAGAGAATGGTTTAGTTTTCTGACTACTCTAAAACATAACTGATTTATATTTCACTTTTGTTAAAAGAATTTCTTTGGTGTAGAGTTGTATAAAGCTTTCAAAGGTTGAGCAAGATAAATTTTTCCCAATTTGTTCTGCTTTTCTTTAACATTGGTATAAAGTTGTACTTTAAAAAAGATCTAAAAGACATGTGAAATGTGTCTTTGGAAGCATTCACAAGCCATATAAAGTATATTAAAAATTTCAATAATTTATATACCTGAGGATATATAAGGATGCTCTACTGTAGCAGACCAGTATCCTGCATCTCTGTGTTTCATAGCTCTTCAGAAAAAGAACTAAACTTTTAAAGACAGCCAGCACCATCAACAGCAAATTTTTTATAATAATTTTAATTCTTTCTCAGTGGATGTCTCTAGCCTTTAAAAAATAATCCAAATATTTCTTTTAAAATCCTCCCTTTAGTAAACAAATGAAGCAGCAAAACTGGAAAAAAGTATGAATCTTCAAGAAATGAATTTATTTTTATTTCCAAAAGGACTTAGAGAAACAAAAGCAGATGCAAGGACCACCCTGTTCTTTGCTGTGTTAACTAAACAAATATAATGTTTTATTTGGCTGGAAGCAAGATCAGAGGTTGAAAATTGTAATATCATAGCCACAGCTCACTTTGCCCTGCAAGGAGAAATTGTGTTACTGTTTACTTGGGACTAAAGCTTTCCAAGTACTTGTATTATCTGATACCAAAGAAATCCCTTAGGCCATTTATTTAACCCACCCATATGCAAGGTCTCCAGCAGCTCTCTAGCAACTACCATCAAAAGTTGATCATGTTTAAGAATCTTTATTTTTTGGGTGTTGCCACTGTGAGGCAAGGTGGGCATTTCAGCAGAGCTCTTTTTCATGTTTTTTGTAAAAATGGGAAAGATGGCACATATTTGCAGAAGCTATTGTTTTTGTGCAGTATCCTAACTGGTGGTTAAGAGAAGGTAGAAAAACCTAGAAAATTATAAAGCACCTCATTTATTTAATTGCTTAGATATAAATCAATTAATCCATGTTTAGAGAAATCTCTAGGAAATTATTGATTGTGAATGCATTTTGTATAGCATTTGATTTGGTAGGTTTTTTTTTTTGTGTGTTTGCTTTGGGTTTGGTTTGTTCTGGTGGGTTATTTTCCTGTGTTAACACCATGTATAGATCATACATAGTTTTTTTTAAAGCCTTGCTTTTTTTTGCTGAGGAATTTCTCCCAAAAGAAGGGCAAAGAGATAACTACCATGAAACGTGTTCCAGAAAATGTAATTTATGAGGAGAGCAAGGAGTCCCCTGAGAGCAGAGAAGTGTATAGCACTGTACACTTATTTAAATGAAGAGAGTGAGCTTCCCTTGTGGATTGAAATGAAAGTGTGACTTTTTATCTTGGGATTGATTAGGAGTTCTGTGAAACTGTGAACCCCTTCAGCTTTCTTTTAAGAAGATGCATACTCTTGAACACCAGGCCTGGTGAAGTCCTAGGTGTAAAGCAGCAGCTTCTGTGAACTCCTTCCACCAGGGCCAGCCTCAGCACAGAAAGCAAGCCATGCTGGGGCATGTACCAGGGCAGTCAGAAGCACAGAAAACTGCACATCAGTCATGAGGATCCTCCACCTGCCTGGATACAGCAAAGGACAGAGTAAAATTTCTGTTGCTGTGCCACGGCTCCTTCCTTCTCGCTTAAAAACCTACACAGCCCTTGGACAATGGAATCAGACTCATTTCCCTTGACTGGAGATGGAGATTGAGCTTGACTTAAGCTCTTTCTGTAGAAAATTGATAGGTTTGAACCTCTCAGAGGCTGAGCTGAATGAACCCTTGCAGATGATTCTTACTTACAAAGGGATTAGAATTGTTCCACTCCTCAGCCAGGTGTTTCAGTCAGGACACCACAGAAAAGTGACAGAAATAGAGGCCATAGGAGGTGATACAAAAAAGCAGTCACTTCTGTCAAAGTAGACTTTGACTAAGCTCTCTTTGATGATAGAAATAAACTTCCCAGTTGAGACACAAAGTTTTGTGGAAAAATACTATCAAAAATAAGCAACTGTGGTAACTGGAAGATGTCAGCAAAATAAGAAGTGGCTTAAAAGGTATGTGGGAGTCCTCAACACATGCATCAACTGCCGTGGAAACGAGGTAAATTTAAGAGTATGCCCTGTCCACACAGGAAAAATATTTTCATTAGGCTAAATTGGTTTAGAAGTAGATCTAGTGATACTGGAGCAGGGTGGGGGAAGGTTGAAAAGTGTGACTGAAGATGGCCCCTTGTGGTTTTTGCTTTTCATTTTTTCCTTTGGAGAAAAAGCTGCAACCTAAAAGTTCCCAGATGCCATTGTTTCCTGATGCTGCTCTATGATTTTTTTCCTAAATTAAATTATTTTCGAATAATTTTCACAACATTATTTTTTCCATATTTATTGTACGATTTGCCACCTTTCTTGATGTAGGGTGGAGATCACAGAATCACAGGATCAATTAGATTGGAAAAGACCTCTGAGATCATCAAGTTCACGACTGGACATCATCATGTCAACTAGACCAGAGCACCAAGTGCCATGTCCAGACTTTCCTTAATCACCTCCAGGGATGTCAACTCCACCACATTCCTTGGCAGCCCACTCTAATGTCTAATCACCCTTTCTGTAAAGATATTCTTCCTGATGTCCAGCCTAAACCTGCTCATCAGTAGTTTATGTCCTGCACAGATGTCTGGATTTCTGCCACAAATTAGACTTATAAACAACTAAGTTTTCCAGTTCCAAAGCATCCAAGTCCCAATTTTCAAGACCAAATGTGCTGGAACAATTCATTTATTTTCATTTTAAAAAATATGATTCTTTGAGAAAAATGCAAATGGTGTGGGTGGTGCTGGTAAAGGGTGATATTAATAAGTTCATGAGTGTTTTCCAAATATTTTCTCCATTCTATTAGTATTTTTAAATAGGTAAATTGCAGTGTTTTTCAATGAAAAAATAATTAATTCTTCTTAATTATAAGAACACTTCTAATGTTATTTCCCTCCAAGTTTGTTTAGAGTTTTTGAAAAAAATTATCTAAAATAATAACACAAGAGAACTTTTCTGATCCTCTTCTTGCAATTTATATATTAAATGAACAAAGTTAATTTAGCTACATTTGAAGAATTTTTTTCATGTTTTCCATTGCCTTATTTTCAAATCAGTATTCCGATGCTGTTCTCTTTAATTACCCATCTGAACTCATTAGTCATGAACTCACAGCTTCTCACAAGCACTCACCTCCCAGCAGCTTCCACTAATGACTGCTGGACATCCAGTTTGATCATCACTTCCTCCTGACTTATCTGAGTTTTCTGTAAAGGATTATTACAGCAGAAGCAAGACAGAATGATGTGACACTATAGTACTTTGCAGAGTCTCATTTCTAATACACTGTACACTTTTATTGCACATTTTTCCCTCTGTAGACCTCTGCTCTTCACAGACTGTATACAAAGCTACGTGTTTCAAATGAAAATAAAACTCTTCTGGAAGCACATGTTATTGCAATATACACTCTTCATTTAAGGCAAAGTCTGCAGTTTAAGTTCCTACAGGAGTTTTTCCCCTCTAAAATATTTGTTCAGTCAATAGTCATTCTCTCACAACTATCTCAAAGGCATTCAGTCAAATATTTCAAGTTCCAGTAGGACAGGACTCCTACTTTCTAATGTTAGGTGTACCATTAATGGGTACAATCTCAGATTTTCTTGCAATAACAAGTAGCAGATAAAAACATAAGATGAATGCATTTCCAAAATCCTTGTCTATATATAACTAGAACACAGAGGAAATCCTTTCTTTCAGGAATTGCAATTCAGAAAAATGTTAAACTTTTGTATTGATTAAGCACTATTGTAACTGGAATAACTTAATCCCTTTCTATATCTGTAATATAACATTCCAATATATTAAAGAATGAAGAATTATCCACCACGCTTCATTTACATTAAGTGGTTTTGAAAACTAATTCAATTTTTTCTGAAAGGAAGTTTGAAAAAGTTAGATATTATTTTGCATGAAGTGCAAGTTCTCAATATGGAAAAAAACTATTGTCCAGAGATTACAGACATTTTTTAGGGGAAATAAACCCCCTACACTTCATCCTAAGCTTCAAGGAAAAGGAAAATCTCTAGAGAACTTTTAATATTATATTTATATTCTAATAACAATGTTTCCATCTGAAATATCTTTCCAAAAGTAATACTTCTCTTCAGACCAGTCATTAGATGTCAAAATAATGATAAAGGTATTCGTCTTTATCTTATAAATTAGCACAGCCTACAAGTCAAGTCATGGAATCATATTGTCGTAGTTCTGCATCAAAAAATATGACAGTACCTCCTGACAAAATTTGTTAAAAAAATTATATAAAACTTTTTCTTTTCTTTTTTTTTTTTCTGATAACCTTACACTAATATATGACAATTGGGTAGCCTAATCTGATATATACTGCTCATATCCAAAGATTTCTAAAAAGCAAGGATTCCATCTCAAGGGGTTTTTTTGTTTTGTTTGAGTTTTTTTCCAACAGATTAATTTGTAACCAAAATGAAAAAAAAATAATTAATTTTTCTATTTTCTTACAGTGTCTCATTGTAAAAAAACAAATAATTTATATTTATGTTTCTTTTCTGAGTTACATATTTTTTTTATCAACTGACCAACATTTGAAGATCTTTTTTTAAGGTATGTAATTTGCCTTCAATGGTTATGAAACCTGAATGGAAAACTGGAATGTTTACCACATAAAAAGAAAAATCATTGTAATGACTTTAGGTAAATATACATACATATATTTTACTTGTTTCTATGTTGTAACAAGAATATTATGTACCCCATCCACAGTACAAAAGCTTGAATAGGAAATCTTTGTGTAGTTTTCTAAGTTTTGTTGTTATCATCTGTTTAAAATTGAGAAAGTTGTAGAGGAAAAGTCTTTAATTTTGGTTGAAATGCACGTGTTACCGACTTACTGATTTACTTAAGAGCATGTGACTACAGCATGAATTTAAAGTCTTTTCCTATTTTGTGGAGAGGAGGGGAGACTTTTTTATTCTTCTTGGGTTTGGTTTTTTTTTTTTATTTTTATTTAAGTTCTGTGTGCATTCCTATGTTTCACATACAGAAGGAGGTAGGTCGAGCTGGCTCTGTAACACTGTCCTGCTTCAGGAAATTCTTAGCAGAGGTAGTGGTCAATTATGCAGAGAAAGAACACTGCAGCAGGGCTTGCCAGCAGGATGTGGGAAATGTGTTACTTTCTAAATAAAACCAAGGGGTTTGTGGATATGGAGCACTCAGTAGTCTGGATATGCACCATCTGCCCACCACATCTTTGTGCCCCAATTTTCACTAGGGAGCAATGAAGGCATACAGAGAGCAATGGACTCCTGTGGATCTCCCGGGATGAGTGACTGCAGGGCTCCAGACTTCACCTAGAAGCAGACCTATCCCTTGCTCATACAAAGGAAATTGGTCTCCAAGTAGATGCTTGTCGGTCCCTGTGAAGTGAAATCAGGAGACTATGGACTGGTATGAAATACACTGGCAATAAATAATAACACTTTAAAGTGATTCTTTCCTCTTCTTGCTTGTTGGAAATATTCTGAAAATGTTACTTTTTTATAAAATAATTACATCAGATGCCATTGGTTCTTGACTGTTCAAAACTAGTAAAAACTTACAAGTATGGATTACTTGTGAGTGCTGAGTAGTAAAACATAACTTTTTAGAAAAGAAAGCATCTTGATTTATCTTCTAATCACCTTCGAAATGTTGACGTAGAGCCTGTGAATACTGATCATCACTACAGAATAAACCAGAAAAACTGTCTTAGTGAAGTTTGATCAGCAACAGTGGATGTGTGTGTTCAAAGAGCCTAGCCTAATATGAGAGTCAATATGTTCAGGCTTACTGCCAGCATGTTTCTTGGACTAAGGGAATCAACTGTTCTGTCACATGCTTTCATTAAGTATTTTCGGAGTTTAGTCCATGACAATTACTTAATACAATTATTTATATATTAGGAAATATGACTGCATATTGAGGAATTTGTTCTAATTTGATCAAAATTGTTAAGAAGGAGAGTGAGGTGCATTAGACTCAGCTGCTGTGAAGGGTAAGCACATGTCATCATTCTCTTAATTAAAACTTTAGTATGTCTCACAGGATAAATAGTGCAAAAACATAGGGACATCAAAATAAATGCATAAAAATCTTACATTCCCTGTTCTTCCTTATTACCTGTGTTACATATGTTTTCCCATTTTGCCCAGGAAGTTGTTTATATAGGTCAGCTCAATTCCCGATCCTTTTCTAATCACTGTCTTGTGTGCTATTGATAATATTTTTTGAACTCATTTGTTTTGAACTCAAAGTTGCCTACATTTGCCCCCAGCTTCTCCTTGAAATGGGAAAGAATTGCAGCTGTTTAATCAAGTTACACAGCAAGTAATTTTAAGTTTCTTCCTAATTAGTTCAATGAAGGTTAAACCATATGACAATATAGACAAAGTTTGATAATTACATACTTCATTTAGGGGAAAAAAGTGCTCATAGTGGCGAAATTAGTAAGATTTTTATATTCTTCTTCCTTGATATTATCCCTGTTTCACTCAAACTGAATATATCACCAGCTGGAGAAATGTGCAAAAATAGCTTCCATAGGCTAATATAATTAGCTATCTAGGGCCATGCAGAGTGCTCATAGGAATAAAAACCACCAACCCCCAATCACCAGAAAAAGGACATGTGACAATATATACCAAAACAACTACTGTATTCACATATAAAACCAGACCAAATTGAATGAAACCAGAGATTTTTTTTCTTTACAGATTTTATGTCAGTTAGATAAATCTGGAAAAAAACCCAAACTATTTCTGTAGAAATATTGCTGATTTCAGAAGGTACAAATGAGCCAAGATTGAGACCCTAGAAGTAGCATTTTGTGATTGCCAGTTGCAAAGTGTCTTTAAAAAAATCTTCTTCTTATGGTTCTGAAGAAGCTATAAAATAAAACAGAATAAAAAAAGGAGTGCAAGTAATTTGTTTTCTTTTTACATAATTTCAGTAAAGGCCAGATTCCAATAATATAAATAATATTTATATTATTATAATTATAAATAATATAAATAATGTATAAAATATAATAAATATAAATAATACAATATAATATAAATAATAATATAAAAATAATATAATTTATATTATTATTATAAAAAGTAACTTCTGCACTAAGGGGTTCTAACCTTCAGCAAAGGGAATCTTACTAAGTCTTCCAGCAAAGGTCAGCTTTCTATTGACCGGTCATCAATTAGGTTTTGTGTGTACTTACAATGTGAGATTGCTAACAGTGCAGTGATTTATGGGATTTTGAATATATCTTTGTAGTTCAGGAAGAAAAAACACCAAAATCAGCAAATAATATATTTTTATTTCCTTATATTAGGGTTTTAGATACTAATTCAGGTATCATTTTTCTAAGTCCTAATATAAATTTAATTGGTTTGAAACCAAATCCTGAAATTTTTTTCCTTCTAAGCAAATCTTATTTTCTTTTCAGCTAAAAATAATGACATTCATATATGTTCAAAAAACATGAGAAACACAGATTTTATAAATATAAGAATTACCAAAACTAAGTTATTCCGTCCGCTTGCAAAAAAACGGACAAAAAAAATCCAAAGATATTAAAGTTATCAATCTTTGTTAAAGAAATGGAAAATCTATGGTCATGGACAAACAATTTTAATCCAAAATTTATAAAAGCCAAATATTCTAAAACTATTTTGGCTGATATTGGAAACTGGTTTTATTTAATTAATGATACAGTAATATTATGATATATTAACTATACTCATTTATGATACTTTCTTTCTCCCTGATTTTAAAATTTACAAAAAGAACAGTCTTTTAAAGATCCTTAATGGTCCTCAGCTGTCTCTAAGAGTGCTTAATTTGACCATACCCTTATGGAGACATAATACTTTACACTGCATAAAATACTCTGATTTTACCTTCTATTTTTATGTCAATAGTTTGGAAATAATTCCTGAAAATAATTCCTTTTTATTAAATAGGTATCTGACACAATAAAATAATTACTGTAATGTAGGATCAGTCCTAGTTTCTAATAAGTGCTGCCGTAAAATTACTCCCATTATAGACATTCACTTCTACAACCAGCAGGTGATACTCAGTTCTGAGCCTGATATACTACAACTGTCACAAAAAAGCACTTTTAATCATTAGGTGAATGAACTTTTAATCAGGTAGCTGTATATAATCACCTTTTGAATACTCGCACACACGTTTATATAGAGTACTAGATGATTTTGGAGAAGTAGGTACCAGAATTAAATGAGTTCAGAAATCTAACCTCTCAGCTCAATTAATTTTAATCTGGCACGAGTATAGATTCTATTAGCCTTTAGTGTGATAAATAATATGTCTCCTCAGTAAAAACACATCTAGTGAGAAAAGCATTAAATGCTATTTGAATAGCAGAACTTAATCCACAGTAAATAATTGGAAACAGCTCATTTGAGTTCTTGCTCTATTTAAAAAAAAATAAAGTCATTTAACTACACAGACTGAGCATTAGTCTTAACTTGACACAAGAACATTATAGTGTTTGTCTCTTCTGAATACAAGTGGGGTCTCACAGTTAATTCTTTCATCCAACAGCTATCTCTTGAAAGATTTGTCCTTGCTAAAATCTCCATTTCCTTTGGAATTCACAGGATACTTGACCAGAGTGCTACTATTTGTTCTAGGGAGGAGAAACCGGCTTTGAGTTGGTCAACACCTGTTGTAAGGGGTTTTCTAACCACTGTTGTGGTTTCAGCACAGCTGGCAATTTAGCACCTCCAAGTACTGCTAAGCACCAGCTGCTTGTTCCCCACCCCTCCACGATGGAATGGGGAGAAGAATCAAAAGTAAAATTTCAGTTTGGGATGAGAACATTTTCATAGAATAAACAAATTATATTATTATTATTAATAATAATAATCAGTAATAAAAATCATAACAATAATAATAGGGGAAAAAAAAACCAAAACCAAGTATTGCATAATGCAGTTGTTTCATACCTTCTGACCCTTACCAGATCCCATCCCTGAACCCCTATTTGAGCTCCCTTTAAGTAACTTTCCCAGCTTGTGTACTGGACAGGATTTATAGTGTGGAATATCCCTTTAGCTAATTTGAGTAACCCATCCTGGCCCCCTCCCAAACTTTTGGCATTGTCCCTCACTGGCAGAACATGAGACATAAAATGTCTTTGATGTAAGATAAATTCTTCTTAGCACCCACCAAACATAAGTATATTATCAACATTATTCTCATACAGATTCCAAAACACAGTACTGTATCAGCTACTAAGAAATTAACGTTATATCACATGAAGCCATGACAATTATAATTTCCTACAGACAGCTGTGGATCATTTCTGCTGTGTAGACAATCACTCAGTACCTTTGAATTATATGTGCAGGTGTTACTCATTAAACACTGAATTAGGGAAAATCATAAATTTATTGCAAAATACCTGGAAGGAAGACTCAGTATGTTTCTAGATGAAGTGTAGCACTTCTTAAAAATTCTTGATAACTTAAGAAGTCTTAAAATTAAGAAGCAAGAAAATTAGAAGAACAGTGATTTCAGGTGGAGGAATAAACTTGTCTCTGACATTCCTTATTGCTGCTCTTATTTTCTTTATTTCCCTTAACGGGGCTAATGTGCTCCTCCCATTTTGTATTACATAGATCCTTCCTGACTTTGAAGTTTCTTCTAGAGGAATAAGCAACTTTCAAAATATTGGTGGAAGTAATTAGGGTAAACCAGAAGCCTTGGGGTTCTTTCGTTTTTCAATTTATATTTTTTTTTTCCTGAGGTATTCAGGATCTGTTTGTATTCTTAAACTTATGGTACACAAGATTCCTTACTCCTGTTCCCATGATCATCTACATCAGACAAATTTTAGTGCACGTGCTGTGTCTTCTAGAGTCAGAAAATTGATTCCTTTAAGATTAATCCTAAGTTTTGGGAAACAGTTTAGGGACCTCTCTTAACAGGCAGCATGAATTACACTGCACCATGTTTATCTCCCTTTTGGATAATATTTTACTCTAAAGTTATCACACTTATTTTATTGCATTTTGCATTGTCACATTCTACCATTTTTGCTGTAGAAAACTCCTCTCCCCTATGTTACAACACAGACCTCTCATTACAAGATATTTTAAATGATCCTTGGTGAGCTAACCTTACCTGAAGTTTTGATATGGCATCGTCTACAAGATTTTGCTGTGCTAAGTTAATGCCTCTATATCAGCTAAGCTGAATGTGCTTAGCTGTCCATTTAGGAGTAAAGCATAATAATTTAGATATTTACATTTATGATACATTTACATAGAGACCAGGAATCTGTATATAAATATGAGCTTCCCCATACTTTTATGTGTGCCAGTGTATGTGTATATGCATTACCAAATATTTTCTACAGTAAAGTTTCTGCTCTAAATTATTTATTATCTATAAATCTTGCTGTTCAAAATAAAATTAAATTGAAGGTGTTGTTGATTTGGTGTTACAGATGTTCACTCTTGGCTATTTACTATTACTATCACTATACTATATTACTATTCTTTACTAGCTGTGTGTAGCATTGCTTTGAAAAAATCAGTAGCAAAGATGGTTTTATTATGTCAATGGCAATTTCATGAGATGTTTACACTTGTTTACACATTTAAAATTGATTAAGAATAGTAAAGAAACTTTCAGAAGTGTTAATATTGCATTGCAATTTTCAAAAATCTGGCTGAGCACAGGTTTAGTCTGTTCTTATGTGAAAAGCAGTCCCCTTGAGACAGATCTCAAAAAAGGGAAGAAAACTGTGAGTTCTTGTCATGCACTATATGTTAGCTTCAAAGAATATTTTAACACCTAAAACTGTATGTTTACAGAGAACATAAATAACCACAGGATATCCATTATGAGAAACTCTCATTATTCAGTCCTATTAAATGTCAAAGTGTCTGAGAAAATTAAATAAAAACGTGTACTGATATGAACAGACAAACTGCAAGCCTTGTAAAATACATGAAATGGAACTCAGGGCAGAGCTAAGTGAAGAATTCTAATATAATATAAAGCACATTGCCATAAATCTTTTCAAGTTACTTGCATCATAAAGAATTTACTTACATCTGACTACTTGTTGCACACTCCTGAATATTTCTTCATCTTTCCAATTCTTAGAAGTAGTACTGAGAATCAATAGAAAATGAACCATGAAGGTTCTGAGGCCCAGGGGGAATGATGCAAGTAAAAGAGCAGCAAAAGAAATAACAGCAGTGATATAATAACAACAGAACTCCTTGCCTTCTGCTATAGATTTCTATATCTTGTGCTTTTTTATGCACCCAGAACACAGAATATTCTCATTTTAGGTCTTTGCTTAATAAATTGATTCACAAAATATACCCAGCAATGTAATACATTTTAGTCATAATCAATTGCAGCCATTTTGGGACATAAAACTTAAAAAAATAGAACATTTTATTACAAACCACTGTTCAATAATAAATGGAAGCTGTGTGCTATGTATATAAATAAATAAATGGATTTTTAAACTATTTTTGATAAAGCAGGAGTCTTTTTCATACTACTTGAAATGAACTACTGTGACCTTGATTTATCAGCTGTTGGATTTCCTAATAAATTGTTCTAGTCATCATCTATTTCTTTACCCTTAGGAATATTTTTATTAACTGATAAAGCAATCATTCTCATTTTTATCTTTGTGTCTTAGATATAAAATGTATTGTGTGACAATTTGAACAACATTGTCACACCTGATAAGCTTAAAATGGCAGAATTAGTGTCCTCTATTCAAGGCAATAATTGGCATACCCGATCTTTGAAGAACAGTGAGTAGTACATGATACATACAGATTTTCTGGGTTTCTTTCTCTGATGCATGGTTAGACAGGTGGACTTTACAATCAGTTATTAATTTGGTTTTGAGAAGTTTCATAATATTGATTTGCTAAGCACAAAATTTGGGGTTTCTTAAGAAGAATGAAGGACGTAAAAGGATTTAAACTCTAATGAATGTATTATATTTAAATATACAGGGTTTTTTTCTGATAACAAGAAAAATCTATAATCTGCACTGCAGATAATCCCAACAATTCAGCCACTCACTGAGACAATTAGACCTGGAGCAGGCTTGTTTGACAGTAGAGCCAATATCCTTCTTGTTTAATAGTCCATCCCTGAAATGCAAATCTCTCCAATTTAGCAGCAAAGATCTTGTAGGAGACTACAATTACTATTTTTATCTAATTCAGATAACAATAATATTTATTTTGCTTTCTCATGGTTGCTTCCTTATTTAAAAAAAGTAATATTTTCTAAGACATATAGAGCTCTTTTCTTCACAATTTTGTGCTGAGTGGGTTATTTACCTGAATTACTGCATTTTCTTTATTCAGTTGGATGACTCACCTCATAACATACAGGATTGTGTATCAGGAGTATACTAATATTTTTTAAATAGCTGATGATTATTTTAAAGATCTCCTATCACATTTTCTCCTTCATGGAAATGAAATCCAGAAGTAATGTGAAAAAATGTGAAAACCACTTTGTTGTTATTTAGTTCTAGCAGCTCAGGGTGCTTTTTAAAGAAATGACAATATTTCCTTTGATGTATGTATGTATTTAAATAATAATAAGGAAAATTAATATGATTCAACTATATTAAACAATCTGACACGTTCCAATTTTCATCCTCCAACAAATTTTAGATCATAGAAACTAAAGGAAACATATTATTTGTATGTATTTTGCAACTGACTGTAAAACAATACTATACCTAAGAAGTCAGTAACTCCATGAAGTTACAGAATGTTAGTTTCTCTGACAGTGAAAGACCTCAGTAGGTTATAGATTCAGATACTCCTAGTTCCTGAGTGGCTGATTTGGCTATTCATGGAAAATGCAAACATTTTTGATGGTGTTGATGTCTCATGAAGTGGAACTACAAGTAATATTTTGTTTTATGATGTGAACCAATTTGAAAAACTTCCATATAATAAAGAAGTGTAGCAAAACAGAGATGCTTTGTCCTCAAAAAATTCAGCCAAGTCTGAAGGATGGAGAGAAACATTCTTGTAAGAGGTGAAAGGTATTGAAATAGAGAAAGAGAATATTAAATGTTTGATTAGTTTGCAGAGGGATTAAATCTGATTTATGTTTGTTACTTCTTCCAGTAATTGTAAATTTGTGTTTTAATGACTATAATTAATAACTGAGCTCATTTTTTTCCCAAACATACGCTAATTTTTGGTCAGTATCACAATGATTTACTATATGGCCTCTGTCTGCAGAAAGATTTATAATATTTCATTACACCTATAGAGAAAATGCTGATTAAGTCGTCCCAAAGGGGACAAGTTTCATTTACAAGGAATTATGGGGCATATAACAAAGGAATAAAATAGCTGTTCTAAAATGAAGACCAAGACTGTATAGAGGACAGAAGGTCACCACTCCAAACAGTATGTAGAGGGAAAAAAGAAAATAAGAGGAATAAATATCAAGAAATTTCTTTCTGTAATAATTATGTTATTTGCATCTCAACTCCTAAAAATTTCCAGAGATTTGTTCCAAAATGCCTAATGCCTACACTTATTAAAAGAAAAATTAAATTAAATGCTGAAGAAGAACTCTTTCAGTGTTTTTAGTATAATAGAAGAATAAAGGAATCAATTTTGTTGTGGACACAGTCATTCAGGAAAAAGCATTTAATTTGACTTGAAAGAAACATCACTAAAAAAAGTCTGTTGGATCATTAAGGAGGTTAATTAATAAGTACATTATGAACTATGAATAAATGAAAAATACAAATTCTCAGAGTAATGAAAATAATGTTCAAGGTCAGGTAGCAAAAAACAGATATCAATACTGATGTTTTAGAAAGAAATTTTCAAAATAGAAAACAATTTTATTCAAATAGTTCCCACAACACATTCATACAGCTTTGTACACAGGAAGGACAGAGTGTATGAGTTCATGGACATGGACAGCATCAAAAACCTGTAAAACATTATTATAAAGACATATAAAAGATAATGAGGGATAGTAGATGTCTTAGGAGTAGAATGGAGCAGAGGATGACAAGGGGAGTAAGTTTTTCTCTTTTAAATAAACCTCTATAATTTTCAAATAATAACATGAATCCCCATGCATTCCAACTAGCTTAAAAAGAAAATAAAGGCTCTGATAATTAATTTCAGAAAACCAGAAAGTATATGCTGTCTTAATATTAGAAGAAGACTATATTACTAATCCTAGAAGTCAAGAATATGCATTTTCCCAGTGACTTCTTCCCTTGCCCCAAACCAGCTATTCAAGGTAATTAGTGCACAGAGTAATTGAGGACTTTAAATGTTTATAGCCAGAGAGGTAAACAAGCAATTAGTGGTAGCACAGGTGTGAAAGAAAGTTAAGTGAACTTACAGGGGAGCTATGCTTGAAGTATACAGTCTATGTTTGCCTTAAAATATAACAGTATATTTAGGGAGATCGAGAAGCAAAACAAAACACGCACATGTAAAAAAAACCACAAACAAGCAAATAACCAAGGCAAGGCTGAAAGAGTCAGGAAGGAATTTGGGTTTAAGATTGTCTGAAAGAGGCTGTGCCTGTCAGGAAACTAACTTAGGTCTGACACAAAGCAGTATAAATAAAATCAAGGCTGAAGGTTGTTGCAGAAAGTTAGTCTTGGTTGTGCTGATATTTCAGATGCACAAAGACATCAACCATTAATGAAAGTTAACATAACAAGCCTCTTCCTGCCTAAGAGTACTTTCACAGGGATAATTACTATTGGAAGAGCCAGGAGTGAATTTTCTGTTCATTCTTTCTGTCCATATGATGGGAGTTGACCAAATATTAGTGTCTTTCTGGAGGCACAGAAACTACCTTTTGAAAAATAACAAAATGAATGTATTTTTGTTGCCCTAGAGGAAATAATGGATTAGACCTGGATGGCAATCACAAGTAGGCAGAGCTTCTTAGAAATCTAATAAATCTGATTCCTTATTTTGTGGAAGGATTAGAGAACATCCCTCTACTTTCACAAAATTTTTAATCTTTTGTTTAATATTATCACAGACAAAATATCTGTAAAACAGAGTCTTCAAGAGTCTCATAGATATATGCCAGAGAAATTCCTAAACAAGCTACCTGTCTTGGTATTAAACTTGACATAAAAAAAGGATTATTTTTATTTAATAAAGCTAATTCTTGAGTTTTAAAAAATAATTTTAACATCATTAATTCAGATAGTTTATATAAAACACTGAAGAGAACAAGCAAACAAACAGTGCACACACAGAGGGGTACAATTTACTCTGGCACAAAGATCATTGTGGCTTATTCATTACAGGAGAAACAAAAGTGGTTTCCTGTCTTCTTTTTCCTCTAAGAGAAGAGATTTAGAGAATGATTTCGGGGGGAAAGGGAAGGTAGGGAGGAAGGAAGGCTTCTTTTTAAATAGTTAACATGCATTTATTATTTATTTAAGGCATTATTCAGATGAACAGTGTTCTTCTATGAAACATATACAGCCATTTCATACAAAAGACAATATGAATTTGGACATATATATTTTCAAATGTGTCTGTTTTGTTTTGCAAAGATTCTGCACATATGCCAAAATATTCAATATCTTCAGTATGCAGCTTCAATCAATTATGAGATAGTAAATTAAAAACAATTACCTATACTAACTTTCAACTTTGATTGTCTAACTTTTTTTGTTACAAGAGATAACTAAGAAATTTAAATGGGTTTTAATACTATAATGAAATTTTCATTAAGTATTTTCTGTAACTATTTATTAGAAAAAATATATTAGACATAATTCTATGCCTTCAGGCTAGTAATATTCCAATTAAAATTAAGCATTTAGAAGACATTTAAACTCTACCACT
Source organism: Cyanistes caeruleus (assembly GCF_971803275.1). Taxonomy (NCBI): domain Eukaryota; kingdom Metazoa; phylum Chordata; class Aves; order Passeriformes; family Paridae; genus Cyanistes; species Cyanistes caeruleus. The sequence goes on from NC_141703.1 coordinate 36,679,881, forward strand.
ACTTTATGAGCAGCTTATGTTGCAATGTATGCTTCATCACGCTGGGCCTGCTAGAATTACTTTATTTCAAATGCCCCAGAGGTAGCCTGAGGCAAAACCTCTTGCTTATCCCTCTACTGTTATAATCCTTTTCCTGTATATGACCTACTGAGAGCTACTTACACGTATCTGGCTCCGGGTATTCCAGTTGCTTGTTCACACATCTCTGAGCAATACTGCTGTATTGTCAAGTCCAGCTAAACGAAGCTTTCTACCGGGAAGATTCATTAGGCTGTTTTATTAGGTAGATGATTGACTGCATTAAGAGCCTAGAATGAAACTTTATAGCTTGCAGTACTTGAAGAAAGGAAAAGTGGAACAGCTGTTATAAACAGCCATGCCAGATTTAGTGCAATGAAATAAAAATCAAGACGGAGAAGGAGGGGAAATAAGGTCACTTTCTCCTCTAGTACAATATACATTATGTGGTAAATAATCTGTTTAACTGAATGTGGAATAGGGGAAATTATAAAACAGAAACTTTCTAGAAAATTTCTAGCTTGCTTTATGAAGTAGACAGCAAAATTAAATAGATTGAGAAGACAGTATAGTGTTAAACAGCAAACCTTTTCCTGAAATGATAAGATGTGGAAAAGGAATTAATTTCAAAAAAAATTAGAACAATTATGACAGAACACATTTAAATTTAATGTTATGCAGAAGTATAAAAAACCTCTATCATTATTATTATACTCATAGAAGATCAATATGAATGCTCACATTTAGAATATGTGCAAGAATATTGTATAAGATTTTTTGGTTCTTTCTACCTACTTACCTACATCAACTACAGAAATAAAAGACAGGACTTATGCAGACCTTACTTCTTATGATGTCTATGCTGACAGAGTGCAAGTGTGACATCAAAACAAAGCAAAAAGGAAATAAACAGGGGTACAGAGATCCTGCAGAACTCAGACATGTTCAGTTACATAGGGACAAATTTTTTCTGGATCAAATCTCTTAAATATCAAGAGTGTGCTTGTTCCTGTTCTGTAGGAAACTTCACCATAAATTTTTCGCACTTTTACTTGATTCCAAGTTAAAAGTCCTATATGTAAAACAAACAAACAAAAAAAAACAAAACCCAAAGTATTTACCAGCAACACCATACATTTAAATAGAAAATGCTGAAATAGCTTTAATAGTTTTATAATGGGATTGCTGCTCTTGCTGAGAAATAATGTTGTCATAATAAATACACAGGTTACTTTAAATACTCCTTTTGCAATATGCAACCAACTACTTTTTAAATTTTCACCACATCATTTGTTCCTAAACATCCATATTCCAATCTTTTTTTTTTTACAGACAATATACATATTTGAAGCATTGATAAAATAGATAGAATAGACATTACTAAATTAGACCTTTCTAAAAGAAGCAGGTGATGTTTTCCACAGCTTCTTTCACAGACAATTTTTAATAAGTATCTTGCAAAGTCAGAGAGCCTGTTCCTACTCTCTTTTAATAACTACAATCACCTGACACTTATCAATTGAATGTTATCCGGTTGTAATAGGTCAGCTAATTATCCTGATCATTAACCTTTAAGAGTACAGAGGCTATGATAATCAATGCCACCCTTGGTGTGTGCCACATCATCTAATGAGTCTGTGTCAGAAAACGAACTCTTTCACCTCCCAGTGGTGCAGGTTTTCATCATTAACTTTCTTAGTCATTTGGCTTCTTAAAAGAATATGAGAAAAACTGGCACCTGGCATGAATCAGCTTATTAAAGGAATGTATAAAATAAAACTGGTTACTGAAGATAGAATAAAGGCAGTAATATTTCCAAAAAGCTGTATGAATCATGCCACAATTTGGAAGCATCAGGAAATTTTTAATAGTCAGAAAAGTTGGCAGAAATTAGCAATCAGTTAAATATAAGGAAAAAGCTGCTGTATCTAGTTTATAGTTAAATGGAAGCCACTATCAAACAGAACTGAGGGTAACAATTCAGGAAATGCAATTAATTTACCCTAGCAAACTTTTAAGTACATTTTTTGTTTCAGTTTCATGTAAGTCATAGGAAGATAATATTCTCCTTCACCTGAAGAATATATAACACAAGAACAAGCAAAGTGACAAAGGGCAAGGTGTGCATATGAATCTCAGTAAAAGGCTAGAATTAAGCATGTCGTATCAGGTCATTATCTAATAATCAAAGGACTGATAAAGAAAGACTTATCCAGGATACTCTTCATCCTCTGTATTTTATAGTTAGATGAATCACTCTCTATTTTTTTCAAGCACCTTTTGATCTTACTAAACTCTTACCATCAATGCCTATTTTTCAAAGGGCTTAAGCCAGGAATACAAATCCCAACTAGACATGAAATGATGGCAGCTGCCAGTGAAGTGAAACCTGAGCAGGGGACATTTTTCAACACTTTTCCTAGTGTCAGAGCCCTAATCTTTTTTTTTTTTTTTTCAACATGGTGGACTGATAATTTTCTTTTAATGAGAAGATAGTATCAGAATTGTGATCCTGAAAAATATGTACACAAGGTTAAGTAGTAGACATTGCACCTTCCAGGGAAAGGCATGGGCTACTGTGCTGTCCTTCCTGCTTCCTATCCAAAAGCCATATCATGTCAGTGTTGACATGGAGTCCAAGACAGAACTGCATGGTCTGTCTACTTTCTGAAGTCATGCTGAGATCATGGCACCACCCTCAAAAGTGAAGCAATTCTATCTTTGAAGAAACACTGCTTACCAGAGGATTCTCTTGTAGTGAAGACTGAAAAATCAAGAATGATGTTGTTCCTCAAACAAGGACTGGATGTAAGAAAATATTTTATTTAGAAACTAGTGAGGATAAATGAGGTTTCCATTAATCTGAACTTCAGCACAGTTTGCTTAGGAGGCAGGAGCCACAGTGCATTGGTTACTGAGCAGCTGTATGAGTATGCAGAGTTTGGAACAATGCTAAAAAAGACTGTGATTGATTACAGTAGAAGTTCACCTTGATCTCTGCCTGGACCCTTGATTCCTCTTACCCCCTATTGCTGTGCCACAGAATTTCACATTCCAGTAGCTTTCAAACTACAGCTTTAATTTAAATAAGGAAGCATTTAGGGGTAGGCAGGGACCTCTAAAATCAGTAATAATTTTTATTCATTACACATAAATAGAAGTTAAGTACTTTCTTAATATATTCTTTTTGGTCTTATTCTGAGCACAGGACTTATGGCCCTTAATCTTGATCTATGACTTCGAATTTGTCACTCTTGATTTCTGATATATGAGCGGATGTAGGACCTTGAAACAGATGTCTTTTCATAATAGGAAAAAATATTTTTTAGATCTTGCTCAATAATTTTAATGATAATGGTAATATGTTATAGAAATATCATTACTGTATATATAAAACACCTGAAAACAGAAAAGCAAGGTAAAAATACCTCCATTTTGATTAAAATATAAATATAAAAACTTCTAGTTACTGCTTTTTGAAGCTAAATTATTTGCAACTGAAATGTTTATTCTGTGAAATTTGTTAAATTTGCAAAATGTTGTTAACTACTAGAACTGGAAATCAGCAAAGATGGAAAATAAATTAGAAAAGCATCTGATGGAAACCTAGGCATAGAACTGTATTTAAAGACTGAATCATACATTAACAAACTGAACAAACAAGAACAAGCTGTGAAATACATGGTTTTTATAGAGGAAGAAAGCTCCAGCAAACAAACAAAAAATATGGACTTGGGCCAAACTCCAAACACAGCTATTATGGGATTTTATTTAAATATATTTTAGGAGATTAACATGACAAAGGATAGAGTACATCTTATGAAAGGATGTGTAAAAAGTATCACCATAGAAACTTGTTTGAGAAAATCAGAATCTCTCTTCAAATTCTGGCATAAATTTGTGTAATTTGACTTATATGAATGCAGATCTTTCACAGAGAAACACTGAAAACTTCATTAGTATGGGAAAGAAAAGGAGATAAATTTAAAGAACAAAATGAAGCTTTGCAGGACATCATTTAGACGATGAGATAGGTACGCATCTGTTGTTTAAGATAAGACCAACACTCCCACAATCTATTCAATGATGCAATTGTTAAAGAAAAAAGTTATTTTCATGATCAGTGTAAAGCAAAATATTTTAAAGAATCCTTTTACAATCCTTATGTGTGTACTAAGGAAATAGAAGGGTGTTTTCCTTTCCAGTTATTGCCCCATGCCTGTCAGAGCTGAAATATTTTTGCAGAATTGAGGGATGCAGTTTTAGCTACATTTAGTGACTCCAACTAAAAAGACATTTAAACTTTTTAGACACAAAGCAGAATCTTAGTATTGGAGTTCTCTTTCAAAATATGCTTTGTTTTTCACTCAGTTGTGTTTAAATTACAGTTTCTTAGCTCCCTCCCTTCATATGAAAGCTGAAATTATATGGATCTCTATAGAATGTCTGTCAGAGGCTGTAAAGTTTGTACCCTCTCTGCCTCTGGTAACTGTAATAAAATCGAGGTGAAACCAAGCATTAAAAAAATCCTAGAAACAAATGGACTTCCTGCAGCTTATTGGCAAATTCAGGACGAACATGACTTTTCCCAGGAGGCAAAATGTGGAATTGACAATAATCATAGGGCTGAAATAATCTTTCACATCTGCCTCAAATTAGATTAGCTTGTTTCAAAGTGAATTTCCTTTTAGAAATAATTTCTTCTGAAAATCTTTATGTTTTTACTTTCTTACACCTATAGGTAAAATGATCAGAGTAATACCAAAAAAATACTCTTCATCTTAATTTATTAATGGTTATACCACTTGATTAATTAATAGAAAGAGGCACAGTTTTTACTTAGACAAATTTCACATCATTGCCTCAAGGCTCTTGATTCCTACTTATTGATTAGACATTCATGGCACTATTTTTCATTCTCTCAAAAGTATTTCTTAAGCTTCAGCCTCTTGTGCTTCAATCCAAATTATATTTATCATTTTTACTCAGAACCTACAGTCTAATTCAGTCTAGAAAGTGCATCTGTGCCTTATTCCTGACAAGGACCATGTTTTTGACTTCCTCATCAGCTTCCTGAACCAAAACAAACCAATATATACAGTTTTGCAGAAATGGGTGAGGCTTTCATGCTTATTTACCTGCTTGAAAGTCTAGGGATTTGCATTAATTACCCCCAGCTTTGATAAAACAGCCTTTTCCTGAATTTATGCATCCATAATGTTGTGCATCTTGGTGTTATGGTCTTTGAAGTTTCCATGCTTCCAAAGGCTTTCATCTGTCACAAATGGAAATGAGCTTGTACTGATGGAGCCAGGTTGCAGTGGCATAACTCCATCAGAGGAAAATTTACTGCTTGATATTTGAAATATTAGCAACAATTATCTGTCATATAGATTTTATCACAGTGTATTGTAACTAATAAACTGCAGAAGAAGCATGAATAGCTAAAATTGACTTCAAAAGTAGAAAAGCAGGAATGATCTCTGTGGTTTTCTGTTTTGTCTGGAGAGCAAATATAGATATTAGTTCCAGAAAAGACAGATATTTTTCTCATTAGAGCAAACAGTATTTCACAGGTATTTTAGGTATTGCTATAGCTTACGACAAGGTGTTTGAGGGTATCATTCATGAATGACTAGTAGATAAGAAGGTAGTTCAAACATATAATGAAGCTCATAAATGATGCAAAACAGGAATGCCAGAATTTAAAAAGCCTTGTGAATCTAGGACCCTGCTGGCCAACTCAATCTAGTGGGTCCTCAATGAATTCTAAAGACACTCTTAAAGAAACTCAGATATGAAATCTTTGAAAATGTTATGCATTGTATTCATAAAATCATCAAAGACTCGATTATAAATCTGAATCTCAGATATGAATCACTGAATTGATATGAATCTCAGATATGGATCTCCTATCTCTGAATTAGTACATTAAGCCAAAACATGGCTCAAACCATTATTGAAATCAAAGAGAGGGAAGGTGACTTGTATGATATGTTGTTAAAGAGAACTCTCTAGATCAATGTCACATCTTGGTGCAGACAGTAAAAAAAAATGGTGTGTACATGAATAAACCTGGTATACCAAATTTAAACACAAGTCATTTTTGTGCATGCCTCATAGATACATTAGCCTTTAAAGAATCAATAAGATTATGCATAAAGATCCTTCAAAAAATTTTTCAGGAAGATCTCACATCAATTGCTCCTAAAAAATAAAATTCTAATGATCTACTGTGGTTCTGCCCCTGGCAGCAGATCAGCCCCATGCAACCACTAGGTCACTCCCCATCTTCTGAGGGAGAAATCAGAAATTTAACAGTATGAATGTTCATGAGATGAGATAAAGAGACTGATAGGTAAAGGAAATGTGCACATAAAAGGCAAACCAAAAAGAGGAGTTCTTTCATAACTTTCAATGGGCAAGCAGGTGTTCATCCATCTCCAGAAAAGCCAGGCTCTGTCACGTGTAGCGATAACTTAAATGCCATAACCCTGAATACTCTTCCTCTTTATTCCTCACAGCTTTTATTGCTGAACATGACACCTCATGGTATGGGATACCCCTTTGGTGAGTGAGAGTCAGCTGCCCTGCCTCTGTTTCCTCCCAAACTCTCATGCACCCCCACCCTGCTTGCTTTCAGGGTAGCATGACAGACCTTTGACTTGACAAGATATTATGTATGCACTTCTACGAAGCAAATTAGCTCTGTGCCAGTCAAAACCAGTACAGGAGCTCAGAGATATGGTCCCTGTCTGCCTCAGCAAACAAAAAATAAACAAAAATAAAAACAAGATATTAATTTTCAGTATAGTTCAAATGCTGGAACCCTACCAGAATACCTGTGGAGACACTTAGTATAGTCAACACAGATAGAAGAAAGAGGATGAATAGTGAGGGATAAAATTTGTACATGACATACAATTTCATACAAATTTGTGATCACTGGCTTAAATGTGACTACAGAAGTGAAGGAATATTTCATAATGTGGAACAACAACACAGTAAAGGAAATTCAGTGTTGATAACTAGGGATAGTATAAGAGAAAAGGATGAATGATAACATGGAACAGGGCACAGATTTAGTTTATAATTTTTAGGAAAAAAACCTGTTAGGAAAGGGTATGAAAATTCCCTTGTGTGGAATTGTGGACCGTGGAAATTGAATACCAAGTTATTATGTATCTGTTACAATTAAGGCAACAACAAAAATGGATGGCTGAAATTACCAAGCAATAAATTTAGAGCAAACAAAATTGGGTAACTTTCATATGATGTATAATTACACTGTGGAACTCATGAATGCAGACAATAAAACTGTACAGAGACTTTTAAAAGGACTAGGAAATTCAGAGAAAATAACTCATTGTTATCTATTTAGAAACATGGTAAGGTATAATCTTTGTTTCAAGAGATGTTTTACTCGAAGATTGTTGTAGCTGGAAGACTGAATCTGTCAAAAAACCTGTAATTGCATCAGTCATTGGGTATGTCTGTGATCTTTAACTGTATTTGTTCTGATTCTCAGTATCTTTTCCCTTAGTTTCTCCTTCAGATTGCTAACAAAAAAAAATAATTAACTAGATGAAATGAGGCTTTATTGGGAGATAGTAGAGCTGCTGTGTTTTTAGAGAAGGGAAGAATGTAACCTAAGTGGTGAAGCAGAAGAATTCTTGTTGGCAGTACTAGAAAGTTTCAATTTGACAACCCTTTTAGTGCAGGAATTTTTAATTTATAATCAAAACCTCCTTTAGCACAACCTGAGACCTTTTCTTCTTTTCCTATTGTTTTTTATCTGAGAGAAGAGACCAATCTCTGCTTTGCTACATCCTTTTTTAAAGTACTTGTAGAGAGTATAAAAGTGTACCTCTAGGTATACTTTTATGAATATATTTTGATGATCACACTCTCTTGCAGTCCTGTGATAATTAGTAAATAAGAATTACTTGGATTCCTTTTGAACAGAATATAAGGCAGGCTCAGAGAAGCCAGTTCTATCAGAGACAGTGCTGACCTGGAGAGATAAAGGAAAAGAGTATAGAGAAAACATAAATTAATGGACAGTTCTAGATTTTCCTAAAGGAAACAAACCCATGCCCATTCCCCTGTTTATCAACATGCCTATAGCTGTGAGTTAAGTAAGGTCAAAGAAAATTCATTTCTGTCTCAGGAAGCAACCTTTTTCCTGTTGTTACCTCTCTATGTTGACCAGAATTAATTCAGCAGTTATTGCTCATCTGAGACCTCTCTGAATGTTACTGACATTCAAACTCCCTACTTTCAAGAAGAACATCTTCCCAAAAAATATCAATTTAATATTTTCTCAAAATAGTGTTCCAAGAGGTCAGTTTAAATAATAAGAGACATTACTGTAGTTATGTTAGAACAATAAAAGGAAAATTAAAATTATTACTTTGTTACATTTTAAATATGTTATTTATAACATGCCAAATATTATACTTGCAGGAATTATATGCTTTTATTTTGCTTTTAAGTCCATGACCAATTAATGGAAATTTGAGCATAGGAAAGAGACAAGTAAAATAATATGATTTTAAAAAAGTGTTTATTTTTATGGTATTTGAAATAACTTAGTAATGACGTTTGAAAGAGCAGACTAATAGGGATTTTGAAGAAAGCATTTTGGAATTATATTGTTGTTAGGATAATGAAAGCTTGCTGTATGGCTGAAATTGTCGGTAGAGATGTAGATGTAGTCAAAACCAGACAAGTTAGTATCCTCTACTGTGTACAAGTACCAAGAAGAAAAAGCACCAGGAAATACCCGCTATGTCAAATTGCCAGCTTTCTGAACAGAAAAGAACAAAGGCTCCAGAGTTCAAAAGAAGCTGCTTTCAAAGCCACTATTTGTTTGTAAATTTTCTGACTTTTGCTCTCAATATGTGTCAGCACCACTTTGATATAAACATCAGAGCATAGCCTGAAGCCAAGTTCTTCCCCCTTGGACTGAACCTTAGGGGGCTGCCAGTCTGTAGCCTAACACAGAGTAACCCCACTACTGTATGGCAAACTACTTGTATGGAAAATACAGACATACAAAACTTTAAATGTACTACAGCACCAGAGTGACAGGCATCCCATGGAGCCTACTGTGCCCAGTCAAACTTTCAATGCTCCTAAAAGAAAATGCCAATGACTGTGAGAATTTAAAAGTCTTTTTGTGACAGGATCAAGTACCTGAGCTATAACCCCATGCCTCTCTAAATTGATGCCTGTCTCAACAAAAGTAGCAATATCAATTAGATAACAACATAGAAAATGGTGGGGTTTCTCCACACCTTGAGATTAAGTTTGGTGACTTTAAAGTACAACACATTTTCTTCCAGAAAAATTGCAGTATTGCTTTCACAGAATGGGTGAGGTTGTTAGTGAACATAATGGGTCATCTAGTCCAACCTCCATGTTTAGGTAGGGTCATCCCAGAATACATTTACACAGGTTTGAATGCAAACAGCTCTTCATAAACTCCAGCCAGGGAGGCTCCTCAGTTTCTCTGGGAAATCTCTTTCAGTTCTCAGTCACTCACACAGTGAAGAATTCATCCTCATGCTCAAGAGGAACTTCCAGTTCATCAATCCCTGCCCATTGCCTCTCATGACACCACCAAGCACCACCCTAACTACATCCTCTTAGCACCCTCCCTCCAATATTTATAGACATTGATGAGGTCCCCTCTCAGCTGTCTCTCCTTAAGGCTAAAAAGGCCCAACTGGCTCAGCCTTTCCTTGTAAGAGAGATGATCCAAGTTTTTCTTGTGCATGGAAGTGTTGATAATATGGGTAAGGAAGCTGCAGATAAGCAAATACTTGTAAATGAAATTATTTGGGGGATATTTTTTTTGAAGTTATTTTTTTTTTGTATATTTTAGACCTTATGTAATGATTGAATCTTCTGAATAAATTATTTTCTTCATAATGTCTTTTTCCCCGAAATGGTAGGCTGACCTTTAATTAATGGATTTTTTGTAGCAATTTTAGATGGCTAAAGGCCTGAATGTAGACTTTGGAGAAATGAATTAAATTTTTCTACTGATTTTCATCTGCTTTATCAATTTCAGTCAATAATAAGATCTCTTTCTGCCTTGTGAAATTTTTCTGTTTTGATTTTTTTTGCAATTCAAGGGTTCACAAAGTATGAAATTTTTATTTTTTGTTTAAAAATGAAATCAGATCATTATTGATTATATATTTAGGCACTTACAATTATTTAATTAATTGGTACTTGGTATTTGACAAGGACTCTGTATGTTAGGTGCTTAGAGAGCTAAAGCACACAGCAGCCCTCTAAAAAAATAGAAAGTTATATTTAATTTTCTTCAGTTCAAGCTATTAATTTGGCTTATTAATGCAGTGAGTGAGAGAAGTAAAGGGTGATGACTGAGTTCTCTTTATCACTGACTACTAATTGTCTTTGAGATAGGATCTGAACTCTCAAACACCAGAATTAATAGTCTGATTTAAAGAATCATGAAGATAGAAAATTCATGGAGTAGGCACCGTTGAGAATCCTCAGCCTAAACAGGAAGACTTTTATTCATTGTGCTAATAACTCATCACATGCTTAAGTTCTGTGGTGACTTGAGACCTCATGGAGTTACTGCAAATAGTATATCAGGGGTGATATCATATGAAAAAATTAAATCAAATTCAGAACTAGTTAATAAATTAAAAAAAAAAAAGCATGTATTTATTTACTGTTAATAGTTTCTTTGGCACTGTATAGAATGAATGTGTTGTGTATATGTTGTTCTACATTGCAGATTTTCAAGGGCACTTCTAAATTCAGTCACGTCATTATAGCTTGGAAAGCAAACTGGAAACATTTCCCATTCAGCAAATTAATTCTCAAAACAAATTGTTTCCTCACCATTACAAGGAGTCTCAAAAAGCTTGTTAAAAATGTTCTGTAAGTAACAACAGCAGCAAATAAAAGCATCATATATTTAACTCATTCTATTCTGCCTATTGAGTATGCCAAGCAATATATTGAGATAGAAAAAAACCTCTAATTTTTCAACACCCGAACAAAGCAGATTCTCTTTTTGAGTCTGAAAACACAGAATCAACATTTGTACTCATCTGCATAGGACTTGGCTTTTCAATCTGTAAAAATCATTATTTATACCTTTAAAAATTAGAAACACTTTTACCAGCAGAGAAGACAAATTCAACTCTTCCAAAATATTGGGAAAAAATATTTTCAGAATAAGATAAACATTCTATTCTGAACATGAATCTTTAACTCTGGGCTAACTTCCATAAGAGATATTGTTCAGAATAGACTGGTAAATTGAATTAAAATTTATTGAATTTTATTGAAATTGAATAAAATTTATTGAATTTGAATAAAAATGACATAAAAGAAACAGACTTAAACAGTATATCTTAAATTGGTGTTAAAATTTGTCTTTGACAATGGGTATAGAGCTAGAAATATCAACTTGCCCATAAAGAACAAAAATTTTCTTTCACCTAAGGTATGCTAAATTACAATAATTTTTACTTTATATGGCTTATACATATGGCAATGTTTCCCATAATCAATCCTGTATGCAAGGGATACCATATACATAGAAATGTACAGACTTTTCAAGGGGGCAGATGGGTCATACTAAATTTTCCTTCCCTAAAAACATGCAAAGCAGCAGCAGTGTAATTCATCTAGTTGTGTGAAAGCTAATAGTAATTAGTCTATACAGAAATACTCAATTTATATGATGACACAGTATAAAACACCTTCAGAGAGCATTAAGTAGGCACCCCCATGTGTATTTCTCCTTTTCAACTGCATTTCTGACTCTCCCACATGTTATTCAGTGGTTTTTCTGGGAATCTCTTACAATTATTTCTTAGAGCATATTTTCTAAAGATAGATAATAATAGATATATTTTCTAAATCACTTTTTTTAGTGTCTTGCAAAAGTGGAGGGAGGGACAAACACCATGTGGATCTGGGAAGATGATAATTTTAGGACTAGACAACAGGTTAGGTTTGGTAATTGGAGGGGAAAATAGTAATAAGGATGAAAAACATGAAAAGAAATGTAGAGTGCTGCAGGTGGACAACCAGGTGGATTTCTTGTCCTGCCTGGTTGTCAATAGATGCTCTGTGGCTCTAAAAATTGTTACCCACTAAGAGACAAAATGCAGAACTATCAAGTATATAAGTACAGAAATTAGTATTATTCTATTACCACTTACAAGATTAGAAAAGGGTATATAAGCCTCAAAAAACATTTAGTCTAACAAGTATTTTGTTTCTTTAATGTATGGATGACTCTGTGACAGATTTTAGCATTAGTGGTTGGAATAGAATGGAGTTGTCATAGGTATTCTCAAAACCAAATTTATAGCCCTGATTTCCTGTGCCATGCATAGAAAGATGTTCACATCTGAAAAGCTGGTTTACAAAAACATTGTTACTATGAGGTTTTTTTCATTGATTCAGGGAGATAAGAGATGATTCTTCTTGCAGCAACAGATGAGTGTAACACCACAATTCTTGGAGATACAACAGATATCTCGAGATGTTGCATACTAGAATGAAGGAAGAAACTTGTACAACATTGTTAAAGCCCAGAACAATGAGTGCAGGGCTACATAAACAGAATAAGTATAAAGAAATGCTGAAGAGTGTTAAACATTTCTTTGAGGGACATAAATGTCCTCACTTCTTTTCCCTTGCAAGCAGTGTTGGACAGTTAAACAGCTTAATTTAGAAAGCACGTGAGTGTAATTGAGCAGAAGTGATATTTCCTTTGAAAAGTTACAGACAAAATATATTGCTGCTTCTTGCAATGTCTTGTTCATGAGCCTGTAATGTCTTTTGCCATAGTAAGTGGTCTTGAAGTTGCTCCATTATGGAACAAATAGTTTAATATTCATTAAATAATAGTAGGGTTGGACCTACATAAGAACAAAAGTCTGCGTGACAGAAAACTGGAGTAAAAACCTCTGTCATTTACTCTTATCCTTTTGGATATACAATAGTTGAAATGGAACTTTTCACTCTGAGACAACTTATGCATGAGACATGAGTGAACAAAAGGAAGACACTCATTTTATGGGAACAGGATGGAGACAGAGTGAAGAGAAGCTGAAGCATATTTGAATGCATTCTGAGAAGAACTTCCAAGTACCAGTAGTAATTTAAAGACACAAATTAAATTCCCCTATGTGTTAACCTCTTCAATTTTATGCTACAGAGCAGAAAGATTAGTTTTAAATGACTGCAACCTGGACAGGGGTGCCAGGAGCAAGAGCTAAATAATCATCTTTCAAGAGCTTTCAAGAATGCTCTGTGCTCAAGGCGTATCACTATTTACCATATTTAATTCAATATAATCTACCATGTTTACATGCTTTACATCTTAACCTAGTTTATATCGAAAACATTTTCAAAGATTTTTCCACTTTGTAGCCAAAATCTCTCTTAGCTCAATGGTTCTTTATTAGCATTCTTATTTGTATACACAGAACTGAGGCAAAGTTCAGACTGAAAACTCATGTTATATACTTAAAAAGTATCTTATCTTTGTTTGTTGTTTTCCATGACATATTTGTCTCCAGCCTTACCAAAACACTCTCATCTATTTGAAGATTCTCTAACTTTAAGAAGTGGAAGAATTTAAATACCAGGAATAAGTGATTTTATCATTGTTGCTTTCAATTATCACACTTAATTTTTTTTTAGCTGTACTTCACCTCTGTTCTCTGTGAAGAGACACCTTGTTGTGTTTGAGTGCCAGCAATCACATGGATAATATTGAGATCAATTCCAAAAAGCTACATACAGTAGCTTTTAACTCTCTCTTGCAGTTGCCATTATTTGACTCAGACATAAGAGTGTTGGGAAATAAATATAGTTTTAATGTAGTAGAAATTGACAAAAACACTGGGGGGCTGCAGGGGTGGGAGTGAGGAAATGATATTTTCCTTCCATGGAAGGAAATTTCTGTCAATGAAAGAAAGGTCATCTTCCCAGACTTGCTGTGCACATGAATCATTGCAAAGTTTGTCAGAGTTTTTAGTTTTTATGAACTTCTGTCCTTCTTTTTTGGGCCTGAGCAATTTGAGACAGAATCCTGAAAGATTAAGAGACACATAGCAAGAGTTTGGAATAGACTGCCTTCTGCTAAGGTGGTTCACCCCAGATAGAACAGCAGGATCATTATTTAATTGTGCAAGAAAGAATGGAGACCAAGTCAGTCTTCCCTTGCAATTGAGAGAACCCCCCAGGTATGCTTTCCTGGGAAACAAGCAAATCAAAGAAAGAAGGAAACAAACAAACAAAATACCAAAAAATAAGAAAACACAACATCCAAAAATAAAAACAGAAAGAAGGAAAACAGAAAGGTAAATGAGATAACAATTTAGAAATGGGTACTTTGAGAACCAAAGGAAACAAAAATATGGGTTATTTACATGTATTACATAATAAAATACAGTATAGAAGAAATAGTCTTTTAAAACTTTCAAAATATATAAAAATAAACCAAATGTTACAATTAAAACATGTATAGAATTCATATATTAATCTTTTCATTTTAGTTGCTACCCTTTCCCCTTGTGAAATTAAAGTATAATAAAGAAGCTAATATATAATCTTACAGGTTTATTACTACATTCTATGTTCAGATTATTCACTGGGATTTTCTGTCCTCCACACTGGAATTAGAGAGATTGATTCTGTTCTCACAATCATAAATGAGGATAGCATTTGGCCTCCCACCTCATCTGTCACACTGACACTTAAATAGAAGCTTTTTATGCCAAGCAGACCTGGAATAAATTTTCCTACAAGCAGAGGTTTTAAAGTAAACATCGAAGATGGATCTTTACAAAGAATGGAGGAATCTCATGATCAGGAAGGATGAACAACTGTCACTTGAACAGATGTTATTTTACAGACAATAAATGCCAGTGTTATTAGAGACCAGCAAGACAGAAGAAAGCAAAGGAGACAAAGTGAGGCACGATAAGGCAAAACAGAACTGAGGAAGAGACATTCTTCAAATAACTGTCAGAGATTTGAGTATCAGGATATAAAACATTTCATGGTATCAGGGCTATAAGGCAAGGATCTCTCTCTCATCTGCCTTTACATGTAGGTTTCTTATTTCAGATTTCTCCTTTAGTTGTTTATTAAAAAGTGTATTTTTATCAAGATAGTGTCAGCCATGGGACTGATGTAAGCAAAACTCTAGCTGAAGGCTTGTACAAAAGTACAGAGTTTGTTCAATAATGAAATCAGTTACTTTCAACATTTTTCCTTTTCTTCCTTTTTTCTTTTTTAATTTATGCCTTTATTTTCCCTGCTGAAGTGAAAGAAAAGTTGTGTAAAAAGTTATTAAAAAATAAAACTCTTCCTCTCATTCTATCATTTCAATTGTCTCTCTGATAAATTATCAGATAGATACCGGATAAAACAAGATATGTTGCTTTTATTTATTTTCACATTTGTCCTTATCATACCTATGCTTCATTTGATTTATTATTTCTACTGATCTTCAACAGGTTACATGACTTTTCTTGGCATAAAGTGCTGTGAATAGGATGCTGCAAATCAAAGTCCTGTGAAGCAGTAGTGCTCTTGATTCCCTGCAGTGTTCAAGGCCAGCAGCAGATGTGGCCTGAAGTTCTGCTCCTTGAATCTTGACCTTCACTGAGTAGTTCTCTAATGACTTGGGAGGGACATCATAATTAGATAAAAATCTTGCCTATCTTTAATAAAGGGCACCAGATTAAACTCTCTGCATGTTTGATGAGAAGTGAAGTGATTGTTTTCCCCACTTCAAATGCTTCAGCATGCCTTTTCATTAATGTTTTATCACTTGCATACTGAATTCTGATGCTTTTAAGAGTTTCTAAGAAAAAGGAAAAGAAAAACCTCACAAAACTGAAAATCTTCTTTTGATGGAAATTCTTTCATATTTTGCATATATACACATTGAACACTCATTTGAAAAAGGTGGCAGTTTACCTGAGGAAAGTAATTAAAAATCAGTACTTTAAGTAAAGCCCAGTCACAAATTATTTCAAGCTTTCAACACAATAGGCCATGTAATGTAATCAAAGCTAAAGTGAATTAAATGCTTTCACTCTTTAAATTGTTCGATAAACCCGTTGAGTTACAGATGAGCTTTTGAAGAAGGGATGATAAAATATTTATTCTGTTGCAGCTGAAATGACAAACATCCTGCTGCTCATTTTATTTTAGTAAAAAGATTACGAAAGCAATTGAGCTCCAGAACACATTGCTGCAGGCACTCATCAGGCAGATCTTTTGCACAGCATGTTATCAGAAGAGCAAGAGGTGAGATGTTAAGTAAAAAGCAGAAAAATGCCAGTGGCATTATCAAATTGAAGAAGAGAGTGCAATCGTTTAGAGGGTGAAATTTGGTAAAAAGTCCTACTCATAGTGGTCTCTCAATAGTGAGTCAGTCTCTAAAAGTCACATTCAATTTATGTGCCTCTTCATCTGCACTCCCTGTATTCTTGGTTTTTTGTGTCTGATTAATGCATCTGTGGGCCAAAACCAGCAAGATTTCTTTTATAACCTATTCATGATCAACCTGGTATTAAATATACCTTAATATGCCCTTTTTACCTTTGCATCGTGAAAATGCTGGGATGTGTTAAAAATGTCCAAACCCTTAGTGGTCAAGATACCGCAGGTCCTTTGGGTTATTAAAGTCAACAATAAGTTTTAAGTATTAATAAAAGATGGCTTCAAGGTAGTTATTGTAAAACACACAAAGCAAAACAAACACTTCAACACTCACATTTCATTGTTAATACACCTACTCTTTTCTGATAAGGTCTGTAGGAGACCAAATTCCAAGGGACTGCCACGGGCCTGCTCTGTCCCACAGGGAACCTAGATTGTTATGTGCCACAATTTCTAGCTCTCATGTCTATGTCTATATCTGTGTGTTATCTATGTCTTTGCTTAAAAGTAAGCAACCAACCTGAAGAAATTGGCAAAAGCCATTTCCATCTCTTCCGAGGACAGCGTTTGATTGGTGTGCATTCATTGCTTCCTGCACTTTCCAATCATAGCTGGGGTTGGCGTATATTAATGGCTTGGATTACTTCTGTCTCTTGTGCCTGGTTTTATACTGTTTGAACAAATGCCTGTCAGTGTACTCTGCCTTCCAGTCTTCACAGTTCTTTTAACTCACTTCATTACATTCCCTTGACTTTAACTGAGATGTTATATTTGCCTGCCAGTAACTTGCTCTACTACTTTCTGGCAAAGTTTGGTTTTCTTATTAAGCACTGATCTATGTTACTTCTCCCGGTCAGCCTTGACCTACGTGTTCATTCATCATGTCTCTGGTTGTCATAGTTAGCCACGGCTTTTTCCTTTGCCTTTAATATAAGACTATATAATTTAGGAATATGACTCTGGAGACAGTCCATGCCTTTCACTAAAGTCCATAAATGCTTTGAACTTATTCCACTCTCCTAATATTCTACTAAAAAAGGTTCAGAGGAACAAGTCCAGAATCTCCAAGTGATTTAATAGGCATATTCTGCAAAAAACATGATGCAGTTAATTCAAAAACACTTGTCATTTTTGAACTCTAGGAAAGATTTTTCCTGCTTTTGACCCTCATTTATGACATTATGATTCTTTTATGTAGCCATGAAGATGTTGTGAAGCCTGTGGAGGGTTACCTTATTTACAAATTATTAAAATTTGGAAAACAAATAAACAAAAAACTACTTTCCAACTGAAAAAAAATAAATTTCAATGGTATATATGTTACAGATTTTTGGGCATTGATGACAAAGTAATAGGAACTATACCCACTCTAAAAGAGAATCAGGTAACAAAACCTAATACATATTCATTGTTCAAACTTCTGCCCATTTTTGCTGTGGTTTTTGTGTCTTTAATAATAATTAAAGAAAGAAAAATAATTGTCCAGCATTTCCTACAATAACCTTACAATTTCTTTACCAAGATATCACATAATAAAAATACTCTTTTTTACTTGAAAATGCTTCATATAACAAAAAGGGTGAGGGTGAATGTAAAAGTAGATTTTAACAAAAGTGAGTTTCAGAAATTTTAATCAGCATGCATATTCACTGTTTTGTAGTCCACCATCATAGAAAAGTTTATTCAATCTCAAATTTGTATTAATTTTCTCTGTGTGTCATACACTGATATATTAATGTCACTGATCAATGAGAAACCAGCTAAAGTTGTGAAACATAATGCCTTTACTCTGCAATATTGAACCAGGACAGCCTGGAGAAAAGAGATGGATTATTTCTACATCAAGCTTAAATAAAGAAATGTGGAGCTCCTTCAGGTTGTCAGTGGCTGCAGTTTAATCAGCTTCACAATGTCACCACCAACACATGTTCTAACTCTCTGACCTTTAATAGCTAAAATAAGAATGAAAGTACAGTAAGCATTTTTGACCTAGGATTTCACCTAGCTTAACAAATATTTGTGCTAAGGGTAGTCTTGTGCCATAGAAGATACAGATATTTTGTAATTGGTGATTTGAAAAAATTAAATTGATGAGGTGGCAATAAATCTAAAATTCCTGTTTTCCAGGAGCACTAATATAAATTTGCTATGACACTTTCTCTTTACAATCACATTGATATGATAAGCTTAAATTTAAATCCTGCAGTCAGACTATAATTTGTGATCCTGGAAATTATTTGATTAATCATTGGCCCTTTTCATTATTTAATTCTTGAATTTAGTTGGTACCATTTCCCACTAAAACAAATCCAAA
Organism: Cyanistes caeruleus; assembly: GCF_971803275.1. Taxonomy (NCBI): domain Eukaryota; kingdom Metazoa; phylum Chordata; class Aves; order Passeriformes; family Paridae; genus Cyanistes; species Cyanistes caeruleus. The sequence continues at coordinate 36,698,683 of NC_141703.1, forward strand.
ATACTGAGAAGATATGTCTGTGCATGTGTTAGCAACGAACAACAAAGTACACCAGCAAAGAGCATCAGAGATAAAAACCCAAATCAAAAAAAAAATTCAACCCTAACATTATAAAAATAAAAAAAAAGCATAAAAGGTCCCAACAACTTCAGCATCTATGGTTTCAATATTAATCATCAGTATTTTATGAGAAACAAAGAATTTTAGCTTTTTCATTTGTAGTTTAGGTCAAGTATGGTAGCATTAAGAAAATGTGTCTTTTCAATGAAATCCTAATAATTAGCGTAATTTTTACCTGGTTAACACTAAAAAATATGCCACAGTATCTAGCTTCAAATCCAAATATTATTAAAAAGTCATACTCAGTAGTTTGAGATTAGTTAAATATGAAAACTCTCAAGTACATTAGAAATATTACCGAGTTTGATTAGTTATAATAGTGCTCCTAAAATTACTATTTTTTAACAAAAGTCCTAAAAGTACTGTGTTTTCCCCTAACTAGACTAAAGGCTAGTATGTGTGATAAGCAATAATGTTAGTGGGGCATAAATGTTTTATATTTCTGGTGTTGCATAATTTTGATTTCTATATTCCAGAACATAATTGTCTTTTGAAACCTAACATAAAAGTGCTTAGGGAATCTAACTGTAATAGTTAACATTCTTTCCAAGAAAAACTGACCTCTGTTATATGAAATGTTTGTAATCTTCTATCCTGTGTTGACTTTTTTGTAAGATACTTCTTTTATATATTGCCCAAAAAGACTCAACAAAACCCACTAGGAAACTAGTCACAGAAAACACTTTAAAATACCTTTTATCTTTTTTATCCTTACCCAGATATTTCTCAAAAGAAAAAAAAAAAAAAAAAAAATTAGCCCCCCCAAGAAAAAAATTGATTTTAAGAATTCAGATTTTATAGACCTTTATAAATTGCTTAATTGAAATTGCATAGACAAGAGAAATCTGCCAAAGATCCCATATACACATTTCTTTTCTCCTTTTCGGTGAAATGACTTAAATGATTTAGCTTTGCTAATGATAGAATCTTTATTTAGACCAACTCTAAACCATGTAAAGCCATGGAGGTGACTAATTGACTGGTCAATAGGAAGAAAATAAAACCGCTAACAATTTTATGAAGTTTTTAAAATTACCTAAGTAAATTAGATAGCTATACAGGAAATGACTGCAAGCTCATGAATGCAAATTTCAGCATTCACTTGCATAAGCATCTCATAAGGAACATGGTAAATAGCTCTTCAGTGCAGTTCTCTACCCTCTGCTCTCTATAGACTGTCTCTCCCTCTTGACTTACCAATATTGACAAGGTAGTTTTCAGACTCTCCTGGAAGTTGGTTGTTGTCCCATATCCAGGCAAATGGACTGTGTTAAGAGTAAATTCCAAAATCAGCAAACTTGTAGCCTATGACAATATACAGAACTATCAATTTCTTTATGTCTTTAAGATATCAGGGGGATTTTTAAAAATTTGATTAAGAGGATAAATTGGTAGCATTAGTGTAGGCAGCCATTTCCTCATTCATTTTGATTGTCCATGAGCTGTAATCCTTTTAGGCTTTTCAGGTCTTTTTCTAAATGCTTTTTGTACACAGATTTGTTTGTTTAAAGTTTTGCATAATAAATAAGAAATCAGAATAATTTAAGTAATAATTTTAATAATAACTTAAAGGAAATAAAATGCATAAGTCTTAAAAAATGAAACTGCACAAAGCTGACAGGGTATTTTTGAATGCTAATTCATAGATGTCACAATACCACTGGACATTCCCGTGCAGATTTCTACTTTGGTTCAGTCTGAATTTTATATGAGAGTAATCTGGAAAAGTTTAACAGTAAGAAGATATTTTTCTGTCCTAGACAATCAAAAATGTATAGTTGTGATTCACAACCCCCAGCTCAGAGGTGCCCAAACCAGTTCTGAATCCACGCAACAATCTCCCCAGCACACTGGCACAGACTCCCAACACCACATTGCTCTCTGTGATGTGCTCAGCTCTGATGAGAAGCTATTGCAAGTAAGAAAAGTCATCCATTTATAATCTTAATCCCAAACTTCAACTAATACTATGATTCTATAGCTGTAATTTGATTTAAGATGTGACATATGACATATAAGCAAATCTTTACTTAAATTCACAAGGTGGGTCAGAATTACACCAAATTTTCATAAAAAGCAAGATTTTGTCTGCTATGCATTGAATTTTTCCAAAATATTCTGGCCAAATAGCCAGAGGGGAACATAGAAAATAACTTGTACTAACAGTTTTACTGTTGTTGCTCTGTGGGCTTTGTTGTTGCTGTTGTTATTTATCTGTTACTTTGTTAACATTGGTAAAGCAGTAGAAGTGATACACTCAATTTATAACTGAGCAGCAGCTCTATACAAATACCACAAGACTGGATGATTAAATGCATTCTCTTTGTTAGATTGATTTCCCAAAAGACTGTGCACAAGCTTGAATGTAATACCCTCTGTCCATGTATACTTAGTATTTAGGGAGAAATTTTCCACCTTACCCAGTTATCATTAGATATTGAACACCCAGAAAAGTGTGATTATATTGATCAATAGGTATGACAAAAGTTCATATATAAAACGTTATAGATGTAGTAGACTGCCAAACAATCGTGTGTGTAACTGATTCATCAGCTTTTCCTTTTTTTTTTTGTTATGCTTTCTAACAAGCAATGCTAAGCCTGCAGAAAAGCAAAAGACAGATGTTTGAGCTTGCACTCTAAGAAATCTAATGGTCCAGGTTAATAGCTTGAGCTATGTTTGTGAGAGAAAATTGAAGCCATTCTTTCCCTTGGTTTTGATACAGACTGCAAAAGGGAAGGTATTACAAACAATGAACAATCCAGTCCCCCAATGCATTGCAATTTCAACTCAGAATTTCAACGTGACCTTAAATAAAGCCCACTATTCACTCGTTGTAGAATACTGTAATGATGTTGGTAAGAAGACATCAAAGACAGTTAAGCCTGCTTTGGTAATAATGAAAGGGAAGTATTGATACAACTTTTCAAAAGCCACATTCTTCAACTGACCTGGCTAAGAACTGACAGCAGCTGGAATTTAATCTGTTTCTTCTTTAGTGAAACAATACTTACAGGATGGGAAGTGTCAAGTGGAAGGGGAGAGCTCTCATTTTCTGAGACTGCAAGGTTGCTTTGGCAATTCTTGAAATCCCTGCTCCTTTAGCACAGCATCAATCATTTCATCTTGTTGGAGGTGACACTATTTCCCAGACACGAGGAGTTTGAACTCCTCTGCCTAAAAATAGATCAATTTGTCATTTTTTTAATTGTCTCCTCACTAAGTGACTCTGCCTTGTTAAATATAAAGGCCAAACCTCATTTTAAGTAAAACGTGTATGTGTATGTGTGTGTGAGCACATGCTTATAAAGTTCCATTCAACCTATTAGGCAAACAAACAAAAAACCATTAACAAAATATCTCTACAAAACACATTATATAAGAATTTCTGTAGCTCTGATTTGGAACAATTAAAAGTTTTTCTTACATTCAGGCTATTTTGCCTTTGAAACGGCAAACTTATGTAGCATGGTTTAAACCCATTCTTCACTTTAACCTACATTAAACTGTGGCTGTGGAAAACAATTCCTTCCCTCCTTACTGAATCTAGACGCATCTCTCTTGGTGTTTGACATGGATGTTTATTCTGCACTGGTTTGAAATATGTTTAGAGTTGGCACACAATTATTTATGTTTCCATTAGTGTTAATGAGAGCATTTTGTGTAGATCTCACATGTGCACACAAAATATATTTTTGAATGTGCCTTCTGCAGAAGGGAAAGAAACTCTTAATGGTTTCAGAGAATTTTAGCCTACCTAAAGGAAATTTTAGTTTTACAAAATCCTTTTCCTTATTAAAGGCAAAAAACCCTAGAAAATCAGCTGAATAGTACAATAAAAAAATTGTTACATTGTTTTGTTTAGATTTATAGCTACAAAGGAAAATGTTCTACCCTTGAGCTCCAGACACCTTTTTATGTAACTTAAAAAGCAAAATCCTGTTTGTTCTTTGTTTTTATTGCTTTTATAAGATAACAGCCCTAAAGCAAAAGAAATAAAATGGCTGCACACAAAGTTTTCCGACTTGTTCCCTTAATAACAGCCACTCATCTCTGTTAGCCTGAGCTGTGTTTCATAACTCTTGCTAATTTCACACTCACCAATTGAGTCAGGTTGGAAGGGACCACAGTGGGTCATCACCCTCCCTGCTCAAGCAGGGTCATCTCAGAACAAATTGTACAGGATTGTGTCTGGATGATTCTTGAACATCTCCAGTGAGAGAGACTCCACAACTTCTCTGGGCAATTTGTCTCAGTACAATTACATGCACAATAAAGAAGTTCTTCCTCACATTCAGGTGGAACTACCTATGCATCAGTTTCTGCCTGTTTCTTTATATCTGAATCACTATTTAAATATTTATATTAGTTGGAAGTAATTTAAATAATGTCATGGTTGTTGAAGCTCCATCAACAAAATCTAGAACAAAGCAGAAGTGTGACATGAAAGGGAACTGCATTACTCTGAATTCTTACCTTATCTGTTTACCTTCTCATCTTTTTCTGACTTTAAATAAGTCAGAAAAGTGCTGCCCAGAATGACCTTGAGCTGTTGTTGCTTCTGGAGAGTGCTTCAGCCCCACTTGCCAAAAGTGGTAGTCTGTGTATGCAATTCTGAGATAGTTCAAGAACTGCAGTCCTCACTTTTGATCACATCCCCCACCATGTGGCTGCTGTAGTCAGCTACAAGGGTCTGTTTTATCAAGAGAGAAGCTGTTTTTCTGCATGTTTAATAAATTCTGAAGGAAAGAAATCTCATTGTCGCATTTTCATAAGGCCTTTCTTTTTCTTACATCCTTTTCAAGACAATGGTTTTCAAATCCAGGGACATCCCTTACATCTGCTTGATTTTCAGCTCCTTTACTCTTAGCTTCTGTATTGTAATCATTTAAATGCATCCCTAAACATAAACCATTACAAAATACCTGAAACTCATCTCTATACATTTATATATTATCCCAGGTATTCAAGGCCAAGTTGGATGGACTTCTGTGCAACCTCGTCTTGTGAAAGGAGTCCTTGCAAGAGGCAGGAGGCTTGAAATTAGATAGTATCTAAGGTCCCTTCCAATACAGGTCATTCTATGAAAATTGAAAAACAAGGCAAAGAAAAATTAATCTGACACCCAACTACATGACTTAATCTTCAGCAGATAAGCAGCTCTAGCTTGTTATGCAAACTTCCTATTTTTTTTTTTTTTTTTCTGTTTACTAGGTAGTCATAGCAGGAATATTTGAATATGATGGCTTGATATGCTGAGAAGAATTTCTTAGTCTGGATAGAGTTAAAGCTGTGGCAGAAATCAGTTCACTAGTGAAGTGATCTCCCTACCAGTTGACTTCCCTGTTCACTACCACTGTTGTCAATATGAGTGTTACCCACTCTTTAATCCTGACCCATAAATTCTCAGTCAGTTTATGAACAGTTTTCTGTTCTCTAAAAAAGAAATCAAACATTCTCATCTCAGGCACCTCTGAGTGTTTCTAGCATTTGTTAATGCTATTTCATTAACAATTAGTGAAAATCATAAATGAACGATTTTGCATGGCTAGGTTTCTAGAATGAGGAAGAGAAAATTTAAACATGAGGAACCATCATACAATTCTGTCAGCATTACATGATGAAGAGTTGTTTATTTTATGTGCATTGCCACAAAGTAGGCCATGTAAGAACCAGATCAATAAAATGACTCTTCACTGAAAAACACCCTGGACTGGAAGACTGAATGTTTTGTGTGGCTGTGAATATCTACATGTCTGTAGATGCCTTACTATATGCAAGTGAAAATCATTTGTTATGTTATTTTAGTGGTTTTTTTTTTTGTTATCTCTATCTTTTTCAACATTAGCACTAACAAAAATTAGCTGTACAAGAGGAGAGAGGGGGAAAAAGATTATTGAATTTCAACACTCAAAAGAGTATGTTCATGCAAACATTTTAATTTTTTTTCTATGACTGTTCAGAAAATTACTAGTAAAGCAATTAGAAATAAATAAAATTAAATATATATAAAATAACTAAAATAATTAAATATATAATTTTAATATATATTATTTATAAAAATAAAATAAATAAATTTAATAAAATAACTAGTAAAACAGTTAGAGTTTCAGTTGTTTACAAACAGGATTTTTCATACCAAAGAATCAGATAGTCAAGATTCATCAAGGTTGAAAGAAATCTTCAGGATCATCTAGTCCCACCACCTACCCAGCACCACTCTAATCAGCCTTAATCTATATCCTCAAGTGCCACAAGATGTCTTTTGAATGCTTCCAGAAATACTTATACTGATTATGAAAATATCTGATAGCTATAACCACTGTGTAGTATTTTTATAAAGACCTGGTCAGTATTTTAAAATGCAGATAATTTCTAGTACAATGCTACAAAAATAACTAATTGAACTGATTTAGAGGTTTCTTCTTTTTGACAGAAACTAATAAAAATTACTGAAAAAGAAAAAATTAGTACATTTTGACTTATTTTTTTGTTTTTAAATTAAACAGTACAGATCTACCTGTCAAAGAGGGATTTATTTTTTCTACAATGATGAAGAAACAAATTGATTGGAATGACAGAATTTTGCATTTTGTCTTTTCCATACAATAAATACAATAAATTATTTCCTTTTCTCTCATCTGGCATGCTTCTTTATCTTTTCCATTAAAAAAGAAAAAAATCTTACTCAGGATAAATTTGTTTTAATTTCAATTCCTGAGTTCAAATTGAGAGATGTTCTATTTAAGCTCATGTATATTTAACTACAACATTAATTTCCCTAGTAAAGCACTTTTATGACTACAAATAACTAAGTGATCTGTAAACTGTATGCTGTATATTTTCTTTCCACTGAAGTCCTAAGACACTTTTTGTACATGAGTGATTAAAAGAGATATTTAATATTTCATGCATTTTGAGACTATGTGGCATTCACACACTTAGAGTACTAGACAATATTTTATTCATTACACAACTTAGCAAGGAGTACTGAAAAGTGTTAGTGTTTATTGAGTGCTTTAAAGCAGACAAACTGGTATTACTTGAGGACTTTCTGGTCTGTTCCTTTTCTTAGTAATGTGTAAATATGACTTTCTGATCAATTGTTGAGGTTTATTAGGATAAATGGAATCACAGATCCCTTAGTCAAATTTCAATAGTCAAATTCATTTTTCTTTTTTTTTTTAACCAGAGGCTGCTTTATGGTTATCCTTATGTAAAAATGGAAAAATCTTTTTCACCGTTCTCTCAAACCAGACCCTGAGAGCCTGTTACCTGATATAATGGGTAACCTTATTAACCTATTGGAAGTTACAGTTTTTATCACTTTATTTTATAAGGTTTAGGAGGTTTAGAATGTCTCCTTTTATTGCCTTGCTCAAAGAGTTTTTTTATCATATACAATGTACAAAATCAAATTTTTGTTCAGTTTTTACATATTGAAGAGAAAAAAGCCCTCTGAAAACAGCTAAACAAGATGTCTGTTCTCAATATGTCTAATTTCTCAATAAATCCATGTCTCATCTAGTGAATAATCATAGTGAAATAAAATTATTTTACTCCATTCTTAGAGAAAATTGTACTCTTCTGAATGATTATGGAATGGAATTACACTTTTTGCTAAGGCCAGCTCAATGGGTTCAATAGGTTTTTTTCAGATTTTCAATTTATATAATGATTATAGGAAACATGTACCAGCTGGGTTATGTTCTTGTAAGTGGGGGCAGCACAGAACCAAATCCACTTAAATCCATCTATATTAACAATATTCTATGATGATGTTAGAGGAAGTAGTGTTGAGTGGAACATACAAGGATATTTGTAGCATAATAATCCTCACTATTCCTTTAGGAACAGGAAAAAAGTTGACTAACTTTTTGAGGAATTCTTCCTTGAGCTTTCTGATGAACTAGGATGTAAGACTGGTACAGTCTAAGGTTCTGCCAGCTGTAACCCTTTGTGCAGATCCTTGAATGAAATCTATAATTGCACCATCTTCATACTACCAAACACATTACCCAAGGGTCTGGAGCTTTATAATAATCCTAACATCTTCTATCTATACTTTATTCTTCCCAGGAGGAGAGAAGAGATACGGAACACTGAAATGGAAGGCTGAATGTGATATGCTCCAAAACTATGGAGCATCCAGAGATACAAAAGGAGGTACAAAAGAGATGGTAGAAGTGCTTATGTGTAAAAATACACCTATACATATACATGTACATATCAGCTGAAATGTAGATTTTTAGAAGGGAAAGGTATCTTGGTCATTGATGCTTTAAAGAGCATAGCTGGTCATTCAAATGCACGAGAATACCTGAACTCAGCTGTGACTTTAATGTACCAAAAAGGCTTACATAGCAGGTACAATAAAAGTTGCAGCTCTCTACCTCCTAGTTTAATGGCCACATCTTTAATTTTATTCTTATCAAATGAAATTACTATCTCTTTATCTTTTATTTTTAATATAACATAAATACTGGTACCACAAACATGTCACACACAGTTATATGCCATTCTTTCAAAATAAATTGTCCTCATACCTAGGTATCTTCTACCTAAATTTATTAGTAAAAGAACAGAAACAAAGAATTCTTTCAGAAGTGGCATGACACAAAAAAACACACTTAACCAAAGCCTTTATCCAATACTATTAAGCTCCAATTACTTCTGTTTTGAATAAGAAGACAGGCCAAAATTTCCCAGATATTGAAAGATGGAGAAGTTCTACTCAGGATGTGTATAATATATGTGTCTGTCTCCTGGTATGTATGAACTTATTGCATGTTTTTCCAAATTCCTTTCTGCCATGATAAATAATTTTGTAGTTTCTAGCTAAAGGAAAAAGTAAAAGCCAATAATAACAAAGTGTTGAGCTTGTGAAATTAAAAGCTAGTTGGTAAGGTTGCTCCTCAGCCTGTTATAGCCTTTTTTCTTAAATTTAACCAAACATCCTACATCAATTTTATCAGATTTCTCAATGGATAATGTTCTTAATCCCTCTTGGATGTGCTGATAGATTGCACATCCATTCTCAGTTGTTCCTGATTTGTGGCAACCACTTTTTTGGGTGTTGATTTTGGTGTGTTTTTGTCCCTTTCAGTCAGGTAGAAACTGTCATGAGTAATTTCTACAGGAGGAAGTCAGAAATTAGGGAGATGATTACAGACATGTTTTGATGTTCATATGTCTATGCACTACAGCAAATATATATGTCTTTCTAGTAATATATATCAAGCTGAGTAATAATATTTGTTAAATGAAAATTTTTGCAAGTGTTTTGATATTTATTTTGATGCATTTTAGGAATCAGAACAGAAAAAATACAATTGGCCAAAGAACACATACATATAAATACCATACAAGTACAATGATTCATACAGGATTTTTTGCACCCCTGCTCCACACAAGAAAGGTATTTATAGTTTATGCAAAATAAAAAAAAAATAAAATGCACATATCCAGCATTCAAAAGCAGTGATGACTATCTGTCATGTTCTAGGATGCAGAAATGTTTGTGTATGTGCTGTTTTAGACCAAAAACTTCTAAAACTGACATCCAATATCTGCCTTTCATAAGTGACTTTAAATTTTCCATTCTTTGTTAGCTATTTTGATAAACATAAGGATTAACTCTTTCCTTATTAATTTTTTTTTCCATTCCGCATGACTTTGAGACCTTTTTTGAGGTATTTCATTCCCATGCAACATCATAAAAGACATTCTAAAGTGATTTCTAAGTACAGCATGAAGCCATCAGGCCTTTCTGATTTTTGCTTTTCCATGAACTGCTGCTGTAGCATCAATGTTCTCCACTGTTTTTTGACACTATTTTTTGATTGTTCTAGGGTAAGTCACTGAAACACTTGCATATTGTTACTGGTATTTATAGTGCTTCTTTAATAATTCCTCTATCTAAAGAAGGTTAGAAATCCAGGAAAGATTAAACTTCTCACCATACAAGAGAAGACAGCTTAATGTCTAGTTTTATTGCCAGTATGGATTTAGTAAAGAAATGGCAATCACTGGAGTAGAAAAACCATTACATTGTAAACAAAGAATCAGAAATAAGAACAAGTAAATAATGAGTATTTCAGCCTAAGTAAAAAAAAAAAAAAAGGAGAATAATAAAAATAGCTAAATGTAAAAATAAGAGTACTACTTAATACCTATTTCCCTTCAAAGCAGAAGAAAGCAGCCTGTAGTTAGTCATGTGGAAGTCTCATCAGGAAAGAAAGACAGAAATGGAAATTGTCATGATCACGCTTCTACCTGTATCTTCCTCCTCTGGCCATTTTCATATGTCAATACAAAATGCAGAAGCAGCAACCTGTACATGGTTCATTTAGCTTAGGTGCACCAAAGTGGCCTAATGTTGGTTTTGACATGTTTTGAATATCTCTGGATTATGACTTGCATGAGCTCTTACACTGCATGTAGGTTTCTGTGTGAAGGTATAGTGGGTTGACCTTGGTTGGTTGCCAGACACCCGCCAAAGCTTCTCTGTCACTCCCATATATTGCTGGATAGGGGAGAGAAAGTATAATGAGGGGTTCAGGTGCTGAGATAAGAACAGAGAGCAATCAGTCATCAAATACCATTACAGGCAAAACAGTCTCAACTTAGAGGTAGCAAGTGGATTTATTACAAGAAAAATCAAAGAAAGATAATGAGAACTAAAATAAACCCCTTAACAACACCTTACTTACATCCCTCCCTCCTTTCCACCTCTATCTCCTACCCCACAGCACTGCAGGAAGATGGGGAATGGGGGTTATGTTCAGTTTATCACATGTTGTTCCTGCCACTGCTCAGAGAGGTGAGTCCTTTGCCCACTTCAGCAAGGGGTTCCTCCCATGAGAGACAGTTCTCTATGGTCTTCTCCAGTATTTGTCCATCCCATAGGCAACAGTCTTCCACAAACTGCTGCAAACAGAGTCACTCTTTCAGAGGGTGCAGTCGTGTTCACACAACCTTCTCCAGCATGGGTCCCCCACAAGGTTACAAGTCCTAAGAGGCAACTTCCTGTAGCATGGGCTCCTCTCTCCACCAGTCTGCAGATCCCCACATGGACCCTTTTCCAGCATGGGTCTCCAATGGGTTCACAGCCTCCCCTTAGGCATCCACCTGGTCTGGTGTGTGTCTCTTCCATGAGCAATAGGTGGATCTCTGCATCCTTATGGATCTCCATGGGCTGGAGGGGGACAGCCTGCTTGACCATGGTCTTTACCATAGTCTGCAGGGAAATCTCAACTCTGGTGCCTGGAGCATCTCCTTCACCACCTTCTCCACTGACCTTGGTGTCTGCAGAGTTGTTCCTCTCATGTTCTCACCCTGCTTCTCTGTGGCTGCCATTGTGTCTGTGCAATAACTTTTTTTTCTTCTTAAATTTGTTATCATAGAGGCATTATCACATGTCTGATTGGTGCAGCCTTGGCCACAGACACATTCATTTTGGAGTCGGGTGGCATTAGCTCTACTGGACATGGAGGAAGCCTCTGGAATCTCCTCACCAAAGCTACCCCTGTAGCTCTCCTGATAACAAAAGGTGGCCATATAAACCCAATACAGATGGGAACCTTTGTGAAGTTGGACATGGTTCAATATCCCCTGTATGACAATACCTGTCCTCAACACAGAAAACAAACCTAATATCAGGATTCTTGCATTCAGGTAAGCTTAAGGGACTTGTTTATGCTTAACCTTGACCATAAGCCATAGTTACCTATAGCTCAACCTTGCCTATGCATGGGAATTTAAAAAAAAAATCTAAAAAGACATTATATGATTCCAAAATTAATGGACACCGAATTTCTATTCATGGCTTATATGTCTGATTTAGTAGAAAAGTCCTTTATCAAGTGACTAGGTTCTTAGTACAGTTCACTGTCACTGTGCAAGTACTGGTGACAACATCAACACAAATTTTGTCCAGGGCTTCTTTGTCTGTATCATACAGGGTCTGTGTCCATTACCTGCTTTTTCTGGTAGGGGTCGATTTTTCTGATTTCTTTCTCAGCCAGAAGAGTGAAGAACTTTTCTCTTTTAAGCATCACTACAGGTAGCATCCAGAGTGAGAAGATAAGTGGAAAGAGTAGTTTTGCAGAAGGAACATTAAGAGTGAAGTCAAGGGAGATCTTTAATGTGCACTACCTTGGATTGGTTTTGCTATTTACTTGCTATTTACTGATGCCACCTTTACATAAAAAAAAAATCTGTACATTTTCAGAACATCGAGCTTCACGGACATGTTTTCTTAGCAATAGCACACTTTATTTTCCATGTTCTTGAAACCTGACATGAACAGATTTTTGTTATGTTGCAAAGATTTTCATTCAATGTCAAGGAAGTTACTAACAGCTTCTACCTGTGACTGGGCATGGATTTGCAAACACATTTATTCCATCTTCTCCAGACACAGAAATTTGCATATGACTTCTGGCTTTGAAAGCTTCTTATTTATAACATATATGTGCATGTCTAATACCCAAATTTGAGGAACACTGCAATGTAATGTATCGGTGTCTGTCTCTCATAATTTGATTAATATCAAATAGTCAGTTTAGAGCTAATTTTTGTGCTGCTGTTATTCCTTCTACTACCTAAATAAACAACATGGTAATTTGTATGATTTCTCCACTGGATCAGATGCCAGATTGCTTCTGATAATCCCAGTAACTAACGTTTTTCACCCCTAGCACTGAAAAAGAACTGAGAAAATCCTCATACAAATTTTTTTGGTTTTTCTAAGGGATTTCTAAAGCTTCCACTTACTAGACAGATGATATGGGTTAGACACTAGCAGTAAATGGAGTAAAATCCTGACAGAACAGATGCATCAGCTTTTCCATAGTGATAGCACTACTTGGTGGCACATGACATAATTTAAATGAAAGACATACCTATAAAAGGACAAAAAAATCTTGCAACAACCACCTCTGATTAAATGGAACTTCTCGGATGTTTCTTCTTTATTTTACCTGCAAACTAGTACATTTCTATCTTCTTTTTATACAGTTATTAAGATGGGATGATCCTATGATATTTTTTTCTAACAGAAATATTTATTTGTGTTAAACAGGCATCCTTAAATTAATATTCACCAGATATGACACCTGTTCTTCACTGTTCTCATAAGACTGAGTGTGACCAAATGGTCAGTTATGGACAGCAAAATGTTCTCATGTGCATTCAAGCCACTAGAACTAGATACAGTATCACTAGATGCAGTATTACTAGATACAAGATCTCCAGATGTCCAAAGACTTATCTGCAAGTTTGAAAACCCAGAAAATCTTAGTTTTGCTGGCTGCTTTGCCTGGCAGTTTAGCAGAGAATATTTTTATTACAAATTCTTATAAGTTCTTATGATAATTTGTCAATATTCTTTTAATTCTATATCTACATATATATTATGAAAATACTCTGCAGTTTTGCAGGTTTCAGAATTTCGGTGGAATGGGGAAAGCATAACATTGAAGAGTCAAATACTTTCTACAAGGATGTTTAGCAAAGATTGCCCACACTACTGGGAAGAATGATTCAGAGTCAGCTCACAGTCATAGTTCTGAGTCATACCTAGGAAGTCCATAACATCCTAAGGAATAAACCTAGAAAATTCAGTCAAAGAAACAAATAAAAAAGAAAAAAAGAAAAAAGGTATAAGGTAACGAAGGAAAAAAAATATAAAGGGACAATTTTTACCTATATATATCATGTTCCAGGTTTATTGCCAATTCTTTCATCTTTTCTATTGTTCCTTGTCTTTTTTCTTTTTTTCTCCAAACCCACCTTGTCTCTTCTGTCAGCAAGCATTTATTCTAATCTCTTACACTAAAATGTGACCCCCATTCTTTTTGAGGGCTTCCTTGCTTTTTCTGCCTTCTTTTGACTTTCCTTTTCTGTTTCCTTTTCTTTCTTTCTTTCTCTGCTTAATCTTTAGCCAACCACCTTACAAGCCACCCAACTGTGTATATTCCTCACTTTGAATTCACTGTAGCTGGAATTCTTCCCAGAAACAGTGGGTGTATAGATGTGTTTATAGAAAGGAAAGGAGTGAATGAGCTTGGTATGTTTTAGAAGAAATGCCAATTCTTTTTCCATTATTTTAGTGTCCTGTATCAGAGACAATAAGAATCAGCTTTCTTTAACAAATGGGAAGCCATAGGGTTACTGAGATGTCCAGCATGAAAATAAAGTGTGTAACTGATCTTTCTTTCACTTTTAGCTAATAATTACTTTGCACACCACAGAAGCTTGTGATCAACTTACCAGGCAATGAGATTATTCATATATTCCTGCTTGCCTGTTTGTTGCCTGAAACATGCTCATTCACATCTATCAATTTATGTTTTGAAATAGTTAACTCAAAAAGAAAAATAAAAATTGGCCTGTGGGTGTTTAAAAAGAAAAATCTGTGGATTTTGCCTACCACTCAACTGTATAATGGCAAACTACCTCCTTAAAAGTTTGCTCTGCTCAAACCTGAACTTCTCCCTCACCTTTGGTCTGACCATTAACTCTGGGGAAGGGGGACTGTGTGCTTTCTGTGACATGATCTAAGGAATAAGGCCAGCCATCAAATACCCTCATTCATCCAAATATTTGAGACATTTGCAATTCTCTCTGTAAATTATGATAAAGTAGATGGTGACAGAGCAACATGGGAAGGGATCTCTTACCATTTAGGGGATATTTTAAGTGTTGTATGAAATTTGATCAGCAATTCCAATTCCATACTGAACTCCATTTTCAAATAATAATTTTATTTCTTAAAACAGACTCATTTATGCTGGTAGTTGGAAAGCGATTAATTCTAAGATAAAAACAGTTAATGAAGATTTTGCATTTACTGGGAAAATTGCAAATCTAAAAATGCTACCTGCGATCCAGCCATTAAGTTGTGTGTGCTTCTGCATGTGTATTTTTGGTTTTACTTTGCTACTCTTTACATGTTAATGTGTGTAATTTGTTTACATTTTTTAATTTGAAAATTATTGCAATTTAAGATAACTGTAAGAGATAGCTACAGATTTCAAACATTCGTAGCAAGTTTTTTCCCATAAGCATTACATTTGTTGCAAAGTAATAGTATGTGTAACATGAATTACATGAGATAAATCTATACTCATGAAAAGAAGCAATATAATCACAGAAATACTGTTTTCTTTAAGTTAATTAAGTTATTATTAAACAATCTTTGCTGTTAACACAGCAATACCTTCCATTTATTACCCTTGGAAAACCAGTCTAGGAGCAAGGCTGTTCAAAGTGATGCATATTTAACCTGATAAAATCACCATCTAAGAGGCATAGTCAAAACAAAAAGTTTACCTGAAAAATATTGAACTGACTGTAAACCACATAATTTTCTAATTTCCCAGTGTATACATAAAAGTAATTTACGCATTCATTCACTGAGATTGGTGTTTAATTGCAATACATCCTTAATTATTATTACATGCACACACATATTTAGAGGGAAAAGGCAATGAATTTCTGTAACAAGAGTTTAAAAATGACTGGTTTTTTTTCCCTGTTTGCTTGTTTTCTAGGTTAATTCAAGTTCAGGTTTGGCTGTAACTAGAGACTTGCTGGTTTAGACCAAGGACCATTCAATATCAATCTGAGTTCTTCCCCACTATTTTTAAGTGTTTCATACTGACAGAAGGAAATACATTTTTGATATTAATAACAGCTGAGTTTGTATCAAAAACATTTCTGTAACTAGTGCTTACAATGAGAAAATTAAATTCATTCATTTGTATCATTTGATATGAGAAAGTGGTGATAGCAGAGAGCAAATATCACAAGTCATATATTTTGAGACTGCTCTATTATCATAAGACTGAAGCTCAAATAAGGGCATGGCCATGTAAGGGACTGGAGTGTATCTTAAATATTAAACAATAACATTTACTAGATAAGGGCATCAGAATTCACACACTGACTACAAAAGAACAAGTGTAAACGTCCCATAGAAACCAGGAAAAAAAAGGAACATGAATGAATGACCACTCAGAGTTCAAGTAAGCATGAGATTAAGTTAATTAAATAAAAATATAGGTATCAGGAATTATCAATATTACCCTTTAATGAACACATTTTATGTAGTAGGACTAGAAATGGATGTTTATGGCAGTCGTTTTATATTATTATTTACTAAGCATATTACAAATTTCTAAAATTTGTTAGTTTCACTAACATTACATAATTCAAGATTACCTCCTTCATATTGAATCTTTAGAGTGAGAAAACCTGAAAATGCCAATTCAACACTCCCAAGAATTGCTGGCATGGACAAGATAACTGGACCCAATTGGTACAGCTCATGCCTTGTTATTTTTGAATCTTTCAGTGCTTCAGTATAGTTTTTATCTCTCCTCAACAGCAGCCCTTGCAAATGAATATATAAATAGTCCATTTTTCTTAGGGTGGCTGTCAGAAAAAGATGAGTACTATTTTGAACAAGTTTTTTGAGCTGAGAAGATTTTAAATCAGTTTGTTTTCTGTACCAGTAAGAATCAGAATAATTTTGTTCTGTACTGTGTCACGGTTGACCATTTTCCATTTGACATTTCACGTTGACAACTCCTCTTCGGTTTGTTAATTTCTGAGAATAGCAGCTAAAGTAAATATCTTGCAGGCTGGCCTTCTAAATTATTTTTCATTATTTCCACCCTTTCCACTCAAATTCTGTTGACCCTGATGCTGATTTTGAGTTTTCCAGATGACAGTTCAGCCCATTTGAAGATCTCTGTAGATCTCTGATACTAAAACATTTTGAAATTGCATATTTGTCAGACTGCAGAGCAGCTGTTGGATCCTGTCAGCTGCCAGAACTTATATCACTTTATATTCAGTCACCTGAAGATCTTTCCATGGTCTTGGCAAGCATCCTACAGTTCTAAACCCTTTTCCAACAGGCTGTAAATTTAATATAATCTACTAGATCAATCTATCATAGTTTCCTACTATTTATTTTTATCTGCTCCTCACACGTATCTAATGTTTCTAACTCAAAGCAAGCCCCTCATTTCTTCATGTTATTTGTTACTAGCTTCAATGATATCAAGGAGAACTTAGATTAATTCAGAAGGAACATCTTCTGTCTCTTTCCATTATTTCATCATGCCATTTTCTTTTCTATTTTGTAGGTCTTTCTGGATTTTCCCTTTCTTTCTGTGGCAAATCAAATGGTCTTTTGGTGACCTTTAGCCTCAGAAGCAAATCACACTCTTTTCACAATGACTTTTCCATTGCTTGTTTTACAGAATACAGCTGAATGTGATGAATATCATCTTATAAAGTTCAACAAATGTTTCAAGCACATAGACATATGTTATTCCCATTGCAATAGTCTTCAGAATAATTTATCATAAGCGATGAAGTAATTATTTATTTTGAGTATCAATGTATAAGCTGGTCACAGATTTTGCCCTTGAAAAATGATCCTGTTTCTTCTGAGTCCCTTCAGTATCACACCGTGTATGTCAGCTGCAGCTTTAGCAACACGCAGCCAAATTCAGATACCGATTCAGACAGTTTTATGTATCTGTAGTGCTGATATCTGTATCAAACAGGGCATGATCCAAATGCCCACGTTCCTAGAACTAACTCAGCAGCCCTGCTCTATCCTGGCCTTTAACTCTTAATCAAGGAAATATCCTGTAAAAATAATGAATTTCGCTATGATCCAGTGCTTAAAATTTTGGAAGCAAAAATTCAGGACATGCTACCAGTATGTCCAATGGGGGAAAAAAAAAGAGAAATAAGAATAAAGAATACTTTATAAAAGGGCAATTAAATTGTATTATAGTGCCAGAATCTTTGGCATTAAAAGTTTATTTTATTAATTTGGTTTTGTTTGGGGTTTTCTGTTTGTTTTATGAGAGCTGTTATTAAGTGTTTTTAATGCTACAATGAAAACAGTTCTCATAAACTAGAACAGACTGGACAGATTCTAATTAGCTTCCTATCACTCTTATCTCAGAAAGACAGGGGCCACAGATTTCTTTAAGGCATTCCAGTGCTATTTGTAAAAAAAAATATGAATGCTCAGCCTCATGGGTAGTGACCAGCCTATACAAAAGGAGATTAAGAACAGATTAAACTATGTATATGTGTCTATCTTATGTTTCTTGATTCCAAGGAATACTTTGGCTTGAATATGGTGGTCTAAACCTTTTCTGCTTATCCCCTAATCCTGTGCTTCACACTTCTAGAAAGCATAACCATGCCCATGTGTGCTCAATCATTATTTCCTGTGCTCTACAGACCATATCAGGTACTGCCAGCATCAACATTCTAGTTCTCTGGTTTTCCCAGGTTGCCTGAGTACAGGCAACAGGAAAGAGAGATTTTAAAAAGTACAGAAACTAAGCATGACATGCTTTAAAGAGCAGAAATAGCATTCTGAATGATACACAACAATGTTTGGAAGACAGATGTCAGATGGTTTCTCTGTGAAGTTCCTTCCTGTGTAGACAGACATTACCAGCATCAGAAAACGTAAATCTCCAAGTCTTCAGAATAAAGTTAAACAGATGTAGGTGCTGCCTATTCTCCATGCCAGACCTTTGTGTGGGAAGGAATTCTACCATGGAGAGGAAAATACTGACTGATGCTTACTTGCAGCCTCATGCTACACTGGGATAACAGAATGCCATCTTTATAATCTGGATGGGAGCTGACAAAACAACAAATGACTGACTGGAAAGTTTTTCATTTCAAAGTCATAGCAAGGCAGCAATATAGACGTTCAATAAAAGAAACCCAACAAACAGTGAACACCAAAAATATATTTACTTAAGACTGAAGACATGATTAAAACAAATGTCAGGTGAAACTGCACAAACAGGAAAGATTTTTTAATAATTCCACTTCTTTACAATTGCAATCAAATATATTTGATCATTATTTATGATGTTGCTTCAGGTCTTTTTGAAATTATTCACCCTGTAATTCCTTTAAGTAAAAATCCTAATATTTATCTTAGCAAGTATCTTAATATACCAATTTTACATCCACCTGCAGCTTTCCAGGAACCTCAAGCCACATACCAAATGTAATTCACTTATATTATTTTCCAATACACAGATTTCCCTCCTTCATTCTATTCTTCATTCACTAGAAATAATTTCAAGCTTCTTTAAAGATAAATATTAGCCTTCATTATTTAATTTATTAAAGTAGTGTAATTTTGTTGTATTTCTTGATACCTGTCCCAGTGCAACCTGCCTGTTTTATTTCCTACTTCCTATTATTTCCCAGTTATCTCTACAGCTCCACAGAGGTACAAAGACCAAATAATATTTTACCAATAATGATTTGAAATTTCAAGTCTTAAAATACTTGCTTTGAAACTATATAATTTCAAGGTAACTTGTTTCAGGTAAAAAATACACCAAAAACAATGGTGAATCTCTCCTATTAAACTCTCATATTGTAATTGTGGCATTAATGTGGCCATTCATGAAGTGGAGGTGTGAGATAGAGCCTGTGGTTTTGAATTTTATTTATGAAATGCAACATTGTCTTTTTGTATATGTTTTGGCTTTCTTTAGAAGAGTAATAAGTAGATGTTCACTGAAGATTTATCTCAGAATTTTGTGAAGGAAAAAGAAACAAGACACAGACAGTGTCAACACTCATGGCTCAAACTTACAAAAAATGGGATTTCTCAATGTAAAGGGATGACTTACTGAATTTTCTCAGAAGACATTTTGGAAGAATTTTCTTTCCTATATTTTTTCCCTATTGCAAGAAAATTTCTTAGTTCTTTAAATATTTTCCCCCTTGATTGTTTCCCATACATACTATGTAGCATTTTACTAGATTTCAGATCTATACATTTGAATTTAGCTTTCCTCTTGTGATTGATCCAAGAGGGAAATAAATTCCATTTATTGGAAAAGTCACTATCTTTTAAGCGTATAGTGGGTCACACAAAACATATTGCTCTGGAAGAAATCAAAGCTCCTTATTCAAGAGCAGACATTTTTCCCCAAGGAAAATTAATAACATTACTAGTCAATAGAGTTATTTTTTTTTGTTTTCCAGTTTTATGCAGACTAGAATCTAATATAGGTCCTTTAAAAGCCCAGAAAGATCTAATACTTCAAGTATTTTTGTAACAAATTTCCTATCCATTTTAAAATGAAATATGGTTAAAATAGGGTTTCATGCAACCATGGTGATTCAATGTGTTTTCTAAAGTAGCATTTAAGACTGTGAGGAGAAGCAGAGATTCTGGAAGCAATGCTAAGGAGCACTGAATCATATGTTTCCACTCCACAGTAGGCTTGAATAGCCTAACTGCCTCAAGTTTAGGTGAACACACTTTAAATTCAAATTCTACTAATTTCTAAGTCTCAGTCCACTCTCTCTCTCTCTAGACATTTTCAGACATCTCTGCTCAGAAGAGCTGGACATGAATAAACCCTTTTCACTGTACTTTCATAAAGATTTCTGTGCTTTGACTGTGTTGTGGTTTTGGGTGCCAACTCTGAACTAAAATTCATGACATATCATTATTTTAATAACAAGAACACAGCTAGGAGTTGCATGAGATAGGTTATTTATAAGGAGAAGTCAGCACAGTGAAATGCTATCAAGTGGTGATTTATTTCCTTCTTGCTTCTCAAGGGAATGAGACGTGTCTTTAAAATGAGATCTACCTCCAGCCTTGGCTTGAACCAACAAAGTTATAATCAGAAAAATGATGGTCAGCACCTCCTGCTTTAACCCCACAGTCTTTCACCGTTTTCATATTTAGAAATTAAATCATTAAACCAGAATTTAAATTTCAGTATATCAAAATGCTGATTGTAGATAAAGAAGCCCTAAAGAACAAGTCGCCACTTGGTTGAGCTGTTGAATTTTTGTTGGAAGAATTTTGAACCAAAGACAACATCTTTAACAAAGTCAAGAAATCTTGAAAATAGTTAAACAAATATTTACTTGTGTCAGTGGGTAAAAATCATTAGTCTGACTGTGAACATGAAAAATCCAATTGGAATCAGGCTTCAGGAAAGTGGTACATGTATTATGAAACAGTTTAAATAACTTATACAGTGCATGATTAGCTCTTATCAACAAAATATCAGATCAAAATTGCTTGCAGATGGATATATATCCAGGTAATTATAGATTTTTTAATCCAGAATAGGTTACAAGACAGGTACTACTTTTATTTTCCCCGCTGTAGCACTGAGATCCTGATATATATTTTGTAATAAAAATGAGACATGCTGATGCAAACTATGATATAAATGTAGATTATAGTTCAGCTGATGAGCTTTATTAATTATTTCCTCACAAAAATATAATAATGGAAATTAATATTATTATACATAAATTATATGTCATTATGCACGAAAAAAATTCCCAGGCCAGTTATTGACAAATCTGAAATTTGGTCTGGTAACATAGCCCTTTGAGAAGAAAACACTTAAAAACTGAAGCAACCTTTATTTGACCCAGTTACAGAGGGAAAGATGAACCTCTCAGCTCTTATAAGTAAATTTAAGAGCACATATTAGAAGCTAATATTGGAAACTTGTATAAGTTCACCAAAAGGCCTGAAAAATCCAGAGATATGAGATCAAAACGTGTGAGCACTTTACTTTTTACTTAGTGTCTATCAGTCTGTGGCTACATGCCTATAACACTCAAAAGGTGGGATCTAAAAAAGTAGAGCATGCACATTAGTTCTTTAAACTTATTATGAAATCATTGTTTGATTAATAGCATTACGTATTCCAACTGAATCCTAACATAAAAGTTTCTATTAGTTGACCTAATTCTGCCTGTGAGGGTTTATTTTGTTTTATATTTGGAAGAGGCACAGGGATAATTTCTGTATTTAATATTTTCAATTACTTGAATTGTTTAAGTCTGGCTATCAGGACAAAAAATGAGGGAAGGTGAAGTGTGAAAAATTGCCATCTTTCACAGCTTTAAAATGTTGGCTCTGTTGTCTGGCATAATTAAGTCAACAGTCTGCTGGTCTGCTTCCAGGCACTTTGACAACTGTTCTCTCACTGCCATCAGTAAATTAATAGGACTGTGCATTTCCCAAGGGGCACTGTATGCAGAATGAGAATTTCCTTGTCCTTTGGCCTGCTGCTGGTGAAGTGGTGATGGGTGACAATGCTCAGTGGGTAGGAGCTGTCAGGTCATTTGCTCTATTATAGTTGGACCATTCACACTATTCTAGTTAGATGTGATAACACTTACACCCGTTATCATCAGAGGTTTATTGTGTCCCAACTGTTAGCATGGTCTCTAAGGTAATAGACCACAGCTGTGAAGTGAATTCTTTTGTGACAGAGCAAGAAGGGAAAAGAGTCTTTTTAGGCATTTGCAAGTTGTTGGGAATGTTAGAGCTGCTTAATATTCATTAGGGTTTTATACAGGCTTGTAAGTTTTGATAAAATTATTTATTTTTGCTTTGTCTGATACAGTTTTTCATCCCTGGAAGTTTGGGGGTTTCTTTGGTGGGTTTGTTTGTTTGTTTGTGGGTTTTTGTTGGTTGGTGGTTTTTTTTGGTTGGTTGTTTTGTTGGAGTTTTTGCAGTTGTTGTTTTTGGTTTTTGTTTGTTTTGGGTTTGGTTTCTTGTGATTTATTTTTTTGTTTGGTTTTGGAGGGCTTTTTTGGTTTTGCTTTGTTTTTTTTTGTGGGGATTTTCTTTGGTTGGTTCATTGGTTCTCTTTGTTTGTTTGAGGGATTTTTGTTGGATTTTTTCCCTCAGCTTTAGCTTTACATTAATCCAAGTACTTCCAGCTTTCACCTCATTTTATTGAACTCAGTCATACAATACAAACTTTGGAGTGATCAGTTCACTGGAAAACTATAGAAGAGTATAAATTTAGAGGTTTTTCTGCAAATGCAACACTGTCCACAGGAGTCCATAAGTCCTGGCTTTTACCCTGCACTAGGAAAATAACCTTCTGTAACTAACATGACTGGAGTCAAGATTAGTACTTCTGCTGTCCTAAAGTAAGATTAAGGTTTTACTACATAGAAGTAAGCACATCCTTAGTAGACATGGATCAAGCAGAAGATGAATATTATCTACCTAGAGAGAAACCTGACAGAGAAATTGTAGGGAGTACAGATTGTACTGGAAGAAGTACCACTGAACTGCATAAAAGCCTTTGCCCAGCTGCATGTAGCAGAATACAAGACATTAAAGAGTTTTGCATTTAGAGCAAACAAACATTGAAAATTGATTAAAAACTCTCATAACACACTTAATCCATGCAGAAGAAATTTTCTTTTAAGAAGAAAATTATTAGGTGAAACCATGACCAATTTTTGTTGCGAGTTTTATTTTAAAATATGTATACTTCAAAAATTGGGAGCTAATTGCTTTTTATACAGTGGCAACCAGGTCAGAGCTAGGGATGTGAGAGAAATAGCAAAGAAACAAAAGGAAAACAAAAATTAATTTCCTAAATGTTACTGTTAGCAGTGAATGTTAGCAATGTCAGCTGTTCTTTATTGTTTGTGTGTGCAGGACTTCATTCACCACCTGGAATAACACTAATAATGGTACAATTCACTGGTAAGATTTATATTGTTCCAACACTGTATAACAAAGAAAGCAGAAGAAAAAAGAACAGAATTATGTCACTTAGAGAAAAATGTTTTCAAATTATGCACAATTTCTCTTAGTAATCTTTTGCTTATTTGCCAGAGATTACTCCCCAATACTTTCTAAAAAATTAATAGGGAAAACAAAATGCTATATATTTACCAAAACATAATTTGATATATATGCCTAACTAAACATGAAAAATAAAACCAGAAAGCATATTAATTGGTCAAATTGTCACACTTGAGTTTTCATTTAATGGTCTTTCTTTGTTGCATGCAATTGTGATACTGTGCCACAACTGCCAGCATAATCAAGCCTTTTTTTCATTCAAATTGATTAATTTTTGAGCTGCATTTAGAATTATTTCCTTTATAGTTCTTGGTGTCTACTAATTTGTAGAGGACTTTTGAATATACAGAAATTAAGTTTTGCCTAGAGAAAAAAAAAGGGTAAACATGAGAATAGAGATAGTTAAACTTCTGTGTGTACTCCCACATTTCTATTTATTGTTATCATTGGTTTCTCTGGGCATTTTCCACTAGCTCTGCTCTACCTTAAAATACCATTTTAAAACTAGCAAATAGGGCTGTATCAGCAAACAATCTGAAATTTTACAATTTCAGCTGAAAATTCCCTCTAGTATAATGATCTGCCACTCTTCAAGTTACACTTCTCCGTTGAGGCTGAAACATTTGTTTCTCCTCAGATTTCTTCAAAGGTGTATTCATGCCGGGAAAAAGACATTTGCTTTTTCCTTCAAAACACACCATAGACCCAAAGACCAATAATAACAATGACAATGCTTATGAAATAGCAAGTTCAGAATGATTCAACCAATTGTGTCCTAATTTGGCTTATGGGAAGACAGAGACCAATTTGAATGAGGCTCAAAAATCTTAAGGTGCGGACTACTAAACTCTAAGTAGAGTCACTTTGATCACTTTGAAGTTTCTTGTTTTCTTTCCTAGTTGTACATGCTCTAAGACTTTAAAAAGAAGGTCATCTGCTTCCTATAATATTCTCAGAAATGTCAGCTGATCCCTGGTAGTCTTCTGGAGTACCAGATTTGAAACTTGACCCTCCTTTTGGCTAATCAGAAATAGGGTTTTTGACATATGGGGGAAGGTCTGAGAGGGCAGGTTCACTGCTCTGCTGTAGCTAACACTGACTTTGGATAAAAAACCAAAACAAAATAAAACAAAACCAAAAAAAACCAAAACAAACAAAACTAAAACAAAAAACAAAATTAAAAACAAAAAAAAAACCACCAAAAAAACCCAACAAGCCAAAGTAGATGTTACAGATTGTCAGTATAAAAAAAAAGAAAAAAAAAAGAAAGAAAATACATATTAAAAAAAAGAAAATATAAACAAATGGAGTGGATTGTAGAGTAAAATAACAACTATGGAGGACCCCAAATCCATAGTGTACTCACTATTTTTCTAGTCCAGCCAGTCCCAAAAGACATATGACCATTTGGGCCTGGAGTAGATTAGGTGCTCATGCCAAACCTCTCCATGGCAAAAGGGAAACACAGTAAGCAGTGCTGATCAGGTGGTTTGATACCTACACATGCACCCATATACACATATTCCCATACATCCAACCCCATATACACATGAGACAGAACCCACAGCCTTGCCTGTACCAGGGGGTCAGATCCAAAGGTGCAAGGGTTGAAGCAATAAAGTTTGCTCAGCAGTGGGAACTGTGAGCCGTAAATAAGGATTTATGGCTTTGAGTATTAGTCTAATGAATTCCAAAACTGAGGAACAGTTGTTCCCTTTTAAGAACTCCACTACTTAAGTACTTCTGGAAGTACACATGGTTAATTTAAATTCGAAGACCAAAATGTCCTGGTGATTGCCCTATAAATCTGAAGTTATATGAGAATTGAGAGAGGCTGTGGGGAAGACCTACATTCTTCCTTAAAACTATCCTGTTCTTGATGGATAAAATCTCCCAGAATCATTCTGGGAGCACAATTACACATTTCTAGAAGAGCGTACATTTCAAATATTTGAGTACACCTGGGATGTTCTCAGATTCACCCCTCCAAGTCCCCTTTCAGACATACATGTAAGACTTCAGTTAGATGAAAGATGAAGAATCACCAGACTAGGGTAGGAGTGGAAACAGACAATGTTTTCAAAGGGTCAAATTTTGTGTCACCAATTTTTTTTTTTTATTTTCAAATGCTGCACACTGAGGTTTGAAAACTGATGTGGACCTTCAAATATCATATAGCGTATTAGGGGCTCATTATATAGAAATGAAAAATAATGGTCCTCATTTCAAAGAACTAATGAACTATATACATCAATATCATTTGACTAGATTGTCCTTAAGTGGGAAATAACTTTAAGGTACTGTACCAATATGGAAGTGAGGTATTTAAAAGTAACAACCCTAAGGACAATAAAAGAGAAAATTCTTATATCAAACAACCATATAATCTGGAGTAAGAAAGGGATAAATTCATACCCATATTTTACATGATTTTTATCTCACTGTCGGTTTTTGTTTAATAGTACATTAAATTATAGATTTTTTTTAATAAATTGCTTAAATGGAACAAGCTAATACCTTGTGGTTTAGATTTACAGTGGTTAAGGATTTCACTAGAAGTCCATCATATTACTATCCTGTTTCCGAAATACACATTGAAATTTCTCTTTCTGCCCAAAAATATGTGTCTGTCTTTTCTTACTATTCTTATAAATTTCTAAGATTACAGTACACCTTTAGACATGGTCTTTGCAAACATATTAATGAATCTTAATAGCAAACTAATTGAAATGAGAGACCTTCCGAAGAAGTATGAAGTCACCTTTGGAAATTCTTTCTGTTCAGTCAGCACTAACTCTGGTTTTAATCTCTCTTTTAATCTTTTGAATTACTATTCAAAAGTATGATTCTTCTCTGCAAGTTAGTTTCCTTTTTTATGTACATCTTTTTAAGATGAATCTGTTATTGCTGCTGATTTTCATGTAACTTCTCTCTTTTAGACTTTCAGTATACCTAACAATTCAGGCAAAATCCTGAATATTTTGGAGACTCGTGCTCATAATATGAAAATAAAATTAAAGATATTTATTCCAGGGCAGTATTTTCTAAGAGAGATAAAATGGCATGTTGCATGGCATTGCTGCCTTCTTGTTCTTTAAAATGCTAAGATTCAAGAATGTAGCTAGGAGAGTAGACTAAATACTTTCAGCTTTTCAGGACCAGGAAGGAGTCTGTTTTCACTCTGCCTATCCTGAGGCATGATTTTTAAGAGAGAACTAGATCATGAATGCATCTCAAAAGGTTATGTCAAGATAGGGAATCACAGACCAACAGCAGGCTTAGCAGATAATTCTTGGTACCTGTTTTTCCTCAAAGTTCTATGTCAAGCTGACTGCTGTGCAGGTAATTGGAGTGTACAGAGTATCCCAAGACTCAAGACATAGCTATAACAGAATACTGAGCACAGCAGGTCTGTATAATTGTCCTCAGAAATTTACAGATCTCAGACATCCATAGATCAGATCTATAGTATAACCCTGAGAAAATGCAGCATGGCTGATACTATAGCCCAAGGGAATTACACCTGAATTGCCCAAAGACAAAGTTTAATACTTTCCTCTCTTTTGACCTTAGTCTGGATTTCAGGGCTGAGGTGATTTTCCATGCTGGCAGAAAGATAGAGATGGTGGCATTTTTGAAATTTGTCTTCAGACTTAACTCTCCAAAGAGGTCAAGGAACTGAATGACTGTCTCTGACAGGGTCCAATGGTATTCTGCAAGAAAAATTGGTATTTAAGTCATCAAAGAAGAATCATGTCAGGGCTTCTTAATTCTCCTTCAGGCCCTGTGGCATTAACAAACAGCTCACAGCAACTCGAGTTATGGCTAGTTCATGGTGATGTGAAGTTCTATTTATTAGCTGTTCATTTTGAACAATGCAGAGAAACATTTGCTGAATAGATAAGTATTTTCGTGCAGACACAATTATTTTAGCAGGACATTAATAATGAAAAATCACAGGAGATTGGAGCCTTACTACTTAAATATACTGACATTATGTAATGCTAATTACATTATTTTCCATGCTAATGCTATTATATCAGAGCATATCTAATCTGCGTAATTGGAAAGCTGCTATTTATTTATCATTTGCACCAAAACCTTAGGAAAAACTGAAAAAAATCTACATGATTAATTCAGATTCACAAGAAAAAAACTACACAAGCACATTATCTACTAAATCAAAGGAAGACATTTTTGAGCTTTTCAAACTTACATATGCAGAAGAGCGGTCATAGAGAATTCTACACTTTTTCAGAGAAGGCCTTTACATTATTTCAAAAAACACTAATCAAAATCTTCATGACAGAAAGCCACCAGGTCCATGATGGGTGTCCTCTAAGCTGCTAGGTTCCCCATTTAGTCATGGACAGTTTTCCTGTTTAGCCACAGATTCTTAATTTGCTCTCTCTGTGAGTCTTTCAGGGACAGCTGCCCACATGAAAAGCACCTTATGATTTCCTTGGTACCAGTGGCATTGCCCTTCACTGCAGACACAGAAATATCTGAGCATCAGCCAGGGACACTGACAGAAGCTGGAAGGTTGCACAAGCTCTTTAGAGCTCAGATCACAGCAACTTTCTCCTCTCAGTGTCTGTAACAATCAGGCTTGACCCTGTGTGCACTTTTGGAGAGGAACCACTCCAGACTTAATTTGGCCATGCCTGAAGAAATTACACCAAAATTTTCATCAAGCTGTTAAGGCATGTCCAAAAAGACTTTCAAGTCTGGCAAACTCAAATTTGAAATGGAAATACTGGACAGAGAACTAAGAAAAGAGTTATTTTTCTCACTGGATTGTCAGTAAAACACAGAGCAACAGAGTTCCAATAAATCTTAAAATTTCATGGAAATTCTGCTTCCACTGTTCTGGTTTGCATAGCCTTTTAGGCCTCAAAGGCCATAGCAGTGCCTATATTTGAAGATAAGTTCCAGGAAACAAAGTAAGACAAGCAAATATTTTGTAATCAACAGGGATATTTGAATGGAGGAAAATAATTTTCTTCATTTTCCATGTACCAATTTGTGAGCTTTCTCAAATTAGACTTTTACAACCATATGGTTAGATAAAAAATTGTTATATATCATTAATAGTACCCATACCATATCCATAACAGCATCATGATTTTTCTGATACTTTTTGTCCTGTTCCTTATCCTGTTCCTGTTTACTTTTGACTGAGCTTTCAGAATATAGAACAGCTGGTCATGACTAATAATCTTAAAGATGTACACAGAGCTATTTATTTTATGCCCTGTTGGTAATTTAGGAAGATATCAGCTAAAAAAAAATGGAGCAATCTGTAAAAAAAATTTGGAAAACAAGGAAACATTGTTTTCTAAAATTTTCACAGCTTGCAAAACTTACTAGCAGACAGACAGAGAGACAATCATTCCTTCTGAAAACAAATAGCTTTAATCTGAATTTAAATGCTCAACTAAATGTTGATTTAATTTCATGTACATAATATAATTGAAGTATGTTCCACAGTCTTTTGTTATTCATTACCATAATAAGCAAAAGTGTTTTAACTATGCAAATTAAATGTAGTTAAATATAATCAATTTAAAATAAAACAAAGAAGTCAGTGTGGCTCACTTTTTCATAGCAAGTGCACTTTCTTTACATTGTAAAATACAAAATACAAAGCACATATACTGCTTCATAAAATTAGCAACATTCTAAAACTTGTAAGTAAATAAAAATATATTTTTTATATTATGACTGTAATCAATAAAAGATTACATGAGATTTGATCTTAATTCTGTTAAATCTTTAACAGCAGAAGTCTCTTCCATTCAGAGACAGGTAACCTAAGGTACTGGTGTATAAACTTCAGATTTATGTTGGTTCATAAATTAATGAAAAAAAAATCATTTTCCCAAATTACACCATTTAAAATTTATAACTATATAAAATATAAAGTATGCATGATGTTGACTTTACTGTAACTGTTTAATTTAAACCTAAATGTTTTTATTGCAATCTCACATTTTTTCAGTGTTCCTACCTGTAACAAATGAAAGCTGCTGACCCCCCACAAACAAATAAACAGACAAACTCCTCCATCCATCAGCAATGAGAACCCAACATCAAAGCCGTAAGCCAGATTCCAGGAATGGGGAATTAAGCATTCATACAGTTAATTGAAGGTTTGTGGGGAAATATTTTCATTTTCAAGTGAATGGAATGGTGAATATAGTAGGTTTACATGGCTGGACACCAGATGCCCACAAGATCCATTATATCACTCCCCTCCTAAACTGGGCACAGAAGACAAAATCTAACAAAAGACTTGTGGGTTGGGATAAGGACAGGGAGAGATCACTAACCAGTCACTGTAACAGACAAAAACAGACTGAAATTAAATAAATTATTTAATTTATAATCATTCAAATTAGAGTAGGATAATGAGAAGTGAACCCAAGTCTTGAAAGCACCTTATGCTTACCTTTTCTTTTTTCCCAGCTTAGCTTTATTCCTGATTCTCAACATCCTCCCTTCATCAGAAAAAGAGAGGGGCACACGTTGTCTCTGTCCCTCCTTCCTCCTCAGGAAGAGAACCCCTTACACCTGTCCCCTGCCCTGGTATGAGGTCTCTCCCACAGGAGAGAGTCCTCTACAGACTTCTCCAATGTGGGTCCTTCCCCTGGGTTATAGTTTTTCATGAGCTGTCCCAGTGTGGGTCCCTTCCATGGGAAGCAGTCCTTCAGACTGCTCCAGTGTGGGTTTCCCACACAACCATACGTCCTGCCAGCAAAACCTCCTTGGGAGTAGGCTTCTCTCTCCACATTCCACTGGTCCTTCCAGGACCTTGCCCTAGCATGGGCTTCCCACAGGGTCACAGCCTCCTTCAGACATTCACCTGCACCACTGTGGGTGCAACCTTCAGAGGCTCCAAGTGGCTATGGGCTCTCCTGAGGATCTCCAAGGGCACATCCTGTCTCCCCATGGGCTGCACCATGGGCTGCAGGGGAATTTCAGCTCCAGCCAGGAGAACCTCCTTCCTGGCCTTCTCCTACACTGACCTTGGTGTCTGCAGTGCTGCTTCTCTCATGCATTCTCACTCATCTCTTCTCAGACCGTACTTGCTTTTGCACAATGAGACTTTTCCCTTTTTGAATCTTCTGTCCCACAGGCACTACCACCACTGCTGCTGGGATTAGTCTTGGCTCGTGGCAGATCCAGCTGGGAGCTGGGTGGCATTGCCTCTGCTGGACATCAAGAAAGTTTCTAGCAGTTTCTCACAGAAGTCCCCGCCTGTAGCTCTCCTGCTGCCAAAACCTTGTCACCTAAACCTGATAAAGAATTCTGCATTATCTCAGAAAGTAATGATTCGTTTTAGTAGGATGTTATTCTTTTTTTTCTTATACATCATGCAGGGATCATTTATTAAACTATGCTCTTTAAGACTCCAGTTTAATGGAAAAAATATTACAAGTAATTTTTTAAATGTAATTCCTTTTTCTCTGTTGTTATCCACCATGTCTCTGTTTATTTTCTCACCTTTCTCATTTCTTTTAATCTACCTTCAAAGTGATATTTTATTCCTTCAACTTGTCTGAGGAAGGGGAAAAATCAACAGCACTGTCAGTTTCTTAGATAAAATTGCCTGACTCCATTGAAAAATCATATTCATATTTTAAATACTTTGGCACTCAATGGATTGATTTTATTGTTATAATTTACACAGGTCATTAAGCAGAAAGGGCTTCCTGTAGCCAAGCAGTCATACCCCATTGGGGTTTTGTCTCCACAGTGACACTTGCAGGGTGGTCCTGACTTTATGTCACTCTCCTTGCTAGAGTTATACTTACTACATTACTCCAGCTGTTATTTATTTAACCACTCTGGATTCTTGCTCTCACCCAATGATTCCTCAGATAATAACATGAAAACAGTAAGTGTTAAATCCAGGAAAGTAAGCATGCATATTTCTGAATTCTTTCATTGGGCAAAAGAAGAGCGTTTTACCGATTTGTAGTGCTTCCTGTCACATTTTGGCTAGAATATGGCAAAAGGCAGCCAACATTTTTCATATGGGATATTATAATTAGATGCTAATTACATTCCACTAATTAAATTTGAGTAGGCACCCAAGGATGAGTCATGTTTAATGATTCTGTGGGCAACCTCACTGTGACGTGTTTTTCCAGATTCTTTTAAAACATTCTCATTGTCATGAATATGCATAACTATGTCCAACATGGGCCTTTATAATTAATTGACAGACTGGAATCATAAGAAAGTTGATAAAAACTGTCACAATTTAGCCTTTGCTTTAGATCTATATCTGACATATATATATGATATATATAGGACAACACATGCTAGAAGCAGAGATAGTCCATTCACACACCAGAAACAACAGGTCTGGGGTGTATGAGGCAATACCTAAAATTCATCAGGCAAAACAATTCCTGCTGCATTATAAAAGTTTCAATTTTGTCTACTCAGTTAAAGGCTTATATGTTCATATATTTGATTTGTTTTTCCTTTCATTCTACTGTTTATTTTCAAAATTTCTCTATCAGCATATCTCTGATACCTCAAAATATCTCTATCTTAATATATCTGTTTAATGAGAAAAATTTACTTTTTGAAGCCTATACTGAGATGAAATCAGTAGACTGCAGAAGAGTTGGATGCCTGGGTTGCCTACAACTCTGAGGAGAAATCAAAGGCTGTGTAGGCTGCTGGTGGTCACCTCTGCTATCCTGGGAACAGTTGTGATGGGTCAGACCTTGAACTGTAGCAAATGCAAACTGCTGCCTCCAAAGAAAATGCTCTCATTATCTCGGTTTGTTAAGCTCATGTTCACATGTTCTTTCTGTCTCTGTCTCTTCTTCAAATTATTCTCTCATTTCTCTCTACTGAGTAGAACAGCACCAACAGCCCTCTAATTTGCCTTTCACCCTGACCACTACACCTCAAAAAACACATACGGAGCAAATTAACTCATTCTTTCATGACATAGAAGAGATGAATGAGAAAATTTTCAGAATAAGAAGGGAATTGACCTCCCACTACTTTCCAGCTAAAGTGGTCAGACTGAGAAACAAAAGACTACTTTTTCAGCTGTTTCCTGCCAACAAAACCAACAAGCTTCTTTTTTTTTCACGTCAGTATCCCCTCTGGGGATGTCTTGTTCACCTCACGCTTGACAGGAAATATTTAGTTGGCTGACTGCTGTGGCTGGAGCCAGTGCCTCTCAACACCTCAGAGCAAGCACCTAGAGACTACAGCTGCACATCACCATTTCCTCTGGGAAACTGCACCTCGTCCTTGAATAGTTTCTTAGACCTATGCTCTTTCTTCTGTATCATTTTAACAGGTTTATTGGAAAGAATAACCCATCCTCCTTCTTTGTACAGATAGTGAAAGTAGAATTTTGCTGAATGTTGGTATCAAATTCAGATCTGAACTTACTCTTTGAAAGTGTGAGCAAAGGAGAAGAGACTATTAAGGCTATTAAGGCTATTAAATCTGCAGTGAGGTGCTGTATTTTTCCTTTACATTTAGAAAATTTGTGTGAGCTAGATAAAATGATAGCCACTTGCAATAAATCTACATATACAAAATGGAAAAAGGTAAAGGTAACATTTAGTTTCACTATGCAGTAGATTGGTCATGTTCACATGCAATTGATCATGTTGCTTCAGAGTGGAAACCTTTATAAAAATATTGATTAAAAAAAAATGCAAGTCAACCAAAAAACTAACAAATAAACTACAAAAACCCAACTCAAACCTTTTGATAAATTCAGATGACTGGCACATATTATAATAATATACTAATAATATGTAATAATATTATATATATATATATATTAGTATTAATATTTGCTTTAACTTTTAAATTTTGAGAACCTTGAGACATAAAAAGTTAGTTTAGACAAAGATACCGTAGCATATATAACTCCAGTTAAATGCCAGTGAAGAAGACAGTTATCACTCAGGAAGAACTCTGAGATATATGTATTATTCTGAGGTGATCCCATGATCACCAATGGTCTTCTACAACTATGCATGAAAAAGAAATTTACGAGACCAGAGCTAGGTACTCCATTTTTTCAGCTGTCTCCAGCCTATGAGAGATACCAAGGACTGCAAACCAATTTTAAATCTTGATACTGATTCAATAGGGTTTAAAATAATCTGGAATACTTTATATGAGTACTACTTATAGTAAAATGTTCAATAATTACCACAGGTAGCCATTTGTTTCATATACACCCCTTTATTGTAATGTTGCATCCAGCTCTATATTAGCACCACAGTGCACAACATACATTCTCATCAGGCTTTTATTAAAATTTATTAAGTACAAACAATATTTTTTTAATGTTTTCTTTTGTTTTTTTTTCCTTTCCCTCTCTGCCTTACTCCCTTCCAGGTGGATAAAGCTATTACATTTATTCCAACAGATTTGAATTCCCCTCAAGGCTTTTAGTGACTAAAAATTGTTACAGTATTCTGGCTGTGTTCAAGTCAGATTAATAGCTTCTAGTCTCTGGGAAGAAGACCAAAAATATAAATTGTAATCAATTAACATTTATTACAGACAGCTTGTGGCTGCATAAATTTCCACTACATATTAAACGAGTTAATATTTTTTTCCTCTTTT
This sequence comes from Cyanistes caeruleus, assembly GCF_971803275.1. Taxonomy (NCBI): domain Eukaryota; kingdom Metazoa; phylum Chordata; class Aves; order Passeriformes; family Paridae; genus Cyanistes; species Cyanistes caeruleus. The sequence goes on from NC_141703.1 coordinate 36,733,103, forward strand.
TACACTGCTTTATCATAATCTTGATAAAATCAGCTTAAAACCTGATTTTTTTACAAAGATGTGGTACTAATTTTACCATGATATAACTATTTTATTAATTATGTGAAATAAAACATAATGCACAAGGTAGATGTGTGAGGAAAGTGCATATACTGGGCTTCTCAAATCTCGTGAGGGTTTATGATCTCTCGTAATAGACACAGTAAAAATATGAACCCATGCAATATTGTCCCAGACAAAGATGAAAGAATCTGTTTTCTTTAAAGTTCATTCTCAATTAATTACATATTGACCCAAGTAATGCCTGTGTTTAGCTGTCATTTGGTGTGCAATGATGAATCAAATTTTTGATCAGCTCCTAATGTAAATGAACAAGTAACATATATATATAATTATAACTAAGTGAAACAGGGATCTTGCTACCACACTGAGCTTAAATAAGATCTTATTCTGAATGCCTACATTGGAGGCATTCCTTTGAGCTCAATATTTACTTAACTTTCACAGTAAATATTTCATTGACTAATTGCTTTCAGATATGACATTTCATGAATTTTAAAAAAAGGAAGGAAAAAGAGCATGTCTGTTATTTGGAACAAAACCTCAACAAAATATTTCCTAGGTCTCTAAATCATAATGCATAAAATGTGTTTTAGTTATTAAAAAACAGTAATCTTATATTTGGTTAGAATATACACTTCACTCCTTTGATTACAATTCAGTAGGGAAGATATATGCCTGTTTTATAATACATTTAATACATAAATTTTATGTTCAATTAGCTATCAAACATGCTGTAAAAGTGCCTTGTACTAAAGGAAATAATAAGTTGTTTTTTGTTGCTTTTATTGAGGTTTTTTTAATCAATTATTTGCAGATTTCTCTTTTGTGAGAAGAGGAAGGGTGAAGGTTTGGAGGGTTCATTTTTTCAAGGAAATGAAGAAACAAACTGGATGAAATCCCATACTTGTAAAATACACTGAAGATCCATTGACTTTAGCTGAGTTACTACAACTTACACAAGTGGAAGACACGACCTTTTCTGATTTATTTTGGCAAAAAAACCTCTCCTTTTTTGGCACTGGAGATGTTCTGCTATCACCAGTTACTAAATCTCTAGTAGGATTCATGTGAATACAAGTGAACGTGCACTTGTAGCTGACAGCACAAATAATTCAGTAGTGACTTCTGCAGAAATTTCTAGCTTTCAAACCTTCACGTAAGTAAAAGTTTAGCAGCGATATTTAGAGATGGATCTATAGTGATTCAGAGCAATAGTGAAATCTTTCTTATAATTTATTTATTTTTAAACATGGTCCAAAAAACATAAGTGTATTTCAAAAGAAATTTAAGGAAATACACTCCTCTGTTTACACTTCTAGCTGCAATATATTTTATTTTGCCACAGAATAAAATTTAATTGTCATTCTCACCTTTTGTCCAGAAAAGAGAAAAACAAATACAACAAATGTTCGGTTTGTTTTTCTTACAATGAGACTTCTCATATATATTTGAGCTGCAGAGAAGTGATAAACTCACCCATACTTCTGCTTGGGTAGTGAGACTCGATGTCCCTCAGGAGCAGGTGCTCCCTGATGTACATCTCAAAGCTCTTGAGCACACGTGACAGCAATAGCTCAGGCAGCCCCCAGCAGATTTTTGTGTAGTTTGAATAGGAGGCAGGTCACAGCCAGGAAATCTTCTGGAAGTATTCCCAGCACACTCTCTATGATTAGTTGTTTCTACACAGCTCAGCCCTGAGTCCGTTATCCAAGAATTAAAAAGAGGAAGAGAAGTTCTCACTATATTTTCTACCTGGTTTGAGGTGTTTGTGCTTACTACCTCTTACATAAAAGCAGTACTCAATTTAAAATATAACAACAGTAAATTGGAAGCTCTTATGTATTTAATGTGCTAAATAAATATGACTGAAATGTTTTCTTGACATGTCACAGACTTGTTTTGTTAGAAGATAGTCAGAAAAAATAACATGAAAGATTTTCCTAAGTGTCTGAAGTCACCTGACACAAAAGAAACACTACCATAGCTTTCTTAAGCTATGTGTATACCATAAACTAAGAAGAGACAAGAATTAAAATTTCCCATCATGCTTGCTGGCAGTTTTATCCTAGCCCAGCTAGAAATTTGTCACACAGCATCAGTGTACAGACTGGGAAAGAGACTAGGCCAGAAATTATTTTGGGAAGAGTTGCCTGTTGATTTCTTTGCATCTAAGGAGCTCAGCAGAGATGCTGAAGATCTTTACTTCAAATTAAGGGTCCAAAGAGCAATTGAGTAAATAGACTGAATTTATCTTTATCAGTTTACAAATACAAATACAAAATTTACAAACACTGAACAGTAAATAATGTATCTCATAATAACTAGACATCTCTGGATTTTCATTTATATCTTCATTTCTAGTCTTCAGCTTTCTATTTAACATGTAATGGTATACAACCCTAAACACTACCAGATAATATGAGGAATTTAGTTACAAATCAGGACAAGCTTTGGAAACATAATGGTCATTCTAACCAAGTAAGCTGTCAAAGGCTGCTTCATTGTTTACACTGTGTAGTCAAAGTGGAGCCCAGAGCTATCATCTTTGACATGACATTGACTATAGAAACTATTATGCTTTAAGTACATGAAGACTGTCTGAACTTGAATGTGTTAGAGACATCTTTATCCTTCCAAACCACTCTGTCATCTTCTATTTGTTAATAGAATATTAATTCACCAATATTCCATTTCACTTTAGGTTATATTATCAGAATCCAAGGTAGCATTATGTGCCACAGAAGAACTGTCTTAAGTATCATGAAAATAATAAAATTTTAGTTTGAAATTGAGGACTATATTGTCAAAGTTGAGATGCTATGCATTGTTTAAAAGGTTATTTAGGTATGAACAACTTGCACAGAGACAATGCAAGCCAAGAGTTAGGACATTTGAAACATATTTAGATTAAAGTCAATATTTATTTCTCCTACTGAGAGAAAAGCTTTTACTTTGGAAAATGTTAAAAAACGTCATGAAGGCTTTTGCTTAATGCAGTTGTTGCTGTTTTCAGTAGAAATTTTTTGACTATTTTTTCCTTCCTAAATGGGTGTTTAATACACTCGAAAGGTGATAGATTGACAGCAGTAGAAATTGCCCAGTATCTACTAGGGACATAGGAATGATGTTTTTAATGAGCAAAGTGACTTCTTTTTCCTCACGTTTACACTTGCCAATACTACCTTCAGTACATGTATTTTCATGCAAGATTTTTGTGAGATGGAATAACCCCACTGGCACCAGTTAAAGGTATGAATAAATGTAAGCAATTGCAAGATGTGTGTTTAGTTTACTTTAATTTTTCTTCCTTAAATAGGTTTGTAATGAAAAAAGTTGACTTTGATAAGGAAGAATTCAGCCCACATATTCCATTCTTCTAGACAGATAAACTCTTGGTTAGAAATCATATTAAATGAATAAAAGAAATTACTCCAAATAAGAAGACATAGATATTTTTATCTGATTATCTGTGAATTTTGTTTCATTGATTGGTTTGGAGATTTCTGTTCAAATGCAATGCAATATGGGCAAGGGATGGAAGGAAAGACAGGAACAAATTGCAGAACAGATATTTTCTAAATGAGAACATAAACATAAATGAGTACCCAAAAACAAAATAAATCAAACTTCCTTTATTGTTTACAAGAATAACTGTTTCATTAACTAAATTCTACTATCTACTGACGGTTCTTTTATCTTTTTATCTTAAAAATATGCACTGTCTGAGCAGGAATATCTGTTCTGTGGGTGAAGAGTGCATACACCTCACATAAGTTTGTAATGTCATAGAAACTTCCTAAAATATTTTAAAGGAAGTTTCCTCTTTTTATTTTTTTTCATGCTTAAAATAATCCTGTTATAAAAATAAAAGTAGTGAAAGTTAAAATAGCTTGACTGTGTATTTTTACCTGTCCCTGAATCTAAGACAAATTTCCTTAATTGGTTTTTAAGAAGAGGCATTTGTTTGAGAGCACAATTTTTTAGTCAGTAACTTTGTCATTGCTATCTCATAATCTCTTTTGATATTTAATTTTTATTTATACAGCAGAATTTTCGATAATTACCTTGAATAACAAAAAAAAAAATAAAAATAAGAGAAGCCTGGAGGGTTGAGGCTTATTGAAGTTTTTGAAAAGAAAAACAAGCCTTCCTTCTGAAAAGAAAATACAATCAAACAAAAAATAATCCCCCAAAACAACAACAAATGATTTCTAGACTAGGATAAGAAAAATCAAAACCCAAAAAGAAGGAAAAAGGGAAAAAAACATGTTAACAGTAACGACAAGAGTTTCCATTGTTCAAGTCCCTTGGCTTAGTACCTGTCCATCTCTCAGGCTTGCTAGACGAAGAGTCCTCGACCTACAAAGTCCAGGAATCTGTCTACAAAAGGCAACTGAATACACACAGAGGATTGTACCTTCTGGATAAGATCTTTGTGTAAGAAGACTAGGAGAAGCATTGTTTCATTGACCCACAGATGCTTTTAAAAATATATGGAGTTTCTTTGTGTCTTTGGGTTATTTATAATAAAAATATTTTTCTTCATTTTATCTTTTGATAACTGAGACAGCTAACTTCAAGGCAGTCCATAATAGTCCAGACACATGTCACTCCTAATGAGTAAACTGGTTTCCTCAAAAAAAAAAATCAACCATTCCCCAGAAAAATGCACAGAGACATCAAGGAAGTGTCAGATTTTATTTTGTTGGCAGAGGAGAATGTTTCATATTGTTAGGGACAACAAGGAAAGCTTCTTTGAATCTTTGATGGGGGAATGTGTCTCTGTCTGAGGAGACTAGAGGTTATTAGTAAGATCTATGTTTGATACTTCTGCCAGCATTCAGAACATCATTACAGCTCTCCAAAAGCCAGACAAGGCATTGCCTCACCTAAGATGCTTTTAGGCTCACTACCCTGGAGGTGATGAAATGAGGGGGAAACTAGAAAGTTGTGTGGGAGCTGTAGAAGGAAAAATGGCAGTAACATCAATAAGATTATGCCACATGATGTAGTAAAGAAGAGGGTGTTTTTATGACTAAATGCGTGTGTGACTTACATGTTTTATAACTCTTAATTACTCAATAAATTACCATATGCTTTATTTATACAGAAAGGAAGCAGAAGAATAAATAGCAGGAGATCCAAAACCAAGCAGTCAAGATTACATAAAAAACATATTCAGGATTTTGACTATAGTCTGGCCAGAAAATGTCAGGACATGGAAATATTTGGGTATAATGATATAGTTAAAAAATCAAAGTATTATATTTTTTTAGGCAGACCTAAATTAGGTGAGGTTGCAATTAAGGTTATATATGTGCACTTGTGGGCTAGCAAGATCCAGGCACATTTTTTAAACTTGATTTTGACCTCAGTGAAATTATTATCTTTTTCAAATTATTATACTGTCACTGGCTAGTGTTGAAATTAAAGGTCTGTCAACCTTGCCATTATAAATGCTGATATTTAGGAGTTTATAACTCAGCTGTAAAAATTTCCTTCAGGCTCAAAGTTGGCAGCAAAGGCTATAAACCAGAGCTGATTTTCCTCCCACAAAAACCATTAAAGAGGGTGTTTGGACTAAATCTGAGGATATTGGAGAAAACAAAATATAGGCATTAAGTACTTTTTTGATACTTTTTATGTCTTACATAAAATTCAAGAACACTTTTTATCACTTTGTTTTATTTACTGGTTCTGTTTTCCTTTTTAGTTGAGTTTAATGCTCATAAGAAATGCCTAATTAACATACCTGAAAGGTGAAATCTTTGAAATTTACTCTCAAAGCAATTATTTTACAGGCAATTATAATTGTAACATCTAACATTCTAATTTTAACATCTCTACAAATGTATCTTTATCTTCTAGTGGCCTCTAGGATCATAAATTTTAGTGATAAAAAAGTGGACTACCAATGGATTTTTTGTAGCAGCATTAATAATAATAATAATAATAATAATAATAATAATAATAATAATAATAATAATAATAATATAATGCAGATTATATCAAATTAACAGAAGAAAATACTTGCCAGCTTTAACCATTTACAAGACTGTGATGTAGAATGATGTAGAATAGTTTTACTCCTCCACTACTTTAGGAACCACATCACGTTTTACCTTTCAAAATCATATTGATTTTTTAAAAGGTGTTAGTTTTGTTTGTTTGTTTGTTTGTTATTTGTGTCTGCACATGTTGGAAGATCATTTCAAAGAGCTTTTGTGGCATGAAAACTTTTCATTTACTTCCAGCTATTCATGTTCACAGTTCATATTCATTTTTTATGTAGAAAATTTATCTTTGTCTGGCATTAAAATCTCTAGTACGGTTGTAGAGATTGATTGTACTTCTTTCAGACTGAAGTTTGAGTGGGCTAATCATGTCAGGATCTTTATCCTGATAAAGTTTTCATAGTTTCATAGTTTCACTTGCCTATGATCATCATTGCAAAAAAGGATAAGTGAAAAGGTTTTAAATTAGGAACAGGAAATGACACAACAAACGGAACAAATAATGGGGTTCTTTGCTGTAATTTGTGTGTGCTGAAAGTAAGATGGCACGTGTTGTCCATTCAAAAGCAAGGAAAAACAAATTCAATAACAACAAGGCAGTTTCAGAATGATTAAAATAAGCCCTAGTAGTTGTTGGAGTTACTGCTAGAGAAAACTTCACGGTTAAAATGTATATGAAATGAAAATTAACAGAAAAGTTACTGAAAATAATCCACTGAGGCCTCTTGCATAAAAGAATACAGTATTTATAAAAGAATACAGTATTTTCACAAATTCAGAGGATATTCTGAGTTGGAAGGGACCCATCAAGTCCAGGTTTTAGGTAAATGGCCCATTTAGCAATCATGGGATTGAACACACAACCTTGCTCTCGCCAGCTGAGCCAGTCTCAGGGTCAAAACAGAAGATTCCTAACCCATCATTTGTGAGAGGCTGGGAAATAATTTATGGTGCTACTGCATAACTGTCCTAGAAAACTGTCCTACAGTCTGTCCTAGAAAACCTTAAGAAACTGGAAGAGAGTGTGTGTGCGCATGTGTGTGTGTGAGAGAAAGATAGGGAAGTGACTCTTAAGTTTTGTGCAGAGGTATGCAGCGCCCAGCAATGCTCCTACTTCTTGAAACAGAATTTTGAATTGTCATTTCCATATTTGGAGCAGCTCTGCTTGTAGTTCATGTTGCACTGAAGTGATTTTCAGGATATTTACTTTGTTTCATCTGTATTTACAGAAAAACACATTTTCCTCAAATCGACAGCATTAAATGTTTGTGCCAGAAAATGATACTTTCATGCTTTCTTACATACTGATAATAGTCCACAGGGCATTTAAGAGCTTAAATATTATTATTGACTACCAGAAAAATAGTATATGCTAGCTTTGTATTTCTATTTCAGGCACTATTTATTTAAACATGTAAATAAAATTTTAAAAAAATATTAGAATGATACATTATGAACTTGAGTATCAGTGTAGAAGTAAGAAAACCAAATAATAATGCTAGAGATATACACATATTTCACCTCATAACAGCAAGATCTTCTCTTGCATACAAAAAAATATAATGGGACTAGTTAAAAATAATCCTTATATCTTTCAAATTTGTCTTCATTCCAAGCAAAAATTTGTTCAAATGCATTTTGTGAAGGTTAATGCAAGACTCTATGTTGTGGTACATTATTTGCCTTTAATTTCCTTGCAAACTGCTGTTCAGCTGCAGAAGTCAGGGTTAGTCAGAAACAAGATTTCTTCTTTTATGATATTAAGTATTATGGAAAATTATTGAGAAGTCTAAACACTTTCACATTCAGGTTAGGACTTCCAGGACAGACTGGCTTCTGGTGGAACAGCAGCTTCATAATCCTTAGAAGAGCAGATTTATCCAGGACTTTCAAAGTATCAATGTTTCCAGTGAAACAACAAGAAGGCCTGAGTTCAGTGGCACCCTGAAAGTGTCACCAGTATCAGAGCAGTCAGGCCAGCAGGAAAATCTGCAGATTTACAAAGTTTCTGCTCAAGCAACATCAGTATCTATCATGTCTCTCAAAGACCCTCTGGTTTTAATCAGCTAACATCTTAATAGAAGGCTGTTAATGCTGGACCTTACACAGGAGCTGCGAATGGAACTAACAGAAAGTCAGCAGTTTCCGTGGTTTTGCCATTTATTTTTGTGTTTTGTTTTGTTTTTTTGAATGAAGATAAAAGCTTTCACAGGAATTAATGATAAACAAACAAACAAACAAAAGACTCTCCCCAAAACCAAACCAAAACAAAGCACCAACCCCAAAACATTGTTGAAAGATCATTTTTTTTCCCCTCACTTGTAGCAGGAAACAAATCCTCACAGTTTTACTTACCCTACCTGTTTTCCTTATTCTTTTCTTCTGATGTCTCTGATTTGGTCTGTCAGAGACTCATTCTGTTATTTCCCAGGGGTAAGAAACCATTGTGTTTCAATAGTCATCGGAATCAACACTAAAAATGTTTCTATTCTGTTGAAGCACTATTCTTTGAAATACATTCTGTTTAAGTTTCCAGCCAACAGTAATAGTGAACATCAACCTCATAGGATAGATTTTATGTTAGCACTTTACATGAGGGGTTATACAGCTATAACTTAAGTATTATATGATGGAATTTAATTAGGTCAGATATGAAGTGATAATATTAAAATAGTAAGTTGTACTCATCATGAAGAAAAGTTCCTTGCTTTATAGCTGAAAAATTTATAGGTGCTCTTGGAAACTTTAATGTTGGCAAGCATTTCCTAAAGAACACTCTATAATTCAAAGTATGTAAAAGAAGAACTTATGTACCTTGGCTGTGAATTTCAGCTGACTCTTCTCAGAATAAAATAAAAAAAAATAAAAAACTTAGAAGAAATCTGATACATTAGGTGTTAAAGACAAAAAAGTTGATTTAGAGGTTTATTTTATAAGAAATTCTATGATTTTCAGCAGAATCTTTCACAAAATATAATAACTATATGAGAATGTCCCTTCATTCTCAAAAGATTGCACATCTGAGCCATCAGAACCTCTTAAGCTAATTTTACCTGTCTGAAAGTCACTTATATAGTGCCATCTGTTTGCTTAGTGAGACCTTTAAGATTTTGAAGAGTATTGAGTTATTGCAAGGTGTCCGGGTAGTATCAGTGAGTGGTTAACAGGGAAGGGCTTTCTTGCCTTTGCTGTGAAGTAGCAGCTGGTCAAATACAGTGGATACAAATTCTGGAACTGATGAAGAGGGACTTGAAATACTCTACTCATCTTATTTATTCTGAGACCTCACTATCTGGAAGTGTTAGTGAAAATGTTTTCTTTTTTCCAAAAGATTATAGTTCTCATATTCCTTCACAGTTATCAAAATTACTTCTTGGTCAAAAGTCTGCTAAGTCAAATTTTTTTTGCAAAAATGTAAATTTCTGCTTTTATTTTCATTTAAATCGATTTCTTTGTACTAGTGTCTTATGTATTCACGAGACACATAACACACACACACACACATATATATATATATATATATATATATATATACATAATTTTCCAGACTTCAAAAGAAAGGTTGTATTTTTTTTCTTTAAAATAAAGCCTAAAAGTTGGGCTATCTAGTGTCAAAGTACTTAATTTTAATAATATACTTAATTTATAACACGGTTTCACTCATTCAAACTTCAGATTTTTTTCATCCTTAATTACATCTCTGTAGTAGTAAGTATGCTAATGACAACTAAAACTATATTTTGAAAGCTGAACACCAAAATATTTTCAAGTACTCCAAATTTTAGGTTGGAAAATCCATCAGCACCAGGCTTTCAAAACATACATAATTAGTGCAATTTGATAAGGAATATGTAGCCTAAGTGTAGATGACATCCTAATTTTGAAACTGTTTGCTGAGATGACTCAAGGTACCAGAAATAATTATTTCTTTTATCTTTTGTCTTTTTTAAAATTTAATTTAAGATTTATTCAAAAATTATTCCTTAAAACAGAATTTATAGAAATGTTTTCCTTCTAATGAAATAGGTTTTTTCCCCTCAAGAAATAGTGAAGGAGTTCTTCCACTCATTAAATCACCCAAAAAAGCACACAGAGTCTGCAGAGGTCTAACAGGTCGTATCAAAAGTACTGCATAAGATTTGCATTAGTAAGGTAAGTATGGAACATCTCAATAAAAAAGTTGATTTAAAATTCCTAAGTATCTTTTCAGTGACTTAGGCTCCAGATGCCCAAGAAGGCTGCAGGACAATTCCTCAGGCACTGTGACACTAAAAAATCTGTGGTACCCATCTTCACTGAATTGCCTGGATCCTGCAATGAAAAGCCAGGTCCCACAGTCCTGCTCTTCAGCCAGGCAGTTTCCCTGGGACTTGAGGGACATACCCACACCTACTCAGGCAAAAGAATCACATCTCAGCAGGAAGGGTGAAGCTAAAAATACAAATGAAGGAACAAAGTCAGCCTTGAACTCCATCTGTCTCCTTACTGTTTGTCCTGGGTACCTTGTCAGCTGCCTTGCCTTTCCCTTTGAGGATAAAAAGTGAATGTAGAAAGGAATGACTACCAGTGTCATGAGCCTGGAAATCTGCTCAGGTCTGCTCACTGAACAAGCTATAAATATAGCCACAGCCGTTTCTCTGGGACCTTTCTTTTACACTTAAGGCACAGAATTTGTTATTCATCATGCCTGAGCTGTTCTAGGCTGCTCATTTTTTCTCCTTCTTCGCCTTCTCTTTGTTGCTGCTGCTGCTGTTGCTATTTGTTTTACAAGTGTGAAGGCTGGCCTGGCTTTAAAACCATCATATGGTCACTTTATCTCTTTCAAACTAAGATTTGTGCAAAATCTATCAGAATTGTTGCTTCTGAAAATAAAACACTGATTTACAGCAAATTCTACTAGAAATGTATAAAAGCTAGTGAAACTATAACTTCTTACTTGCCACAGCTGTTAGAACAGGTACATGAAACAAATAAAACTTAGTAAATATGGCTTTTGCCTTAAAAGTTTCAGAACTCAGAAGCACAGTTTAATTTAATTTGCTCTTACAATAAAAGCTAAATGTATTTTTCCTTTTGACTAAAAAGTCATGGCTATGTAGCATGAAATTTGTGTATATTTTTTAATTTCAATTATTCTAATGGCTTTCATAGTACTATTACCTTTATATTTTTTCTCTTTTTTTTTTTTTTTTTTAAATTTGGATGCCTCTTTCCTATTACATTTTAAAAAGACCCTCTAATTATATGTGCAAAGAATCCATTACAGAGAACCTGGAGAAGAGCTGAATAGGACACAATTTTAAAAATATGTTGAACATAATGGTTTGGCTTGAAGTATAATTATATGTGTTTATATATTTATTTATTTATTGACTCTTGGCAATGTTCTCCTTTGACATCTGGTTTCTATTGCCAGCCCCTTGTTACAGCTCTCTCTGTGGCCTTATTATTTCACTATATCTTTATTTTTTAATTCCCACAATTGTCTGACATTCAACAACAACAAAAAAAGAACACTCTGTAAAGAATGCTCCTCCAGAACCTGAACCATGATCTTTAACCCGGGGAACTCATAGAACTTCGGTTGTTTTGTCCACATCAGGACACATCCTGCAGTTGTTCTCAGCTGAGAAGTAGCAGGCTCATAGCATGACCACATACTCAGTGCAGATCCACAAGATGAATGTTTACTGAGGCAACAATCCTGAAAAATAATCATTGTCCACAAAAAAACCAACACACCCCTGCCCTCAAAAACCCCAACAAAACAAACCAAAACCCAAACAACAAACCCCAAAACAACAAGCCAACACCAAGCAACACCCCATTCCTGCCATTTCTTCCCTAATAGAGTTGCTTAAGTGGGGGGACTTCTAAAGAATCTTTTAGCTTTACATCTATCTTTCCTTCTCTGAGATACCTCAGCAGGAGTACAAGCATGAGAAAAGCTTGGAAAAGAACAAAAGGAAACTTTGGTTGTGCTTCACAGAGCAAACAAGAAAAACACCTGCCACAAACACATCCTGGCTCTGGGTTTCCACAGCAAGGTTTTGGCAGTGGGGGCACTGCAGGAGTGGTTTCTGTTAGAAGACAATAAAAAACTGCCCAGTATCAGACAGAACCAGTTTCCATCACAGGATGGTCCTGTCTCTGGCCAAAGCTGGGCCAGTCAGCCCCATTGGTACCAACTCTGGAATATCATATTTCAAAAAGGGTAAAAACTGCCACAGAGCAACCAGCCAGGAGAGGGAAGTGAGAAAATAAACAAGCAGCCCTGAAGACACCAAGGTCAGTGAAGGGAGGAGGTGCCCCAGGTGCTGGAGCTGAGATTCCCCTGCAGCCCCTGGTGCAGACCATGATGAGGCAGCTGTGCCCCTGCAGCCTGTGGAGGTGCAGGGTGGAGCAGAGATCCACCTGCAGCCCACAGAGGACCCCATGCCAGAACAGGATGATGCCTGAAGGAGGCTGTGACCCAATGAAAAGCCCACACTGGAGGCTCCTGGCAGGACCTGTGGAGACAGGAGCCCACTCTGGAGCAGGTTTGCTGCCTGAACTTGTTACTCCATGGTCTCACGCTGGAGAAGCCTGTTCCTGAGGGACTGCAGACCTGTGGGAAGGACCCATGTTGGAGAAAGTCATGAAAGACTGTATCCCATGGGAGGGATCCCACGCTGCAGCAGAAAAAAAAGTGGGAGGAGGAAGAAGCAGCAGACAAAAAACTGAGTCCATTCATTCTCCTTTTCCCTGTGCCACTTGGAGAGAGGAGGTCAAACAGTTGTGAGTGCAGTTGAGCCCAGGATGATGGGCATGCAGGGGAAGGTGTTTTTACATCTGTTCTTGTTTCTCACTATCCCCATATGCTATTGATTGTCAATAAATTGAAATAATTTCTCCAAGCTGAGTCTGTTTTGCCTGTGATGGTAGTTAGTAAGTGATCTCTTCCTGTCTTTACCTCAACCCATGAGATTTCCATCATATTTTCTCCTCTGCTTTATTGAAGTGGGTGAGAGACTGAGCTGCTTGGTGGGTATCTGGTGACCAGCCAAGGTCAACACACCACACCATTACCCAGATGGAAAAAGAGAATATACTTAAGGCATAGGCAAATTATATTGAAATTATGTTTCCTATAGACTCAAAATAGAAATAATTTCCCCTCTATTTCTCTGCCTTATAGCTGTGTGGTTTGTTAGCATTTTTCAATGGGAAGCTGGTGGGTCTTAATTTATTGAAGCAAAGCACCTTATTTGATAGGAACAAGAAAAATAAAAATTATAAAGGTTTATATTTTCAAAAAAACTAAAGCAAATACAGAATTTATTAGGGGATTTTTTTAAAGTAGAAACTTCAAAATGTAAGCATGTCACTTACATAATGTGAGCATTAAATGTGGCAAAACAAAATATCTTCATTTCTGCATCTTAATCTGAAGTACTCAGATATGATGGAATTTGGGTTTCTCAAAAAACAGGTTTGTAAAGGGAAATACTGACAATGACCTAAGTATCAGGGAAGCTGTTACTTCCTTTATAAAATAAATAGTATAGTAAAAATGTCAGGGATTTTTTTTTCTGTCAGAATAAAGTTACTTGCTCAATAAAAGGAAATATTCATGTTCATGTCAGAACATATTATTTGTTGATTAATCTATCCCCATGGAGATTTTATTGACTTAATTAAGGTGTAGATTATTTCTTTAGGTCCTTGTATTGGAATATTTCCTGCAAGTGAAAACAGGTGTACTTAAAATTGTAGGATATATATTTCATGCAGTTACATGTGAAAGTATCTGAACATTATCTAGATTTGTTATTAAAGCAGTCACAACAGTAGTAGCTTTAACAGATCAAGGCTACAGAAAAATGCCATTTTTTATTATTCACACATGCTAAAAGAAACCTTCTGGAAAACTTGTTGTTTTGCTGAATTAAAAAAATAAAATAGGAAAGTATTTCCATAAAACACATTTTACCACATGAAATAAAGTGACTGGATAGTTTGATCATTTTATAAGAAATAATGGATTAGGATCATTTGCAAAGGGACTTGAGCACTGAGGTATATAATGTTTAGGTGCCTGGTATGATCTGTGAAATACAGCCTTCAGGTAGCCTAGGAATGTCATGCCAAGTTTACTTGCTGAAGGTACTGGAAGCAGGTTAGCTGTACCACCTGCAAATCACAAAATACATACGGAAAAGAAAACACTTAAATCCATGTTTCAGAGCAGCCAGTAAGCTGGCTAGACTGTAATGCTAATAACTTTTTCTTCCTCTGAAGTTCAGACCAGAACAGTTAGTAGGTTTTGAAACTCTACACTTCTAACACAGATGATGAAAGGAAAGGAAAGGAAAGGAAAGGAAAGGAAAGGAAAGGAAAGGAAAGGAAAGGAAAGGAAAGGAAAGGAAAGGAAAGGAAAGGAAAGGAAAGGAAAGGAAAGGAAAGGAAAGGAAAGGAAAGGAAAGGAAAGGAAAGGAAAGGAAAGGAAAGGAAAGGAAAGGAAAGGAAAGGAAAGGAAAGGAAAGGAAAGGAAAGAAAGGAAAGGAAAGAAAGGAAAGGAAAGGAAAGAAAGGAAAGAGAAACTTTTAGTTATATGTGATACCTGAGATTATCATGGTAGGTGAAAAATGCATTTTGCCTGATCTGTAAAATAAAAACATCAAAAGTAGGTAGTATCTTATCCCCAGTTCAGTCTCATCCTCAATAAACTAAAGTAGCTAAGGTTAAAAATTGAAATCATATGGTAGCTAAGAAAGATGCAGGACAAATGGGTCCAGACCTCAGCTTTTTTTCTTTATGATAGAATGTTAACTCTATAAACTGTTTCTAAGATTAGGCATGAGGCAAAGCTGCTAAACACCACTTATAAGTTAAGCCCATGGTGTTGAGAATCCATGACATACCATTGTGGGATGTTAAAAATAAAATAAAGTCAGACTGAGGCCTTAAATGTGTCAGGATACATGAGATTGTGAATTTCACTTACATTAAGTTGTCAACAATATATAAATATATACATTTAAAATGGGAACAGTGCTCCATGACAATTATAGAGTGTATTTACATGAGTAGGCAAGTAGATCAAAACACAGCAGTACCAACAGTCATCCACTTACTGGTTCCAAATGACGTCTACAAAACATGCTACAGTGTTGCAAAATCTTGTCATTGTCACCTTCTCCAGAATTTACATTCAGGCATTCCTTCAGCTGACCCTTTCACTGTCTCTCACACTCAGAGAAATTTGCCACTTTCCTCATGGCTGCTTGAAGGAAGTGCTGCAAGGGCTAGAAGTGGCTCCAGCAGAGGGTTGTTTTCTGTCTGATCCGATGTCATTACCTGAGAAACAAAATGTGTCAGTTGGCAGGCACAGGACGTGCTTTCACTCTACATGATAAGATACATGATAAGCCACTTAAGGCTGGTCTTTGTCCATTACTGGTCTGACTAATAAAAATTTTCAGTACCTTCCTTTGAATGGTTTTAATACCTTGTCACTCACTACTCGGGGCAATACTGTGAAGCATAACCAAGCCCTTGGAGGAATGATAACTCCTCCTGGAAGAATAAGAAAAACATCAGCATAGCATACACTCACTGACATGATTTATTGGAACTTTCCTGCAAGATTTTGAACTCTCCTTTGTTTTAAAGGGAAAATAGTACTTAATTCTGCAAGACTTGCCTGAATAGAGAGGCAAAATAAACTTTCTTTATGTGAGCAATTTTGTAAAACTGAGGGAATTTTAAAAGAATAAACCTGAAAGGCTGATGTATACCTACATGCTCATAATTTACTAAACATATTGGAAATTAATTACTCTAGCAATCATAACAAATTGTTATGATGTGCTTCTTTAGTTCTTTAAAAGTACCTAAAATGTATCTTAATTGATTCATTAAATACTCTGAATTTTTTGAATAAAACCTAGGAAACTTATAAATGTAAGGATCCAGATTCTTCAGGGTTCTGGGCATATTTGGACATGCAGAACATCCTCCTCATTCGAATAAATGTTGTGTGAGTGGTTTAGAAGAGGATGCCAGCAGAAAACCTTCCATGGGCTGAGGCCACAAGACTGATGGTTACCAAATAATGTTCTGTAAACCTAGGAAAAAAACCCCTGATTTTGTAGTTGGTTTTTTTTCTTGGTTGGTTGGCTGGGTGGGGGTTGTTTGTTTGGTTTAAATTTTCCGTTTTTAAATTGAGCTACTGAGTCATCTCCTTTTTTCTTTTTTATCCCCACTTTTTGAAAATGTCCATCAAATGGCCAGATTTTCTTCAAAATACTTTGTACGAAATTTTTATAAGATTTCTAACTAAAGAGTTCAGAAGTGTTATAATAAACTTATGAAGTCTATTTATGCTTTGATGGGAGATTTCAAAGGTCTCCTAAATCTATTTCAGTTATGGGATTTTTCTTTATTCCTTGAGAGCCATGAAAAAGATAGTAAAAGTCTGAGAATTCTGTTATTCTATCACATTTATAATGGCACCTTAATGACAACATATCCAGTGAAATGTTAGGAAGTCAGAGGACTTCAAAAGTTTTATTCAGGAACATGAAAAAGATTTATGTTAATGCCTGAAGCTTGAATTCAGAATCTCCAGAGATAAACATATACTGTGCTGCACCATAAGCATGCTATGTCTTGAAACACTTCCAGTTTATTTATTCTTAGTTCTGTCACTCATTAGCTGTACTCTGAACTGTGTAGGAAGACTGATACCTTAATTCAGATTTCTACCTTTAATAAAGACACAGTACACTCTTGTATGAATTCTTTGTCTTATTATTCATAGAAACTGATTAACTTATACTACCACAAGTAAGGCCTAGAAATAATTCTCTTTTTTAATGGCTCCCAGTTCAAACTTTAAGACTGAGAAAATACAGTTTTGCCTAAATGTTAAACACAAGGCTGTCTGGAGAGAGTCATGGTTGTTGCTATCTGTCTTGTTTCTAGGGTAAAACTGAACAATACATCTTCCATGAAGATTTCCATGTGTAAAAGTAAAGTATACATAGAAGTGAGAAAGATTGCTCCCACAAGAAAACACGGTGGGTATAACTGTAGCTCAGTGTTAAAGAGACGGCTTTATAAAGTATGACATTCATTCACAGAACTTATCCCACAAGAACTACAAAGACTCACATAGAAGCCTAGCTGAAATGGAAACTGTCAAATAATTTTTTAGGGTTTTTATTAGTTTTTTCTGTCCTTTGCATGTTTATATATGTAAAGACCACAGTAGCTCAGAGTATCAGGACAGACCTAACAGATCATGGAATTCAGCAGTTAAATACTGAGAGATGCTGATACTACAGTTACTTTCTATTAACAACAAAGAGTTCAGCTAGAATATTTATCAGAAATACAGTAATCTATCTTTTAGGTAATTATATATGGCTCCCATTACTGAAAAAGTTCTACAAAAGGTTCCAATAATGAGATAGAAAGTCATAAAAGATATGCATCCTCCCTCTTTTCAGACATTTCTTCTGTCATCTAAGAGTGAGTTTTTAAATTATGTGATTGCAACAAATATGCAATTTTTAATATAGAAACAATAACTCACAGTTATTAAAGCTTGGAATAATTTCATCTGATGTACGTGGGTGAAACAGCAAGGAACCACCAAACTACTAACCCTTGTGACTGCTACTAAATGCTGGGAAATTATCAATATCAAATTATCAAATTGAGAAGGACCAAGTCACAACTAATCAACAGATTTTGAATCATAAAAATAACACAAGGCATTGTTTAGTCCATGTAATGCAGGAATCTAAATTTTTGGTGCATTATGTCATCAAGAGTGTGTATAAAACAAAAGTATTGAGGATATATAAAGGAATATTCCAGTTCCCTAAGTTGTATGAAAATCTGGAGGAACACATAGACTACTCAATAATAAGGAATGTTATGTATCTTAAAAGTATAAGTCTCAAGAAATGTTTTTAATTTGATGATTGTCTGAAAGTAAACAAACTAAAATACTTTTGATACATTCCATTATGTATGTCTCTGTTAGTATTCTATCTGACCTTTCAATTAAACCCAACAATATTGTCTATTCAAGAAGCTTTGAACAAGGATTTGAAAAGTCTTAGCTGTTTTCCCAAATGACATAGCAGATTGCTTCAAAATCAATTATGTTACCATTAGAAATTGGATTTTTTTGAGTTCTATATTAATGAGATAAGAAAAGTTAGTACTGAGATTAGAGTTTTAAAGCCCATTTTCCTTCATTTTATAGACATTTCCAGTGAATTTCCTATTTCATGTACAGGCCAGAATGCCTCATGACATCCTAAAGTCAGGGAAAGGCAACCCTTTTGTCAGCCTTATATTCTCCTGGAAAATGGAAACATGTTTTCACAGCATGGGTTAGAATTTAATTAGGAGCTGTATCTATCGTTTCTCTTCTAATTTTCTGTTGCATATGTCATCACTCCTTGTAATATTTTTGTTTGCATTGTTAGGGCTTTATTTCCTAGGCCTGTGGATTTCTCTGAATGAGGCTTGATAGATGGGAAAATAAAAAGAGTCATATCAAGACCTGGATTAATCCCTCAATAAAATATATTTAAATATATTTTAAAAGTCCATGAGGTAGGAGATTACCTGATCTTTCCTCTCTCTTTAATCAAGTAAAGAGACACTTTGAGAGGACCTTTGAGCTTCTGGGACCTGATATCCCTTCTGTGTGACCTACAGTGCTGGGGTTCAACTACCTGTGCCTTTTGTCTGTGCATTTTGGTGCAGCCCAGCTGTGTGACCTTGGCTTAGCTTTAATGAGAAAAAATGTTGAACTGTAATGGACCATGCAAACTGAAGCCTTGTAAGAGAAAGAATGTAGAAAGACAGGCAGAGGTAAAATTGTTTAGACTCATGGTATTTCAGGACTTAAAAGAAAAATGCTGACATGAAGGAGTGTAAAAGCCCATGAGAAAAAGCAGAGTGAGAAGGTAGCAAATCAGTAGAAAAAAGGTTGACACCAGACCTTCTCCAGAAGCACAGGAGGAAAATGTTCTCCATTTAACTGTCTGGACAGTGAAACCTCCCAGGGAGTCTCTACAGATCCTGCAAGTCTGATAATCTGAATATCTTAATAGTCTGATACTCGTGTCTGCTATATATAGCTCCAGTATATAATTTTTTACATATTATTTTTACAGAGTTTTTCTTCACATGGTAAAAGATGTTTTAAAAGTAGAGGTGGGCATCTGTAGTTCCCAGTGTTTCTACAGTTACTAGACAGAAAATGTAGAAAGTTGGTTGGTGTCAAAACTTAGATAAAACCCATATACAGGGTATATGTATTTTGAGGTAGCAGTCACTTCTAGTTACTTCTCAAATTTGCAGTGATATTTGAAAATTCATTGATCACAACTGAGGAAAGCAGCTGGCCCTGATAAATTCTAAAGTGAGACAATTTCTCAGGTTTTGTTTTAATATTTTACAGCATGTTTTCCTTGTAAGGATAATTGCTCCTTAATTTTAAGGTAAATTCAAACATTCTGTGTAATGTGCCATTAGAGATGAAAAAAAACCAACCCCCTAGTAAAATATAAAGCTGATCTGACATTTTAAAATCTTATCCAAATATCTTCTTGATATATTCTGAATGTGATTTTCATGAAATTTTGTGCATTTTCCTGCAGAAAATAATGCAAAATATTTTGATTCTGAAATAGTCTTTTAGAAATCTCAGGGCCTATGGAGTCAGATTTCAAACAGTAAGTTTGGAGTTGTATCTGGAAACAAAGCAGAAGTCCAAAATGCTTCAGGAATTAACCAGTATTTGTTAGATGTAAAGAAGTAAAAAAACCTATTAAAAATCAATTGTGGAGCTTGCATCACTTCTTAAAATAAGCATTTTGTTTCCTGATCAGTATAAAAAAATATTCATGTTTATTGTTGTTCACTGAAGCATCTAGGATTATTTAGGACTTCATCAGTGTAAAAGAATCTAGGTAATCAAAGTTAAATGATTATTCTTGTGAAGTAGATTGTTCTTTTTTTTTTTTTTTCCTTTTGCAAAAAACCTTCTTTTTTGCCTGAACTGTGAGCTTGGGCTATCTGACTTTTTTACCTTAAGTGGATATGCCAGAAGACACCAAAGACATGTTATCTTCGAAGAAAGGCTTTATTAGAACTCAAAATAATAAATCAGAGCAGATAAGAGGTTCTTTGAAATGGGATCTATACATGCCGATCTATCAGCGCAGCACAAAGCCCTGCCTGATGTGTTCTCAAGCGAAACTTGTGCTTCAGATAAGTGCAGATTAACCTCAGGGGAGACATCCTCCAGGCAGAGCGATTGCAAAGCAGGCTTGATGTCATCATCAGAGCCTTTTTTAGCCAAATGTTCTGTATTAATTTTCAGGAAGACCACAGAAAAATTAGGGTTTGGTCACTTTTTATTTATACTATGAGACTGGTATAAAGCACAGAGGTATAAAAACATGTGAGCTCATGAAAGGCATGTACACCATGAGTACACAGCACCTGCACAATGGCTCTCAGAGATGATTTCACTGGTTGTTCTTCAAATCAGAGACAGGCCTACTGTCTACATGTCTTCCATCCCATTTTCTTCAACCTTCCTCATTTTATATATGCACCAGAACATGTGCAAACAAAGGCACACTCACACCTAATACAAGGTTATTTGTCAGGCCCCTGAACATCAGCACTGCCATGAGGGCCACAGAAAGGGATAGTGCTTCATTTATATTTTAAATGCTGGTACTAGCACACTGATTTCAGCCCTTTCAGATTGCCATCTCTCTACTATGGCCTTCACCGTGTTCACCAGGCCTGCAGACAGTAGGAGCCAACTATCACTGCTGTGGTTATGAAGTGTGTGTGAGGGGCAAATTCCCAATACCACATCTCACCTTGGCACGGACACAAGTAAATATATCACAGTTCATGACTGAGGCCTTCAGAACAAGGACGTGTATAAACAAGCGTTACTTTGTGTTAATGACTCCGGTGATGACAGAAAGTTACGGAGTAGCAAATGCAGGGCACTTGGTATATTTTACTTGGAATGGGACACCCCTTGACACAACATTCCCCAAACTTCTGGCTCAGACCTGGCACAGAGGCAAATACACGGGCCAGATGAGAATCTAACCTCACCTTTTCAAAGCCACTATTACCTTCACAATTACCTTGTATTATTGTGACCAGAGAAAATAAAATTTTTACTGTGCACCCAGCCTGTAAATCTTGCAGTTGCCTGTTTTCTCTATCAATAACACCTCACTAAAGACGACCTGTTCAAACAGAAAAATCATTTAAAATGTTCCAAAAGTCTTCCACAAGTCTTAAACCTCTTTTTTCTCCTTCTGGAGTTTCAAAATCTCTGTAACATCTTTGAAGGTTCCAAATTATAAACTTGCTCATCAAATTAAAGAATGGGAAATACATCATACCTTTCACCAAGTGATACTATGGCACTCACAAAAATGATGTTTTAGTTTCAATCCCTGAGTATCAAATATTTCATGATCAATATTTTTCCAGGGAAAACTTGAGAAAACAAGCTGAATAGGAAATTCAGAGCATGATTGAAGTCTTCTGGTGAGCAGAAAAATAATTATTTTACTTAGTAGTATGTCAGGATGAGCAGATGTTACAGATTGTCTTAGACAGAAGAGGAGCTTTTATCTGTAGGCAGATTAAAGAGTAAGAGAAACAAGAGGCTATTAAATTGGGGTAGTTCAGTTTGAGAGGAAGAGCAATGTGAGAACTATGTAAAATAATCAGTAGTCTTGCAGTTTGTGTGGTTGCTTAGTTTTAAGCAACAGTGATAATTTGTTCTCTATTTTTAAAATCAGAAACAGAGTCAACCTGCACCCTCATCATTAGCAATACTTTCCAAGCTTGTATGAAAAAAATATTTAGCTCTATCAGACTCCTTCTCATTGACATTACATGATGACATTGTTAATTTTTGAAATGTCTGAAATTACAGCAATTAATTATATCACGAGTCTGCAATGATCTTGCCATCGTTGCTAACTTTGAAGGCTAATATTAAAAATGTGTGAGCTTCAAGAAGATGACATTTTTAATTCTCACTTCAGCCACCTACTGTGTCTCTTCAAGGATTCACATAGTTCATTTAACAATGCTTCAGACTGCTTTTTCCACACTTAGTAGAATAATTGACATGCATGTTTGAAAAGTGATTGGGGAATTGTGGAGGATGGGTACGAACATGTATCACCTTTCTTCAATAATTTCATTTATGGAAAAAAACAAACTTTCACGAAATTAAAGAAAACTTCAGGTAACTTCACAGATTATTTGTTAACGTCTGATTAAAAAAAAAGGAAAATGAGGAAAAAAATGAAGAAGTTTTGCACAGCTCCTCATGCTCTTGAAATAAGCTCTAGCAGGAAGAGAAAACTGAATATTAGTTTTAACTCCTGCCTAACCAGAGTCCTTCTCTTCCTCATACACAACCAGTAAAATTGAATGTTGTCGTGCTTAGGCCATGAGAGTTAACTCCCTTCTTTTTTCAAGATTTATCACAAGTGAACTTCTAAAGTCAAAATTTCAGCTCAAACTAATATATTTCTATGATTTCAGAAGTAGAATTACAGATCAGACAGAGAGGACAATGAAGTCATGAAGTCACAACCAATGAGATCTTTTGAGTTTTGTAGGTTTTTGTTAATCAAAGGTCTAAGTTGGTTGTCTGATTTTTTTAAATTTGCATTTTATAAAAAACCTCAGGATTTTTTTTTTAATTATCTGCAGGTTATAGTCAAAGATATTGACACCATTGCACTATGTGTTCTATAAATTTAGTCCATACCTCTCATAGTTTCCTTCAAGAGTACCAAAAAGGGAGAATGTACTTGCCTAAAGGAGCTACTTATTTTTTATCTTTGAAGTTAAGATGATATTGCCAGTCTTAATGCTAGTGAGAAGATACAGCAGGTTTTAAATTTTTACCATTAACTCAAAAAATATGGGACTGCAGATGTGCTGAGATTCAATGTTCATGGACTAATTATTATCCTGGTCCTACCAAGTTCTTAGTTTTGAGACTTTTTCTCCTCAAAGAGGTTTCAAAAGAGTTATCCTTCCATTTTTCAGCTAAAAATTAATTTATTCTTATACCTTGTCGCCTCTCATCTGCAAAAATTATCAATAATATTTACTACAGACAGGTATTTCAGTTTAGTTTATTTTTCATTTAGTTGTAATTGACACCTTGAATCTGTGATAGGCAGTGGCACTCCATCATTTTAGTTTGTTTTTTTTAATACTGCAGGTACTTGCTTCTATCTATGGCACGATATTAGAACAGAGTCTAATAATAAAAATCAATACTCTGAATTATATTAAACTGTTAAGAACTGATGAGAGTTTAAAAAAGTTTCTTTCAATCCATGTTTCCTTAGATAAGAAAGGTATTTTTCTAGCATCAGAACCCTTTTATCAAAGCATTTCATCTGACACAGTGCAGAAGAGTAAAACCTGCCACCTTTTAAGACACACATGCACATACACACATATTTCTTACTGTAACCTAGTTTTATTACAGTGCTAATTCTGTTTTATTGTTATCACTATGACAGAGAATTTCTACAGAATGTAGATATTCTGGTAGAATGGAAGTAATGCTTTGTGTGACACAGTAGTTTTGATACACAGATACCTGTGTCCATACCAGTAATCTTGTGTCACCATTCACCATTTCTTTTTCTATACTTTTTATACATTTCTTTTTCTATACTTTTATATTAATATCTGTCTTCTCAAAATGTGTATGATTAGCTGACTCTGTAGTGAGAGAGTGACACACAATCAATACTGTCAGTAATTATGTCAGGAAGATTACAAAATAAATTATTTAAAAAATATTCCACATTTTTGTATGCAATGCATATTTTTACTTTATATTTTTTTGAATGTTTTTTCAAGAGTATGTTGATAAAAAATTAAGATTTCTGTACTGATTACTGATTATCCATCTTTAATTGTACTCGCAGAAAATTCAAGGATTTGGAACCTGCTGATCTACCTACCACTGTTACCTGAACAGCACTGAATAGCAGCTATGAAATGATCAATTACTCATATAAACCCAGGTCTTCTCTTGATGTTCCACAGACTATGGAGATAGACAAATTCTTGCTGACTATCCCTCAAAGTACTCACTAAAGAACATGCATCAGCTCACCATGGTGCTGTTTCCTAACAGTTTTAACACATTCACGTGTGAGCTTGCTATAATTAGGACTGCGTTTCTAAAATGTTATTTGAAAGTTATGCTGAAATGATTGCTTGTTTGTTCACTTGTTGCTAGAGGAGTGGGAAGGGGACTTCCAGTTCACGAAATAACAAGCTTTCAGAGTCTTGTGTACTCTCACTCTACAACCTCACTGCCCTTCTCCAGGAGTTTGGATGACAACTGCCAGCTCTGATGTGGTACAGCTTTGTTCCTTAGCACATGCCCATGGTGCCATGATGTCCCAGATAGATATTACATTTGCAGCTCACAGGATGCAGATCCTTTGGATTATATGTGTTTTCAGTGTTGAAACACTATTTCCTTCAGAGTTTTGATCCCCCCATTCAAAAATTTCCAAAAAAAGTAACAAATGCCTATGTCACTGTCTAGTGTTCACTTTGTTTTATTTTACTTTTGTGGTCTGAAACTGTCCTCCATCTTTTATTTTATTCTCTCTTTACTTACAGTTTGCTCTTTGATGTGTTTCACATGCATCACTCACAGCTCTGCAGCAGTTTAAGTGATAGAGGCAACAATAAAGGTAAAACACTCTGAAAATTTATTTACCAGGTAGGACTGTACACATACTTATACTGTTAAATCTTCATGCTATGAAAATAAAACAATCCTCATTAATTTCAGACCCAGAAAAAAAATAAAAGAATAAAAATCCCTAGATTAAAAGTTGTTTCAAAAGTCAGATATACAGGACATCAGTGGGAAGGAGTGGCTATTAAAAAAAAAAAAAAAAAAAAAAAGAAGAAAGCAGCTAATTCTTATTAAACAGAAGAATGTAAAACATCTTTCTTCAGCAATACAAATTTCTACACATATTTTCCAGGAAAAAAAGATCTGTATATGGGATTGTCTGGAAGTGGAGGGAATGTATCGGTTGAGTGTGTCACTTAGATTTCTTTAACTGTGAATGTGTCTGATAGACTTTATGACTAACAGAAGGAGGGAACAAGAGCAGCCTTTGAGAGCCAGAAACTAAATATCTACTCAATCCTATAGGTACTGAACAACATGGATGCAGTCTATAAAGGTCTGTTTTTTTTCAGGTACATATTCTTCTGTTGCACAGGCAGGACAGGCCCAGCAGCAACAGTCTTCAAGATACAGCTAGAGGCTGGTTCATTTCCAGCAGCTGTTTGGAACAGCGTAGTTCTAAGTGAGCCATTTCAGCAACTAGAAATTGCAGCCATCTACTGGTAACTGCCAAAATGTCAGTCAGCCAGAGACTTTAGGGCTTGGCATCTATTTATATTATCTCCCCAGACACATCCAGACTTACACAAGTAGTTGAAGAATGTGAGAGCTACAGTGTGACGGCTGGCCCTTTTGAAAGTCTGTTATTGAAGCTATCCACTACTGTATTTGAAGCTCTCCACTACTGTATTTTTTTTACTTTATTTCTTGCATACACACACTGACACAATTTTAACATTTAAGACATTTAACATGGTTTATAAAAATAAATAGGAATTTAATAATATACCCTTTTATGTTTTTCCTGCTTTTCTATTTTTATGTTTTCTTGTTCTCTAGTATTAGGCTCAAGTAGAAGTATTAACTGATAAATCTTGCCATGTGGCTGTAGGAAAACAAATGTACTTGCTGTTTGAAAGAGCAGCTTAGCGGTGGTGGTCTGCTTTCTTGAAACTGTACAGAACGTGCATTATAAAGCACTATTGAAGGTAATTTTATGTCCAAATTACTGACTTTTTTTTAATGTACAATTAAAATTTTTATTTTAGATGATTCTCAAGGCCTGAAGGTGGAAGAATCTTTATTGTTATGATCTCTGGTGCAATTCCTGTCTGGTAGCTGGGTCACATTTCTTATTAACCATGCTAGGAATGCAGGAAGATTCTCTGTTGCTTTGGGAATAACATGTTTTTGTGTTTTAACAAGGAGTAGACTGCTTTGGAAGGGCTCCTAGACAAGGGAAGTCTCAAGGGGAGCATGAGAGACAGAGAAAATATTTGGAGCAGGTACAGGATATGAAGGAGTTTTCCTTCCTTAAATCTTTTAATTGAATGACTGTTTTATCTCAAGATTAGTCATGGCTGTCTGGGTTATTTCACTTATTTGCAGGCAAGATCCGTACCTTCTCTTCCTTTCCACCAGTCCCTGGATGGCAATTTCTTCTGAAGTTATATGTATGTGCAGTTAAGGTTTTTAATGCCCCAGAACATCTGGTGCCTTGAATGATATCTTAGAGTTCAATATTGATTTTCATCCTTGTCTTTTTATCCTTTGATAAGAGGTAACAAATACCTGTTCTACCAGGTAAGGGAAGGTGATGAAAAAAAAATAAAAAAAGCTTTTCAATGACAGTTGTATTGGCTCAGTGATAAATAAGTAAGTGTTACTGTGCCTTGCCAGTAAATGCTGACTGAAGTCACAGGGTACAGTAACAGCTTAGTACATTTGACACTGGTGGAAAGTTCTGTGTAGTTTAACTAACAAGCTAACTCTGTCAAATGAACGGTGGTAAGTGAGGTTCAAGATGTGGACATGTGCCAACTTGAAGTTTTCTTTTCAAGTAGGTGTACGGCAAATTTTTGTGTCCGACAAATCAGGGGAGTTCAATGTCTGTAACACTGGCATGACATAATTAACGTCCCTTCTTTGGCTAAAGTGCCCTGTTAATTCTGTTTATGTTAAGAACAGGATGAGTCCCCTCCCCTGGACAGAATATCAGTCACCCATGTTTATAATCAAACATCCAAATGGAAAAATATAGCTTGGTTTTATATGAATAACATTTCCCTTGCTCTCACTGACTTAGGATTAGTATCTGCTTATAAATGAAGAAAGAAAAGGTACTTTTCCAGGTTAAAAATAATTCCATTATTTTGTAAATTGTAATATTTCTTTGAAAATTGATGGAGATTTACCAGATCTATTCTTTTAAAGTAAAGAGTTCAAGATGAAATTAAAAAAATATAAAATATGGCTCATATTTTCTCGTGTCTTAAATGGTTACACTTAAACACTCCAGTGCTGTATATGTAGATATATGTTTTTCTTGGAAATTCTCCTTTTCCTCTGTAAATAAGAAGTTCTTACTCTTGTCCATAAGAATATCCCATTGCTGACATTTGTCTATCAAAAAATCATCCAGTTAATTGTTCACAATGATGTGGCACATTGTAACCATCCCTCTTTTTTTCCAAAGCAATAATTTTATATGTCATATACCACTGCAATTTAGTGAGTGCAGCAGAAACATGGGCTCTCATAGGGCTGCCTAATGGAAGCAAAATCAAATATAATGAAATATTCAAAATGTATGCTGCTTTATTTATACAAGTGCACTGATAAAGTAGACCAGTAGTTCCAAAACAGTATACAATCAATATTTCAGTTCAGAAACTTCATCAACTTCTAGTTCAATTTCTGAGAAAAGAGGTTCTGGTACAGATTTAGTTTAGAAATCTGCCAATGACACAAAATGATGTGTAGTATATGAAAAAAGTATGAAAAAAGGTGTCTAGAAACTAGATAGTGTTCTCTGCTTAGTCGTTCTCTGTCTGGTGAACACGGGCACTGCTTTTAAAAACTTTTGTGGACTTGCTTCCTGAAGTGCATATAGAATTTCTGAATGATTGTTTGAGGAAAAATGTTATAGCAACCAAAGTTTCAGCCTAATTTCAAACTTATTGTAAATAAGTGAAAGAATAAAAATCATGTCAACAGTTGGCCTGATGCAAAGCAAAGCTAAGCCAGTTTATGATTCCTCAATTATATTTCTCTCATTGCTGCATAATGGTAGGTTTGTAGAGGTTTTTAGATGACTGCGTATTTTCTTTATTTGATTCCCTCACAAGATGTCAATTCTCCTGGTTCTACATCTCATTAATTGATTTTACATGAACAGTCATTATTTGTGCATAAAGTATTTTCCTTTAATAACAATCATATCAACATGAATATGTTGTCTTGCAACCTGGAAATTCAATTTTCCAGCAGAGGCACTGGGGTCTCAAACTGAGAAGGCTTTTGGCACTGTTTAGCCAAAGGCAATAACAAAATGGAAGAGGAAATTGTGAGGACCTCAAGTCCTGCACTGGGACTTCAGTTACCTTCATTTTACACTGCCTTCTGCCACGAAGACAGAGTAGTCCATTTAGAGATGGCTCAGGGCTATCATGCCAAGGCACTGCATTACAGAGCATAAGTTGGATACAACTAATCTTGCCTGCCTGACTCTTCTGCACTGAATCATCTCTCTTGCAGAACAGCAAATCTGTGTAATTTTTGACATTTCATATATCTTTTTAAGATGTTTTTGTATCTGAGTGTCCATTTCATCTCCCTGCAGTTACTTGTACTGTGATAATGGTTAAAAATATGCTATTGAAAGTCAAATGAAGGATCCAAAAGTGGTACATGTGAAAGCAGGAAAGATGGAGCATGCCACAAATCTATAAAACAACAACAAAAAAATTAAACAGAAAATGAAAGAAAATGAGAAAATATTTTCACATATGAGCCTTGATCCAAAACCTGTGCTGTGAATGGGAGGACTTGCCCCTGTGACTGGTACAAAATCAAACCAACACATGGTTCTCTTGGTGACAACTGCAACTGTTGTTAGAGCCAATGCAAACATAGGCAGTTAACATCAGAGAACATTTCACTGTGAAATTCTCAGTGAAGCAAAGAAACTTTCTAATTACTCTAAACATTAAAATGTTGACTGTCTCCCTTCAAAGCTTAACAGGTAATTAGTATGCATACCTATTCTTTGCATAGGTATTTATCTTCAAATACAATATTTTAAATTTATGAACTTATTGAAAACTTATGTGCATACACCAATGTTATTCTCAGTCATGAGAACTCTCAGGAGGGCTTCCATTTGCTTTTCATGTCTGGACTTCTATCTATTCTTCTGTATATTTACTATAACTTTTCTCAGAGATCATTCTTTAGGCTGCTCCCTGCTTCATTTTGTAGCCTTTATCCACTCAGTTGTTCTAGCACTCTACCTAATCCAGGATCTGTCTGTGTATTGTTGAGCAATCAATCTCCCTTTAAATAACTTTCCAGTCCTCTGGTGGTGTTTACTGTACTTTTTGAATTGAGAAATCAAGTAGAAAGTCTCTGTTTAAATGAATGTGTGAGTACATGTACTGTAAAACCAGTAAGTCCTACACAATTAAGAAAATGCATGTCCATTTCTTAATCAGCATCTTTATACAATTATCACAATTTTTAAAAAAAACCAAAAAAAACCCAAAGAACAACAGCAAAACAAATCAGAAATCCCACTCCATTTTATTTTATTTTGTTTTACTTTACTTGATATTATTTTGCCTTACTTTATTTGATTTTATTTTGCCTTCTGTTGTACAATAGCAGCTGAATAATATTTTTTGCACTATAGACAAAGGAAGTATATTTGTCAATTCCCTTGAAAAGTCTTCAGCAAATAAATGTAACTTAATATGAATTCCAAAATATTACAGCTTTAACACAAACTTTTCAAATGATGCAGAAATTTTCCAGGCACATCTTGTTGGACACATACATGTTAGCAGCTAGTAAATATAAGAGGTTTACTGTGCTTAAATACCTTTACTGTTTTTTAAAATGGATTTTGGTTTACTTTATTTTGTTTTCATTTTTGAGAGATAAAATAGGACCAAACACTGTTCTTTTTGCTTTTGATTAATTCTCTTATTGGGATAGTTTGTAAGAAGCAGTAGTTTGGAGCTCTCAACTGCCTTACAGAGGAACACAGCAGAAGAAATAGAAGTTTCAACCAACTAAGTTTCTAGTGAGCTCATTTTCTTCAGCTTTCTCAGAAAGCAAACAAGCAGAACCACTTTTCCTCAAAATTTAATGATTAAACCTATTGCAACCAATGAAATGA
This sequence comes from Cyanistes caeruleus, assembly GCF_971803275.1. Taxonomy (NCBI): domain Eukaryota; kingdom Metazoa; phylum Chordata; class Aves; order Passeriformes; family Paridae; genus Cyanistes; species Cyanistes caeruleus. The sequence continues at coordinate 36,763,335 of NC_141703.1, forward strand.
GATAAATGAAAAATGAATCTTGAGTCTAGCTTAAGGCTGTCTCTGTAATGATCTCCAGAAACAGCCTCGTGATGTCCACACACTCCCATGCCAAAATCCCAAGGCCACCCACAACTCAGACCTATGACAGCAAGAAAACTCCTACGTGTAACACATGTGGTGATGCAAAGTAGGAAGCCAAATCTATTTTAAAGATTTTTTTTTTCCAGGATTACAGTCTGCATCTGTAAATGCTGGTTTGCATCTGCTGTAAATGTCTTTTCATTAGTCAGCCACCTGCTAGATGAGAAGTGTTGCACTAGCAACACAGTATCTGAGAATATGCATGCAAAGTTTGAGACCAGAAACTGGCATTGAGGAAGATGGAATTTGCCATACAGAAAAGTTGTTATTTTGACATATATACAAATTGAAGCAATTCCTTATGCAAGTGTTCCTTGATGAACATTTATTACTATTCATTATCTTTTGCCTGTGTACAGAATGCAGACTTTCAAGCCAATGTTACTGGATTTATGAGGACTCTTCAGCACCATGGATCACAGTGTTCTGCCAGATCATCAGCTGGCCCTGGCAGAAATAGAAGGCCAATGGCTAAAGCAATTACCTTCACTGAGAACAGATTGAACCTAAAACTGACAAGTATGCATTTTCATGCAGATACTTTCCAACAAAGAGGAGTGTCATCTATAACCTTTTGTGTATCAATACTAAACATTCATTGCTCATGAGCAGTAAGATGTCCAATAGAGCATCAGAATTTGTTAATTTGAAATGAAAACCAGGGTAGAAGTTATATGAACTTTGAAAAACAGCTTACATTTTGGAATTAATTACTTCCCAGCAGCCAGCCAATAGGAGTGATTCAGAGATGTCAGGAACTTATATATCCAAACTACTGAAAATATTTCAGTTTTATGAGCTTGTGGTGCATGAAAGAAAGTGATTTTGGTGCATCACACTTCACTATTCCACCTATAATGGTTGGAATAAAGTGGACTGATTCATATGCCACTGAAATCCCTCAATCCTGAAATGCCACATCCATACTGTGGGTAGTAAAAGTAATGTAGAGGAACATTTGAACTGGAGCCAGGTCTGTCTTCAGATTAGAATGCAAATACTGCTTGTGCAGGTTCCTTTTGAAGCACATTGGGAAAATACTTTGGGATAAAATAAAAATGACCCAAATAACATAAATTAGAAGATTTGTAGAAAAACTGTTGAAATTGTCAGTGTGTCTAAGTAAAACAGTTAGGTTTGAAGATTAAATTTAATTAAATGTCTATTACAGAACTGTAACATTAGTGTGCATGTTAAAACTGTTTTGAAGGAAAAACCAGGAGCGAAAACCTCTGTGTTCAGGGAGCAGAGCTGTCTTTCAAACACATAGTTCAAGAAGTCAGACTGACATCTTACTGTCATGCATCTGGACTTTGGATATCTTTGTTTTGATGTTCTATTCCAGTAAATTTTTCCGTTCCCCTAATGCTAGATTCTGGTACAAATGCCATGTTCTTTCCTGGAGCTTCAGTACTCTTGGAGTACTGTTAGAACAATTATTCATGATTTCTGTGCTCTGATCTGTTGAAAATAACTTACTGGATTTCTCATGCAATTTTCAATTGACTTACAATACTTACATTTTTAACTAGTATATCTTTCATACAAAGATTGTTGCTGCTTCTTATCCGTATAGTGGTTTGAAAATTCTTTCCTTTGCACACACATCTTTCTGAACTATTCAATAAAAGGAAATATTATAATATAGATTAAAAAATCACTTTATACATTCAGTCACTCTTAGTGGTTTAAAATAGAACTTGATAACTCCTATCACATAAAGAAATTAAATGAAAATGGGAGGAATTTATTCAATATACTCAGCATCATTTTAAAGGATGGAAAAGTATCAGTCTTACCTTGAGAATCTCTTCACTTACCAATCTGTCAGATTGAAAAAATCATCAAAAATTGCAGTGCAGTTATTCTCATACAAGGCTATAAAGAATAGGGAACATTTTTGCTGTTATCTAAACAAGAAGGTGTGAGAGGGTTTGTCTGTTTCTGCAGTCCAAAGAAAACCTCTGAAAGTATCAACATCTCCATCCCCAGCACAAAGGCTGATATCACAGCCCAGCAAGTATGATGAGGCCATCAAGATCGCAGGAGGAGAAAGTCTGATAAGGATAAATGATGCCCCATTCAGCTGCAGCTGAGTGCAGGTGACATCTACAGCAGCAAACCAGACAGTGGCAGGGAAATTTCCAGGTGCTGGTCTGTCTAGTGTTACAGAGTTAGAACTACCCTAGGTTACCTTTAGTCCTTCTCAACTGGAGTGATCCCAAGTCTTAGTCTCATCACAGACCAGACTCCACTTTCCAGTTCTTATCTAGAGACTCTGCTTTGAAGGGAGGTTGAGTAATCCAGCAGAGAAATTCCTGCTCCTGCTGGCCTCGAGGGCAGAGATCATTCCTGGTGTTAGTACCATATTTAGTGGTACAGACACAGCCACAATCTCTCTTCCTGACTAGTTTTAGGAGCAGTTAACAAACTAGGGATTCCCTAAATCTCCTAAAATGAGAATAAAGATCCTTGGGGCAGAAAAAATGGCAAATACTTTTGTTCTTTTATAATCACAGAAAGGACATTAAACTGATTAATTAAAAATAAACTCTAATTCAAGCACCATCAATTTTCTAGAGAGAAGAAACCAAGAAATATTGGAGAAACTGAATGGAACACCCTTAGAAAGTCAGAGGTCAGTTATTCAATGAAGTATGTGCCTATAAAGGTTTGCTTGCAAATTATATGATTCTGTAGAAACAGAGATTTAGAAAGAGCCAAATAAAATCTTTTTCATTTATCAGGAGTCTAAAGTTTTTTGGTTTTTTTGGGTTTTTTTCAGCAAAAATGACAAAGAGGATAGCAGAAATGTTTAAAAGAAGTATGCATAAAGACAGAAAGTCCTCAAACACTGTGAGATAATTTCAACATCTAAATGAGAATATTAGTAAAAATTAGTAAGAATGGACCAAAACCCACAGAAATGATTTAATCTACAGTGAAGTACCTCCAGCAGAAGCTCATAAAATCAGTTCAGCCTGGCAGCCTCAGTTATAGAGAAGTTTGTATTGAATAGACCGCAGTTATAAATAAAATAAAATAAAATAAAATAAAATAAAATAAAATAAAATAAAATAAAATAAAATAAAATAAAATAAAATAAAATAAAATAAAATAAAATAAAATAAAATAAAATAAAATAAAATAAAATAAAATAAAATAAAATAACAGTGTTTAAAATAATTAAATAGAAAGCAGGCCTGATAAAATCAACTGATCAGAAAATCTAATTAATATATATTTCTATCAGTAGCATTATTTCGTTAAATGAATCAACGATGCTACAGAAGTCAAAATTGTCTCATGCTACATCAAAACATAATAGTACTACATCTCTTTTGATCTTATACATCTGTAAGAGATTGCTGGCCATAATCCAGTTTAAGCAGTTTGAACAAGGGTCTGCAGATATGTGATGATCCCTAGCTGTTGAAGATTGAATGGACATGTATTTAATATAAATGTCTGTCTTTACAGGGATAGTAGTGCAAATGAGATAAGTAGTAGTTTGCTCTCTGTCAATACACTAATATACTTTAACAAAAATTATAATCTGTGCCTCATCTGTACTAATGCAATTATAAAATTTACTCAACTGTACTAAATACCATTATACAAAACAAAAATAAACTTAAGATGACAGTACATCAAATGAACCAGATGTTTTCATACTAGAGCCATCATGAATTTGGATCCTTTTGATGGATTGAAAGCTCTAGTAAAAAGGCTATTAAGAGCCAGAACAGACTTACTCTTATAGTAGTTCTGGAAAATGAATCACATGTTTTAAGAAACTGGGGGTTGTGTTAGGTACAACATTCAATTACTGACTTACTGTTTCCAGATCAATGGCCTTGAGGGAAAGCAAGGTTAATTAAATCTTAATTCACTCAAGATAAATTGACATTTTTCTCTCACAGCAGCAATTGTCTAAGCAGAAATCTTACTAGTAGTGGTGAAAGTTAATACAAAAAAACTAATCATCTTTATTCCTGTGTCATTATTTAATGAATGCTACTCTATGTTATATTAATTTAAAATCCCATAGGTGTAGCAACAGTCATAATATTTGCATAAAATAATCTACAAAATATTTAGAAAAATTTAAGGTCTGATTTTGAAAACATTCTCAATTGTCTTAGAAATTAGTCTACAGAAGAAGTCCACCATTTGAGATCCAAAGAGAAAGAGTCTAGAAACAACTTTGCCCTTACAACTGTTTGTAAGTGGACACAACTTTTGTGAGATACAAAGTTGGGTCACCACAGCTAGAAGCAAAAATAACCCTGAAGTCACCTCTCAGAACATCCACTCGTGAAAGAAGTTTCAGTGCACTTCAGTACTTGTGTTCAGTCAAAATATTACCTCCTTCACTTTTTAAAAACTGGAACCACTCCAAAACTGGATATTTTTGGATATTTAGGATAATTTGTTTGGATATTTCAAGTACATCATTGCACTGATCGATTGCTGTAAAAGCAAACAGAAAAGAAAAAGTGATTTACATCAACACCATTTGAATGGTTATCTCAAGAGGATTCCTTTGCTTTAGAAAAAATATTTTCTGCAGTATATGTAAAGTTTTATGGATATAATTGAAATTAATGCATCTTCTTTTCCTGCCTTGTCACTGACATCTGAAAATTGTGGGTGAAAAATTCTAGGAGTCTGATTTAGACGCAGTTTCATTCTTCATCATACAAACTTTAGGGAAAAGGCAAATCAGGTCCCTTTTGCTTTATAGTCTGAGAAAAGAAAAGGATGGCTCAATTTCTCTAACATTTTGTACTTTATACCACTACAGTAGTCCAAATTTTTTATTGATCCTCTTCTAACCAATGATGTCATAAATATTACACAGAGTATTAAAATTTCACACAGGACACATGAATCTTTAAGGACTGAATTCCATTTAGTGGTCTTAATTGCAGCATCTGTTCCCTTGCTGTAATGACATCAAAATTCATTACAACATAGCATCATTACAATGCAGAAAACATAATAGCATCATTGTCATATAAAAGCATTACAGCAGGCTAGATTTCCAACAAAGATGTGAAAGGAAAAATGATTGTTTTTTAAAGAATATCAATTTGAGAGTAGTAATCTTTTTTTTTCCCTTTTAATAAGCCTTTAACTGTAATATTGTTTTCATGTGTAGAAATAAGTGTTTTGTTTTTTGTTTGCTTGTTTGTTTTGTTTTGTTTTCATTCTAAAACTTTCCTTGCCAAAATGTTTTTAGCAAGTGGAAGTATCTGGGGATCTTTTATATACTTGGTTTGAATTTAGGATCCTCTTGACTAATTTGGTATTCTGAATATTCTGAATATTCTGAATATTTCTCAAACCATGTTCTGTTACTTTTTGTAACAGTCTCTACCATGACTTGCACATGCATTGAATATCAATCTTAATTAACCTGTCCAAAAATTATTGGTTTCTGAACCAAGATTTTCATGTAATTGTAAAACAAGCAAAGTCACATCTTGAATGTGGACTCTAGAATCATCAGGAAAGTTAGATTCTAAATAAGCGACTCCCCTACTCCCCTTTCTCCACCCCTTTTGGTAAGGAAGGGACACTAAATGAGATGAGATGAAATAAATATTTACTGAAAGCACAATACCAGCAGCAGTATAATAGCAAATTAATAGCAAAAGTATACAAAAGAGAAGGTGTTTTACCCACAAAAGGGTATTCACCAGCTGCACCCATGCCACTGGTATTCAGGAAACAAAGCCTATTTGCCAAGGAATCTCCCACAGATGGAGGTTATGCCTCCCTCCAGCCTGAAGACATCAGCAAGCAGGGACAACCACGACATGGAAGCTGGTTCATCCAAACAGGGGTCATGCAGCTGTTGGTTGAGCTCAGTTCTCTGCAGCTGCCTGTGCTGCTGCCTCCAGCTCTCCGCCGTGCTCTGTGTGTGTGTGAAAAACATCTCTGCTGGGGTGCTGACCCCACTCTGACTGACCCTGCTGGCTCTGCTGGGCATATCCACACTCTGGAGAAACATGGGATGGAGGGGAGCCAGTGGCAAGCAGAAGGGACCAAGTTCTCTGGGGTTTTAAAGGGACTGTCCACTGCACTCCACTAAACAAGACAAGGTGTCCAACTTCCAGTGCCAGTGCCCAGCTTTTCCTGCCGAAATCACATCTCCAGCAGTGATGTGGGTGGTATGGAATAAACAATGCTAACTACTCCAACCCCTTTCTCTGTAACCAGGACAAGCTGTGGCTTTCAGTTCTCTGTGGCAGTCTGGACAGCAGTGGGACACAAGAAATATACTGCAGGCAGCATTGCCTGTCAGTCTGGAGCACAGAAGCATTATAAGAGTCCTGAAAGCTATATCAGAGTTCTTGCAAAAGTATGTTGTCAGTGAGCCACATATTAGAGATCAGCTCTCTAAAATCAACAGGTCTCTCTTTCAAAGATTGCTCCTTGTTTAGAAAAACTTGAGAAAAATATATGAATATGGTTGAAATTGTAGCTATTACACATCTATTGGATGCTTCTCTGTCATGGTCTGAAGATGTTCACTAAAATGGTTTTCAGATCAAACCTTCAAATATTTTTAAAAAAGCCACTTCCTCATTCTTTATACTCTCCCTTAATTGGAGTTAATAGAAAACTGAATCATGAAAATATTTATTACACTAAACAAGCAGCCTCAGCTTGACAGAACTTCTGCCACAATTCAAAATTATCACCACATGTCTGCATATGCACATAAAAGGGTGTTGAAGTGGTTACTAAAAGAAAAAGATGAAGGCTAGTACAATATCACTTGTATTTAAAACTGAGTACATTGAAGTAACTAAAACAAAGGGGTTCAGTGGATTTAAATATTTCAAAAGAGACTGATGCCTTATCCTTTGAGTTACTTTATATTAGCATGATAAATATTTTTCCAGATGCATGCTAAACTTCCTTAGTATCTGCTAAATATTCATGTTCTTAGGCAATATTTTCCTTTATATTTATCCTCTGTTTTTTCCCTAGATCAGTTATGCTCCAGAAAGCACCTCCTTCATTAAAATCAATGGTCATCCTAAATTTCAGTAGTTCAAGGTTTAATCCTTTTTCCTGAAAATAAAGGAGAAAATTTATTACTAGGTTGTTTTTTATTAAATGCCTTATATTCATTCTGAGAGTAGCAAGTGTTTCCTTTATTTAACTTTTGCTGAAGCAGAGAATACTGGACTGTTAAGATGGAAGAGCTCCAGGGTTGACAGAGTGTTCCTGGCAGGTGGTAGTAGCCTGTTGTCATATGGAGGAAATTTTACTATTCAGCCCCAGTCCAAACTGCTGATCTAAAATTAGGCATGAAAGTCACAGAAAAACTGTATGTGCATGTAGATAAGATGTGTCACAACAGATAAGTGAGATTCTTCAACACTTAAAGACTATATTTAATTATCCATTGTACCCTTAGCCTCAATTCAAGAGCAAAACTAAGAGTCCTGGTCCTGGGACCTGAACTGTCTCAAGCCCGTTTAAATGTTAAAATAAAAAAAGTATATCGCCCCCCCCCCCCCCCAAATAAAACCTTAGAATAACCTTAGAACCCCATAACAAAACAAAACCCCAACAAACCTCCCTGCCAAAAAAAAAAGCCCAAAACACCAAGAAGACAAAGCCCCATACAAAATCCAAACAAACCAAAATGAAGCCAACCAAACCAACCCAAAAAAAACACCTCCTCAAAAATGACACAGAAAGAAATGGAGGAGCCTTGTTTTCCCCTCCCTCTGTTTCCTTTGATGTGAAGTCAATATCTCACATGCCATTTCTTATAAGTAGTTTTTAAATGGGTTTAATCTCACCCACTAAGAGGTTTTAAAAGGGCTAATTTTAATGAAAAATTAAAAAATACAAGGCTGAAAACTGTGTGGAAGCACTCCTTTGGGGGCCAGCATTGTTTCAAACCCTGGAAGTGCACAAGTATAGCAATATCTCTGAGGCAAATAAAAGAATTTCTAACCTGGATTTGGACAATTCATGCAATTCCTCTGATCTAGACACAGAAGAAAAAGTTTCATGAATCTAAACTGGATGAAGCAATCTGTCCTGTAAACTGAGTCTAAAAAAAAAAAGTGATTTTCTTTCTGTCTGTCTCTGTGAACAAGCTAGTTTAGTGTCTGATATGCATCTGACTGAGGCACAAGTAAATGTGTCAAGTAGAGCTGGAGGTGTTGCCAGGTAGAGCTGAAGGAGAATGCAACTTTAGAAAACATAACTTGGTTTATATAGGAATTTGTTTTTAATGGTCTTGTATATAAAATGGGATAGTGTCTGCTTATCAAGATTGCTGTAAGAATCAGTTCAACATATATCCTAGTGATTCCCTTTGAGACCTCAAGATGGAAAGCAACATATCTGGAAAGGGTTCTTTCCAATTTTATTTTATTGAAGTTGCTACTTTCTCTTTGTAACAAAACCTGAGATTCTAAAATCCCATTTATATATCAAACTGATTCAGGAAAAATAAGAGACAACAAATTGCTACTAAACAAAGGAGAATAAATCCCATTCTGAAGGAAAATGCATTGAAATTTCATTGAACTTTATCCTTTGATTCTCACAGCTCCGTTAGGTCCAGCATGTAGAGCACTTTGAATTTCCCTGTGGCTCCGTGGTGCCTTTTAGAAGTTTTTTTCCTAGTCTTTGTCTTCAGTGAAAACCTCATGGGTGAACAGCAGTTAGCATGGGACCTAAATACCACAAGCCCACAGGGGAAAATGACTCACAACTCTAATAAAAAGGTGCTCAAAAAAAGAATCACAGGCCCTTGGTAAAGAATGCCAATAATGTGTATTACAGCCACACTATCTGACTGAACTTTTTCTTTATTTGTTTTGTTTTCATTCTGTGAGGTAGAAACAGATTAAGGGGGAGACTGCAAGCCCTGGTCATTTAACATGTTATGTTAAATAAATAAATAAGTTTTATGCCTAAGATATTCCTGAGAGTCCAGAATGTCTATTATAGCCTGTATTTTTCAGGATCCAGTGGTTTTAATGCTTCCATTACTTTCTGTGCAGCTTCAGGTACTTTTGAGCAGTGGAAACTTTTTCAAATTATGTTTGGATGGGTAATGTAAACCCAAGGAATTACGAATTCTTAGTCACATGAAAAATACCAAAGTTCTCTGTGTTACTATGTGTCCCATAATGGTTTATTTCAGGAATGCTGAGAATGGAGTACTGCTCATAGCCAAGTCAATCACTCATAGTGTAAAGATTTCAACTGATTAGCTCATAAATCTGGAAAGGTATTGCTGGTATTGAGTCTACCTATCACTCCACATTCAAAGATACTCAGGGAAACTTAAATTGTTAAAAGTCTTACTATTTACTGATCTAAATGTACAATCTGCAATAATTCTTCTCAAGGAATTGGTCTTTCCCTGAACAGTACTAATTTACTTTCAAAGACCAAAACCTTCCTTTGTATCAGAGTATTTGATCTTTGACACCTGAGGAATATTCAAGATGATGAACAGGAGACACCTGATACTTAACCTTCATACTTTCTATTTCCAAATAACAAGTCCTGAGGAGGATTTGCCTATGAAGCTTATGTTTTATCTCAGAATAATTATTTTCCTTATATAGAAATTGCATACTCTTGTAGAAAAAAAGTTCAAGATTAAAATTTATACAGTAAAATATTCACATACCACAGATGAATATGTCCATTTATATGAATAATTACCAGATAATTCTTATAATATAGTATCTAGATACTCTCCCATGAGCATCCATAGAGATGGTTTAAAAAAGCCACATCTTCTTCTGGCTGGAAATGAAATGGTAACAGGATATAAAAAAATATGTAAAAATACCTTCTACTTAGGGTTATACTGAAAATGAAGTTTTCTCATTATTCTCAATTAATGTAGTGAAATAAATAACCAAGATTTTACACTGGAGACATTTTAGCGAAGAAATTCTGTGTGGAAAGAAGTGTCTTAAAAGGAAGACAACAAAAGTTCTCTTCCAGCTTTATAAAATTAACTGAGATGGACAGAACTTCAGTGTGAGAAAAAAGTTGCTTTATAATGTTTACATGTATCCAGTTATAACCTTTATTAGTAAGAGATTTCTGGTACACCTCTTCCTTATAGAAGATTGTATTCATTATGGAAACATTGAAAATTAATTTTACAAGCATGACTGTTACAGTATTGATAATATGTAATGGCCAAATCAGATAAATGAAGATTGTTATGAAAAAATAAATTTAAAAATTCATGAAAAAAAATAGCACAATAGCACAATAAAATATTTGCTGGTTATTTGCCCTGTTTTGAAAGACCTATGCATGAACTTAATGGAACAGTTTAATTTCAATTGAAAAAACTGGAGTTTATATCATAAATCATATTTGAAAATCACCTGGAGTCAGGGGCTATTTAGGCATGTAAGGCAAAGGCTAGTGTGATTTTTTGTCTATCATAGGATGAACAATAACATTGGGAATGTTGTTGGACTGTATTTGAAGAGAACAAAGCACCCAACACACACAGACACACACACACACACACACACATACACACACACAAATAATTTATTTTTTAATATCTGTAAATAAATCTGATGATCTTGTAAAAAAGAGAGAGAGCTACAAGCTAAATGACTCTATTATACAATCTAAATAGTTTCCATATTATTTTACTGGTGATCATTTTGCACTAGGCTGGAATAGTGCTTGAAAATAGCATTCCAATACTCCAAAGTGTGGTAATCAGTGCAATTCACTTATCTAGAAGCTTTATGTTACCTAAAGCCACAGTGAAAGTAGAGAAATATGTGAAAGTAACCCAGATAGTCTACAAATGTAATTTTGTGTAATGGGGATTATTACAGCTCTGCTTGATCTTGACTCAACTTGATATACTTTAGGCATGAGAACACAGAGATTTAACTGGCAAAGATAGAAGAATAAAAACAACCAATAAATTAAAAAAACCTGGTTTTAATACATGTGCTAAAAAACATAGTGCCACTGAAACTTCAGAAGTGAAAAGGCTTTTTCTAATTACTTTGAGTGGGTGAGATGAAGAATGGGGGAAAAATTACAAGAATGCATTTTGTATTCAGGTAAAATTGCTGATGTTTATGTGCTTAATGGTGCTTTAAATTTTCTCTGTCAATTTCTGTTACTAAAAGTTTAACCAATTGTGTCTATATAAAAATTAAGTAAAACTTGAACTTTTAAGGTCACTCATGCATGTTTTTATGTTTTACATTATACTACAGAGAATTAGCATGGTAATAGCTGAGGTTTGGAAATCAGAAAGCGTATGCTTTGATACCAAATGGAATAAACTTTGTAAAAAGATGAGTGAAAAAATGAGGGAAATCAGGAGGCAAGAGGACTGTCCTGTGAATGCAGAAATTCTTCTACTCTCCTGGTTGTATTCAGAGACTGTAGGGTGCTTTAAGAGTTCTGTAAGAGACAGGCAACTACAACCAAATCTGTTTGGATTCAAATTACCTCTGCAGTATGCTTTGTTATAAGAAAGCAGGCATTTACAATCTAAAGCTGTACATTTTACAAAAACCAAAATTATATGCTTGGTTCTTGTGCTTTTTGACAGATGATATTGAATATCTAAGGAAAAAATGTAGAAAATTTATAAAAATGCTGGTACTTTTTTTACAATTTCCTCCTCCACTGGAAAAACATTTAGTACTTCTGGCACAGAGTATAATTGCTTTTGCATTAAACTGTCACAGTCTTGCTTTTCAGGTATGCCAAATCTGTAAAGGCAAGATGCATTTGCTGAAAATATTCGTAAATTATGCTAAAATTTTCTCCAAAAGTGTTCATTTCTGCAGGCCTCCACTATTGAAAATCACTTTTTAGAAACAGATGATATCTTTACTTATTTTGAAGGCTGCTTCTGAATAAATATGATATAAATCTGACCTACTACTCCAAGTGAGTAAGTAATACAGGTCTATGATTCTATCAGTAAATACATAACACAATGGAGATTTCATTTTTCTTGTTGATTGAAATCAGTCCATTTTAGCAGAATCACAGAATGATCTAGGTCTAGTTCAAACCCCCCTGCTATGGGCAAGAATACTTCACCAGGCTGCCCAGAGCCACATCCAGCTTGGCCTTGAACACTTCCATTGATGGAACATCCACAGCTTCTCTGAGCAACCCGTTCCAGTGCCTAATTAACATCAAACTAAAGAATTTATTCCTGGTAACTAATCTAAAAATACCCTCTCTCAGTCTGAAGCTGTTTCCCCTTGTCCTGTCATTACATGCTCTTGTAAATAGTCTATTTCCATTTTTCTTGTAGGCTCCCTTCAGTTATTGGAAGGTCACAATTATGTCTATGCAAAGCCTTCTCTTCTCCAGGCTGAACAAACCAATTCTCTCTGCCTTTCCTTATAGGAGAGGTGCTCCATCCCTGTAATTATTTTGGTGACCTCCTCTGGACCTCCTTCAACAGGTTGTAGTCCTTCCTGTGCTGAGAATCCCAGAGCTGCATGCAGCTAGGAAACTGAACTGTGCAAATATACTGTTCTGATCTTTTGCAGTATGGCAAGGGCATTTCTGAGCCCTCATCACTTAAGCACTTTATTTGTGAGCATTAGGACTTTATGGGCCCAATCCCGTATGAATATGCTTGCACACAAGTTTCAGTGTATGCAGGATTATTATTCAACTACTGGCTGCAATTCTATCTGTGAGGTAACAAGGAAGCAAGAGACAAAGTCAAATTGGTTTTGTGTCCTTGTTTCTTCCCTCAAATCCTTCAGGAAATGCACTACAGGACAGACCCATCCCTTCAGTATTTGGAAACCGGTACGTGGATGTTGATCACTTGCAAAGCTTCTAGTGGACTCTTTTCCAGCAAGTACTCCACAATTCCAGAGTTATGAGGTCAGTTATGCTCACAAGCATTCCCTCTTCAAATCTGTAAAAACTTAAGCATTGTGAGACAATTATGACTGGGGAGAAGTACTTTGTAGCTGTAGAATGCCACCTTCCACTTTATTTTCACTTTAGATTTCAAACTGAGAGAGGTGACAGTGGTCCTGTTTTGTTTGTGTTGGTCTAAAGGCACCTGTTGAAACACTTTTGAATTCTCAGGTGATTCTAAGTGCTAAGGCACAATATGATTTATTGCTACATTGCCTGTCTTCCTCTAAGAAATCTACCCCAAAATGACAACCTGTAGATGACCTCTACTTTAATTTAATCTGAATGGTATTTGAGAAGTTCCAGATGGCTCCAGGAAGCAAGAGTGGCTTCTCTCGCAATGCTGGGAAGCAAGACTGCACCTAATCTCATCTAATCTTGTTGAGGAATCCTGTCTTTCCTCAGGTACCATACTTTCACTATGCATCCTATATGCACATTTAAGAAGTATGGAACTTTAAAGAAGGCTTTGGCCTTCAATGGAATCTGTTCACTTTCTCTCTCTTCTTCCTCAGTCTCCCTAGACTTCTCTTAAGTGTGAGTTGGATACAGAATTTATGCCTTTTCAACAGCCTTTCTAGGTGATATAATACAATTTGCCTGCATGTAATAGCAAACAAAATCTTATATACCTGTCAACAGTAAAGCATAAAGTGGTGGAGATTTTTACTAAGTGCTTTCATTGATATCAGATACCTCCACTGACACCATATCCAGCCTCTTTGAAGGTCATCTGAAATGAAAAGTCATCTGCAACTATTGAATGGACATTTGTTCTGTAAATACTCACAGCAAACAAGTTTCTGTAGATTATAAACTGTGGAAAATATAGACTACATTGATGGCTTTGTCTATTCTGTGTTTGAGACACCTAGACAGTGCCATTATGCATACCCCTACCCATATTTCAGATGACAGATAAAAGATAAGATGCATATGGTCTCACTGAAATCATGATAGCCATCATGATAATGCCATTTACCTAATGGTTAAAAGACGAATAACAAACTTGCACTGCTGCTGAATCCATGATTCAGCAGTCCATTTGCTTCAGAATGCTTTTGTTTTTTTACGCAGACTGTGGAAGTCAGTCTTCATAAAACAGTCACTATCAAAATTAGTCACAAGTTGCTGCTTTGTCTGGGTGTTCTTATGACAAGTTCTACCTTCTTCTCACAACCATAGGTCTCTGAGCTCCTTTATTATAATTTCCTTAGACAAGGTCACATGTGATGAAGGAATAAGAAGTGTCATTTAATGTCAAAGGAAATTGTTCAAGAAAATGTTGGACAGTGAAAGCAAGGCTTGTGATGTTAGCTAAAGCCATGTCCGAATTAGAGCTTTTCCTACATGACTAATGCATTAAAACGGAACTGGAGGTAGACACTGCAATCTTTATATACATGAGACTATTGTTGTTACTCACGTAGTAGCATTTAAATTAGAGTGCCATCAACCATCAATATTGTCACTGATGTCTCACTAGTTGGCTATAAAAAACAAAGCAAAACAACTAAGTTAAAAAAAAAGGTGAACTATTTTCATTATATACTTCTTTTATAGCTATCATTTTCTACATGATGACAGAGGTAATAAAAATGGACTAGGTTTTTCTAAAAAATAAGCTAATTTAAAACTTTTGTTTACTCTGCTCTTAATCTAACATAATACTCTAAGAATCCATGTAAGGCTACAAAAAATATTTAGTGGCTTAAGGGAATAGTGCTTGAGTATTAGTTTTTCTAAAAGTTATTAGTTCAAATTTGTCATAGGTTCATAACAAGTTCTAACTCTTTCCCAGGCACTTTAGGGCCTTGCATGGTCTGTAGAGAATAAAACTGGTCTTACAATAATTCCTTCTTCAGTATTTTAATGTGTGTTTAGTGACTTGGGTGGCAAAAGAATGGAACTGGGGTGTGATTTTTCATGGCTCTAAGCCACATCAAGTATTTATCAAGAATGAGCTTAATGACAATTGTGAATATGTGGTATGGGACCCTGAATATACCCATGAGCCCAAATGACCCTGCCCAGCCCTACCTGGGCTCCCTGTCCATGACTCAGGAGCACTGTGGCAGCCCAGACCCAGCCAAGGTCTGGACCACAACATGACCAGGCAGGTCAGCATCTGGCATCATCCCCTGCTTCTCCTGACTTGTTTGATAACTCTGCATGACCTGGGACCTGATCCTTCCCCTTGCCCTTTCCTGCATGTTGTGGGCCCTTGATGGGGCCTGTTAATATCACTGTCATCGCCTTGACACTGCTTCTCTGTTCAGGTTCTGTGAAAGAGTGCACTGTGAGGGTGAGACTGCTGTCCTGCCTAAGTGAAGAACAGCTCATTTCAACCTTCAACTTCTCACCCTTTGTGGAGAAGTACTGTTCTTACTTTTCCCTGACACGAGGCACCTGCCACATATCAGGTGTTAAGAAACACATTGTTCTTTTTCCCAGCTGTCTAACATCTACTTGCCATTTCTAAAAAAGATTTGTACATGTGTAGAATACTATTGGTTAGAGGGATGTGTGTCCCATTGCTCTAGAATGCTCTACCTGGAGTTTTGTTATGTGAGAGGAATAACCTTTAGCACACCAATGCTTTATTATTTTACTGCGTACCACACAACTGACTATTGACACAAGGTAATCTGCACCTAAAGACAACATTTGTAATTTGATAACACAGGCAGACTTGTGAGGGCCTATCATCAAGCCATTCCAAAATCATAACTATGATCACTATCAGAAAACACAGATAAGCAAATGACAAAGAAGCACACAATGATGTGTGATCTGATTAATTGACACTGGAGATGAAAACCATGGTAATGTAAAATATGTGGCTTTAGATGTAAACAGATGAGATGTACTAAGGTACACCTTCCTGCTGCTTAAATTAGACTATACTCTGTGAGCCACGATTGGACACCCCATGATTTTGCTTGTCCATGAACATGCACTTTGAAGGATAAAAAAGACATATTTTGCACAGAGTAAAAACTTGCTCATTCAAACTACAATTTTATGAATGAAAACACTGCTATTAAAGTATTTTATATTATTAAAAATTAATATCAAATTGTTCTCCTCACTTGACTCTTTGCAGGCCCATGCAAATTTGAAGAGGCTTCAGTTATTATGGAAGAGTTTTCAGTAAGTCTTTCACTCTGATGCATCCATTCCTGCACAGAGTTACTTCATCATAACAGGCATCAAAACAATCACATCACAGTACCAAGCTTAATAGAAAGCCCTTGAGATGAAGCAGCAGACTTGTTGTATGAATACTTTAGCAAATATGCACACAAATATGCCACCTGACTACATGATCTATGAGCTCACTTCATGTAATTCTGAAAGTACATCTGTTTTCACCCACCTGCAATTTTCTAAGGCGACATGCATTTCGTATCTTTCTGTTTAACAAAGATCACACGCTAGCCAACATACTATCACAATTATCAGACCAAATCAATGTGTGTTTGACCTCCCAAAGTCTATCCTTTAAGTTGTTGTAAAGAGCAATGAAAGATGTGAAGCTGGAGCAGCGTGAGATGGTCTGTTCATACTGTGCTCCTTTTCACAGCATCTTCACCTGCTGTTGTATGATTTTCATCAGAGTGGTGATAAGGCTGACATAGAGGAAAAAAACTGAACTATTTAGTGACTTAATAAAAGCCTTTAAAATCCTAGGACAAAGAAGTCTATCAATGCAGAAAAAAAACTGAAAAAACCCCAACACCTAGAATAAAAGAAGGGAAAGCACAAAGAAAGTCACCTGATTTGCCTTGCCAGTTCTTTAAGTAAGATATAGAAAATTTATTTAAAATCTAATATTGAAGGAAATTGATGTTTTTACTGTGAAATTTACAGGTATTTTCAAGTTTATAGATCAAGTTATGAAAGCAATCTCTGGAGAAAGAGAATTTTGATATGAAAGAAAAGCACTCATTCTTTTTAATGCACCAATCTTTTTAATATTTTTTTTTTGTTGTTGTATCTTGACCTTCCTTTCAGGTAAGTTTGAATTATATATCCTTTCTCCTCACCCTCCTTGTCTTCACAACAAATCATAACTGATACTGTAAGGTATTAACCTCACAGAATCACAGAATGGCTGAAGCTGGGAGGGATTTCTGGGAGTCATCAGGTCTAACCTCTCTGTGCAAGTAGAGCTACCTAGGCCCTGTTTTCCAGGATCATTTCCAGATGGCTTTTGAATAATATCTCTAAGAACAGAGAGTGCACAACATCCCTGGACAATCTGTATTGGTGTCAAGTTGCATTCTTATTAAAAAAGAAGTGTTTTCTGATACTTAGAGACAAAAAAAAACAAACCAGCAGGGAATTTTTTAGAGACAGCCAACACAACTTCACCAAGGGCAAATGATGCCTGATTAATCTAGTGGCATTCTATGATGGAGTGATTGTATCAGTGGGCAAGGGAAGAGTTATGGATGTCATTTACTTGGATTTCTGTAAGGCCTTTGAAATTATCTCCTAAAAAATTCTTCCTGTTCAATTGAAGAAACAGGATTTTGACAGATAAAGAATTGGCTGTACAGTTGTATCAGATGTTATGCTCAATGGCTAAATGTCCAAAGCAGAAAGCAGACAAAAAAAAACACTTTTTTTTTTTCCCAGGACCTGTGCAAGGGGAAATTGCTTGAACTGAAAGAGAGGAGATTTAGATTGAACATAAGAAGGAAAGTTTTTACAAGGATGATGAGACAGGGTGCCCAAAGAACATGCTCGTGCTCCGTCATAGGAAGTGCTCAGGGGCTGAATGGACATGACTTTGGGTACCCTGGACAAGAGGTCCTTCCCAATGGTGGGGTAGTTGAAACAGATGATATTGGAAGGTCTTTTCCAACACAAACCATTCTATGCTTCTATGACCCTGTGTCAAAAACAGTTGCAGACAGTATCTATTCCTGGTATACAATCCTGTTAGATATTTCTAAGTCAACTTCCTACCACCAATCATCATCTTCTGCTGTAAAGCTTTCAGTTCACCTCACTGTCTACTCATACTTAAATGCATTGTTTATGATAACCTTATGAAGATAATCTCAAAGACCCTACTGATGTCCAGTCGGATAACATCCACTCTTGTCCCTTTATCTACCAGGCCAGTAATTTCATCAGAGAAGTTAATTATGTTTGTCAAGCATGTCTTTCCCTAGTTGAATCCATACTGACTACTTCGAATTAATGCTTTTCTTCATGTGCATGTAAACAGTTTCCAGGATTAGTTTCTCTGTCACCTTCCCAAGGATCAACATGCAGCTAACTTGTTTGTACTTTCCTACCTCCTTCTTGCCCTTTTGTAAGAGAGAAGTGTCATTTGCTTACTTCCAGTCTATGCCATGTCTTCCAATCACCATGACTGATCAAATATTATCCATAGTGTCTTTGCAATGTCATCTGGGAACTTCCTCCAAACCTGTGGGTGTATCCTGTTAGGGCCCATGGATCTTTGCATGGATCTATGCTTAAGAATTAAGGTCCCTAATCTGATCCTTTTCCACCAAGGATACATCCATCTTGCATATTTTCTCCTTGGTCTCTGAGACATGGGATTTCTGTCCTCTGGTATCCAATAACATTCAGAATAAAGACTGAGATCTCCAGAATTTCCTTTCTATGGGAATAATTTTGAGGGTGAGAAGAAGGTTGAAATCTTCGAGGTCTGACTCTCACACCAAGGCTGAAATTTACATTAAACAGAAGCATATGAAATGGAAGATATTCCTGGGTCCCCTAAATTAGAGGTATAAACTAAAGTAGGCATATAGCCATAGTGATGTTACCCACTTTCTGTTAATTGTTTTCTGATTATATATCTTCCTCTTTGAATCATTTTTACACAAGTTATTTCACCAGAAGAAAAGACAAGTTGGTAGTTCACAGGAACAGTATCCCTCTAAACTTTCACAAATTCTCTCTAGTGTTCCTCTGTATTTCCTGTTGTTTTCAGCAGTCCCAGTAACTGTTTCTCAGTTGTCAGATCCTTCTGTCATATGGATTCTTACAAAAAAGACCCCAAAAAACAAAACCCCCCAAAGAAACACCTTCCTCTCAAGAATGGATGGCTTAATCTATATTCTTAATATACTCTTGAGGAGAAGATAATGACACAGGTAATTCATTATCACCCTTTTATGACAATTTTTATGAGATAATCCAAAAACATGATACTTAATCTCCTATAAACAGCTGGCAAGAAAATAGCATGATAGCATTTAGGCTGGTAAGATGCAAAGAATGCATTACTTCCTTTGAGACAGAACTCATTTCCTTTTGCTATTTTAAATAATACTGTAAAAAGATTTGAACAGGAAGAAGGATATGTTTATGTCAAAAGGAGTAAAAGACAAAAGTCAGAAAAAATGCTCTTTTGCTATGCATCAGACATAAGGCTTCAAACTTTTTTTGTCAGGTTATCACTGGTTCTTAAAGTATAAATTTTTCATGATCCCCAAGGGTCATGCACAGGAAGTCAAATATCAGTTCTGTGTTTTGCAGCGTTCAGTTTACATGTAGACAGTTTATCTGTTCCAGCTGAGGTAAATGTCCTTCCTCTCCCCATGTTTTTATCTTTCTTGGTTTCTGTCTTCTCTCTTTTTTGATGGATTTTGAGAAAGAAAGCTGTTCAGCCATTTAAAATTTCATAAGCACTACTAAGAATGTTTAACTTCCTTATAAACAAGTGCAGTTGTGCTGACTGTAATATGTTACTCATTATAATGTCATTTTCCAATGTGATTCAGTTATGGTAGGTTTGTCTTGTTTTAAGTTCTATTGTTATTCTTCTATTTTCTACACTATTGGATGACCTCAAATTGTATCAGAAAATTGCCCTTTTTAAAAAAAGCCATATTCAGGTACAGAAGAAGAGCAAATATAAAAGTCTCCATCTTAAAAAAAGAAAGGTTTGAAAGGGGAAGGGAGGTGAGGGGAGAATATTTGCATTTGTAAGAGACCAAGAGTGATATCTAGTACAACTGACTGACCAAAAGCTAAAGCATTTTGTTAAGTGCTTTGTGGAGGTATTCTCCAGCCTGTTCAATCACCTTCCTGTTAAGGAAATATATCTTCATATCTTGTTTAATCTTGTTCTTGTTAAATGTCATCACTTGTGCTTTGAGAGAGTCAGACACTAGACTCCAAGTCTAGTGTCATCAATAAGTACATCATGGCTGGATGAAAATTAGAATTGGAATATACATGTAACTCCTAAATAATCCATAAGAAATTCAGATTTGGTCATAAACCCATTTCAAAAAAGATGACAGAAAATTATATTTATCATGCATTTGAAATACTCATCTTCTTTGACTGTCATCCATTCAGGAAACTTCTGATAAGTTCTGATACATTATAAGCACATTTTAAAAACCTATAGATCCTTCCACTGTAAATGTCAGGTAGATGTAAATTACTGCAGTGAACCTGGTGTGTCAATCCCAGACACTGAAATTGTACCATCTTTATTTGTCAGTAAAATCATATCATCTTTCTTACTGTTCACCTATCAACATCCGAGCTCAGTTAGGTTTTCAGCCTATTTTTGTCTCTACAGCATCAAAGCCATTCTTAGCAAATGCACTGACTTCTGTCTTGTCCTGAAATCTAACATCTGACTGCAGCTGATGTTTCAGTGAAAGATGCTGATCTTTCACTACAGCTGAAGGATCCATCTTTTCCCCACCTATCAGGATTTATTTGGGAATTAATGACCTCCTACTTGCTACACACACAAAAGCACACATATGAAAATAAATTAAGTATCTTTGGATAGCATGACATGATTTTTTTTTTAGTATATATTGCAAATTATTTGCTTCCTTGAGAATTTAATTTCCTTTAATATGATTGGATCATATATTCATTCATATTTGGCTTTCATGGACACAAATAGATAACTACTTTTCTTACCTCCGTCTTGATTGTGACTGGAGAAATCTTTATCCTAACAATCACAAGTGTATCTGAGGGCCTGAATTCAGCATCAGAGAAAGCAGCCTTATGGTACATATCCCTCTGTTAATTGTTACACAGTGGTCCCTGTTTCCACTGTCCCTTCAACTCCAGAAAGTGACAGACTTTAGGAAGTTCAGAGGACACAGGTGAGATGCAATTGCTTCTCCCAGAGGAACAGAGTGATGTGTGGTGGTTACGGGAGCAGAGAAAAATTAGAAACAAGAATGGTGGTAACCACTGTGTGGATTTTGTACCAGCAGTGTCCAGACAAGTGACTAAGCAGCTAAAATGATGCCATACATGAGGAGACAGCAAGATCCTGGGGATGATCTTCAACATAAATCCTGAAAAGAGTTCTGTAAAAAATGTTATGTCATCCAGTAAGTGAAGATATGTAAAGAGTAGATGTGAAAGTCTGTTGGCTATGAAACCAAATGATAGTAGTTTATATTTTCAGTTATCTATGTCGGTGATCACCACTTCGTCACAGAATTATAGATTTTTTTGGATTGAAAGGAACCTGCCCTGGATGGGGAGATCTTTCCCTAAATCAGAGTGCCCTAAGCTATGTCCAATCTGCTCTTGAATATTCCAGTCATGGGACATTGGCAATTTCACTGGGCAATCTCTTCCTGTGTCTTACCACTCTCATCATAAAGTATTTCCTCCTTATGCTCAATCCAAATATAGACTTTTTCAGTTTAAAACCATTGCTTCTTTCCTTGTCACTACCGGTCTTGGAAAAAGTCTTTCTTCATCTTTCTTGTAAGCCCTTCTTAAGTATTTCTTTCTTTCTCACTCATATTTCTTCTTTATCTCCTTTTATCTCTTACTTCTTTCCTATAAAACATTTTCATGGAAATTGAAGAAATTTTCACACATTTTCAGTCTGAAAAAAAAGGTTTGAATATTACAGGTTCCAAAGTGGATTGCTTTTCATTAGCAGAATTATTTTTCAGAAGACAAAAAAACTCTCGACATATGCATGCACATTCTCATGCACACATTCATACACATCACAGTACATGTGAAAATTATAGATGATAGATATCATGACAGAATACTACACAATACATTTTATAGCTTTTTTCTTATATGAGGAAAGGAATCAAACTTTGAGAGTTGATTCTTTTTCCTCTGACTACGCAGGAGAAAGCTAAGAATTTTTGGTTTTGTATTTACAAAGCACTGTGTATAGCCTGTACCCTTATAAAGCGTTTTTCTCTTACAATAAATAAAAATAAGTAAAAAAAATTAAAAAAAAAAATAAAAATAAAGAAATTGAATAGCTTCACCTTGACCAGCTCTGTTCAACCAGATGGGTCAGAAGTCTGACCATATCTAATATGCAATCTCAGACAGCTTGACACTTAGATACAGTTTAGAAATAGGGGTACATGGTGTCTTTGAACCATACTGATCAATTTTATAAAAAAAGATTTTCTCAGTGAAGAGTACATTGAAATGTTGTATCTCCTATCACTGCTTCAGAAGCAAGTTTGACTTCCCTCCTAATAAGCCTTGACACAGCACCATGAAAGAATCAGGGACCAGCTAAACTGTTGCTATAAAACTCCTAAAATGCCAAAAAGGATACCATGAAGATATTTTGCTCGAAGGTAAAACCTTGCCTTTTTTTAATGCTGAGAAAATCCCACAGAAGTTACCTGGGTTACACAGTTATTGCTGAAGGAGATTAGTTTGCCTTGTTTTGCCAAAAGTATTAGAAAAATAAAGAGAAATCAAAAAGTTCATGAACGCGATACACATGGAGTCCTAAATAATATTTAGGAGGATTTTTAGATAGTACATGACCATTCTTTCAGTAAAAATTAACTAAAAATAACCTGTTTCATTTCAGTATTATTTCATAATATCTAGCAATCACTAAGCCTTAATTTATATGTTTGCAGTGTAATAAGTTTTGCAGCACATTTAAAAACCTAGACAAATAGGAATTCTGAAATCAGATGATTACACCATATCCGCCTCTAAGTCTGAAAAACTCTGTACTTAAATGGTCAAGCCATGTGGTTAGATATTCATTAATACCTGAGAGGCAGTAACTGAGAAATCACTAAAACTGTTCTGGTTCTTAAAGTCTGGGGGATGTTTACATATTCCACTGAATGGCAGTATATTTGGCAAAGCTTGTATCTCTGAATGCTGACCGTAAAAATTTTAATTTCACAGGATCATTCTGACACACAAATACATATTTGAAGGCAAGATTCTCCTGACTTCATAGGGAAGTCAGGAGACTTGAAGGAAGAACTATTAGCAGAGACCAAAGGAGTAGATCTGTGACAATACATCTCTCCAAGCAGCTATTAAGACATATCATAGCTGCATGCACAACAGGAGAGAAAGCCATCTTACAGGATAATCAAATTACAGGGCCACACAGCTGCTTCTATCAGGACCAACGATTACAGCCTACAATCTGGATGTTTTCCATTCAATGCATGCACCTCTATTCTGGGGATTTTCCCAATTGTTTTAATAGGGTGACTAACCAGAGATTAGCCTTTTTAATTTAAAATGTTAATATGCTAGAGAAATAGCCAAAAAATCATGCAGACTTAAGTGTGTGTTTCCAGCATTATCTCACATTAGAGGGTTAATTACTTTCTTGTTCTTATTATAGAGCTGCATTCTGTTGCTAAGGAAACCAATGATTTCTTCATGTCTACAAGTACTTGAAACATATTTTGGTTTCTTTGTTTTCAGGGATGTTTCTGGGAGGTTCTGTTGTTTTTGCTGCTGTTTTTCATGTATGTTAAATCAGAAAAGGAGAAATAACATCAAGGATTAAAAATGGAAAATACGGGCTGACCTAGTAACTGCCAGATTTGTGGTGGGGAGGCATAACAGTGTGTTGTCTGTGGGGAAAAGAGCTGTAGGCTCTGTCTTTAATTGTTTCCTGACAGAAAATGAAATTAGAAACAGTGAGCATGCACTGAGTTTGAGCCCTGAAATGGGTG
The DNA here is from genome assembly GCF_971803275.1 of Cyanistes caeruleus. Lineage (NCBI taxonomy): Eukaryota > Metazoa > Chordata > Aves > Passeriformes > Paridae > Cyanistes > Cyanistes caeruleus. The sequence continues at coordinate 36,787,382 of NC_141703.1, forward strand.
CTGACTCACCATCAGTCAACTCAAGCCACTCTGCCCACTGGCCACAGCCAACTACCTTTCATCTTACATTCTTACTCAAGTACAATAAAAGTGTATATATAATAATGGAAAACATTCAAGCTCCAACTGCATAGATCTGGAACCTGCGAGTTGGAATATAGAGAATTGTTCTGCTACACCCACTCTTGTAACGTGCAAATTATCTGAAGCTCAGGAGCAGTTTATAACAATGTGTTCTACTACATGCAAGTAAATTGTCTCATGGGAATGCATGGTAGGCCACTCAACAGAAAGATCTGAGGATCCAGCTGAGGAACTGTTTTAATATCATTATTAAAATTAAAAAAGGGACTGGTGTAAAGAAAGGAAACTCTGGAATCCCTTTGAAGAACACTGTATTGAACATTGATCATAGAAGTCCAAATTTAGAGTGAATGTAATATTTTACATTATTTGGAGACAATTTAAATTTTTTGATGTCTTTTACATTGTAGTGCTTAAATTATTAAGTTACTCACTTTTCCACAAGGCAAAGAATATTATCCAACACTGCAATACATAATACAATGTGATCACTGTAAGTTTGCTATAATTTTTGCCTGGCAAACTGTAACTAGTATTTAGCGGTAAAATTGGAAACTGGAGGACTTCAGAATCTCTCCGCAAGTGGTTCTAAATCAAGTGTGCTTATTTCTGTCTCTTACAGGGAATGCTATGAATATGCTTAGACACAGGAACATATATAGCATCATAAAGGGAGAAGCAGAATAAATTAAAAAAAAATAAAAAAATACCTTACATTTCTTCTGTGGAAGGACTCATAGAATAAGAATTAGATTGGCACAGTTAGTCATTTGACTGTATTTTAAGACTCTAAAGCTATCAAAAAAGCACGTCTGTTTGTCAGTACAACCCTTTCTGTGAATAAGGGCCTGAAGTGATGACATTTTTACAGGCTTACAAGTATGTGCTAGCTCAAGGGCAAACCCATTCCAAGACCAGTTAACTATTCCTCTGCCTATTTCTCCTGTTGACACCTGCTTCTGCAGTAGTCTCAGCTCAGGGCTGCTTACTGGACTCCAATCTGAAGATAGTCAGGGAGGAAAAAGTGCTCTCTGAAGCACTCACCCCAAGCATCTTAACTGGCACATCATGAGACAAGTAAATATTCAAATATACCATGGATGTGTTGAGCTCTGTTTGTTGTTCCAAACAAATAAAATTTTCATAACATGCATTTGCTAGATTATAGGATATTCTGGCTGAAATGGAACAATCCAAATGTCTCCTACAGAAAGAAATCTGGAGATATAGGTTGATGGCAAGTTGAATAAGAGCCAGCCATGGGCCCTGGCAGGCCAAAGGGCCAGCCATACCCTGGGAGACATCAAGAAAATTATCACCAGTTGGTCAAGGGAGGTGATAGTATATTATCCTGCTCTATTCTGTGCTGGTACTGCCTCACTTTGAGTAGTGTGTGCAGTTTTGGGCATCACAATACAAGGAGGATATAAAGTTATAAGTGTGTCCAGGGCAGGGTGATCAAGCTGGGGAAAGGCTTTGAGGGCAAGACTTACAAGGTGCAGCAGAGGTTCCTTGGCTAGTTCAGCTTAGAGAGAAGATGGCTGAGGGTGGCTCATACCAGGCTACGGCTTTCTCACAAGCAGATGTGGAGGGAAAGGTGCTGATCTCCTCTCTCTGGTGACCAGTGACAGACTTTGAGCAAAAGGAATGAAGCTGCACTGGGGAAAGTTCAGACTGGACACCAGGAAAAGCTTCTTCTCTGAGAGGGTGTTGGGCACTACAACAATTTCTTCAGAGAAGTAGATATGACATTAAGCCTGTCAGAGTTCAGGGAACATCTGAATGATGTTCTTGATCACATAGTCTATTTTTAGGTAGTTCTGTGAGAAGCAGAGAATTGGACTTGATCCTTTTGGGTACTTTCTGATATGAGGTAGTCTAGGATGTTAAATAATTTCACTTTGTTGAATAGTTAAATATTTTCTGGGAAAACAAGAACAATGATAAAAGTGAGATATTAAGCAGATTTATCAATTGAAGCTGAAACTTTTTGGAAGCTTGCATTCATGGATGTTGCTGGAAGCCAAATGAATTTAGAGGTAGGATTTTTCCAGCAATGTGTGGGTACTACTTAGGGTTTTGCTCAATAAATAGGCTATTATGAAATCTGTTTTTAATTATGTAATATTCATAATTCGTAAGATTTGTCAGAATTATATTCAGAGCTGTTACTTGTAATGGAAGGCTTAGCTTTTTTAGAAAATTCTTTTCAGAGCTGTTGCAGAGCTTGTCCAGATCTCTTAGGGAATAGATTCCCTTTGGTCTGCTCCATAGCTACTCTTTATGGTGTTAGTGAGAATGATTCCACCTACTCATGACATTTTCTAAGCATAATATACATTATAAAGGATATTTTTCTTTTTTCCCATGGTCTTCTTGAGTTTTATCTAACTTCCCTTTATATTTCAGTAGTTTATTAGGCCTATTAATAACAAACTACATATCAAATTATGTCTTGCATCATTAGTCCTTTTAATGTATTAAAATATTCTTTAGATCATACATGACAAACACCTGAAATGTGCTTTCCTAGTATTTTCTAATCAAGCTTTAGAATAATGTATAATGACAGAATCCTCAGAAGCAAAGTGCAAAGGCAAATGAGAAAAGCATGGATATAAAAATGAGTTGTAAGTACTTTCCATTTAAATATCTGAAAGTGGATGTTGCAACTCACACTACATAGATATTGCTCAAATATTCAGGACAGCAAACAATATAAATGTTTAATACAGATTATGTAATCAAAGGTCAGATTTACTGCTGCACTTTGCTTACTAAGTGTGGCTCCAGTGACACAAAGCAGTCACAAACTGAGCTTTAAAAGCTGTTTCAATGACCTTTATAGCTGATTTTCAGAATGCTCCAATCTTCATTTTAGCTGCAAACATTTTTGAGCACCTAATTTCGACATGGCAGTCACCATTAAGTAATTAATATGAATCAGATGCTACAATGCAATGTACAGTTGCACATGCCTACATTCTCATAATTAAGGGTTAAAAAACTGCAGTAACTCAGCTACCATGATAAAAACTGTGTTGAATATAATAATTTTTTATGGTGAGAATAAATGGAGCTGCTATAGCATCTCAAATCCTTCTTTTGTTTCTGCTTTTTCTTTTTTTTTTGTGGATGAGTATTTACGTGGCAAACAGAACCTGTCAGGTCATCTCTGAGCTGTTTTGTTTTGTTTTTTATTATGTATTTTAATACTAAAATAAAAAACTGTAGGGACTTTATATCTGTTTTAAATATCTTCCTTTACTGGAAACCAAAGCAAACCAAAAACCCTAGTGGGCTGAGTTGATTCCAGTGTCAAGAATGGTAGCAGATAAAAAGCAGAGGAAACAGATAAATAATACACATGTTCCCGCCTTTATGTCTTCCAGGACAGAGAAATAAGGGTTTTAATCCTCCACCGGAAAAATAAAGCCTGAAACAACACCATTCTGTTTACTGCCAAATGAAAAATATTAATGAAAGCAATATGAAAGTCTTCTAATTCCAAATTTACAAAGTGTGTGAGATTTAAATCTGACACACTGTTTTGACTCTAACATTAGTTCATTTTTCTCCTTTTGTAACATTGGCTAACTGAAGCATCTAACCCAGACATGAATTTCATTAGTCTTTTCTGTTCAGAAAATGAACAGTCTTAATTTTATTTAACCTTATATTTTAGTGGATTGACCACAACCAGAGAGGAGAATTTCATTTGCTATTTCACAAAAATATTGAAAGAAGAATGTTCCTTAACTTGTACCCAACCTATTAATCCAGTCAATAATTCAGACTGGCCAATAGACAAAGCAATTGCCTGCAGCTATTGCAGTCATGATTCAACAGGACAAACAAGATCTTTACTTCAAATAACTACTCTCACTGTTTCTAGCAGGTCTGTTACATATGGAATGCATTTTGAAAGTTCAATAAACCATCATCCTTCATGTGCTTCTTGACACTTCTGAATTATGGACTCAGAGTCTTGAGGCTTTAAAAAGGAAAGGCGGGGTCTGCAAGAAAAATAAGATCAATGTAGACAATGCATGTATTCATTCAAATATACATAAAGTGTTTGCTGCAGATTACCTCTGCATTCTGGAGAAAATAATACTTTAGAACCTGTGTGGACTTCTGTTCACTTTAATCATTTGAATAAGCATACAAAATACCCCAAATCCTAACTGCAGAAATGCAACAGCAACACAGAATTACGATGCTTGTAAGTAAGAAGGAGACCCAGTCCACATAAGCTGGAATCAAAGAGTTTTCCAAGGATCTTCTTGGTTATTTCTTTCTTACTAAGGTAGCTGAGGTAGAAGAAATCCAGATCTGAGTGATTAAATATAAGTAGCTCCGATTGGTAATCACAGAGAACCAGCTGAGGAGTCACAATATTTCTGGCAGGATGAACTAAATCACTCCAAATTACGTGAATCAAACACTGCTGTTATTCTTTCAGGTTTTTTTCCTTCCTCTCAGACCTCATTCCAGAATTAAGCACCTGAATTACACTCTTGTGCTTCTAAAACATTTAAATGGCTTTATTTCATGTATCATCTCCAGATAAAATCTTGTTTCAGGGCTCACTTTCAATCATGGAGTATTTCCTTTTGCCTTTTTGAAAGATTTTGCTTACATCACTGGAGAATGGTTTCTGCTAGCTGGTGTGTGTTTTTTACATCAATGGATGAAATTTTTATGTTACTGGAGGTTCCTATGTTTTTCTGATATCATAAGCAGGAAGCATGATAGTCAAGTACTTGGTTGGGCTATTTTACCTAGAATCTTTATGGTCTTGCCCCCATCTTGGACGGTGGTCTGGGTCCCAGCAAGAAATTTGAGTTTTAGTTCATAAAGTTAGGAATATAAAAGCAATGTCCACAATCAGGGCATTTGAAAAAAAAAAACAAAAAAAAACCCCGCCAAAAAAAAAAAAAAAAAAAAAGAAAAAAACCGAGTGAGGTGATTCACTATTACTGGTGAAATATTAAAAAACATAGAATTAGATTTATCTTCATAAAAATTCAGTCATGTAAGTGTTTGTGACAGGAGTGTCATCATTCCAGGCTACATGTGCACTCAGTGAGGAGAACTGACCACTTCCAGAGCTGTTTTGTCCACTAAAGATGGTCTGAAAAGGCTGATCTTTCCCTTCAGGTAATGAAAGGCTGACAGGTCTTCTAACACTGGCATATGAGTTTATTGCCTAAACTGTTTAGGATATGAGTTCTTCTTCCCATCATCAGACTGTTTAAAATATCCTTCACAAAAAATAATGTTTCCTCTTTGTCCAGTGACTTTTTCTTACTCCTATTTGTGGAAGACATGGCTCAAAATTCTAATGAACTCATGAGGACCAAAATTTTGTATTTTATTGTATAACATGAAGGCATATTCTAAAGAGTGGTAACATATCACGCCAATAATTATTTAATTGTGATTATATTATAGAGCTTTTTCCACTGGATGCTTAAGTTGAATTTGCATAGAAAGAATAAAATTCCTAAAATACATATGTAGATTTGTCCCAAATGGAAAATTTAACTTTGTGAGTTTCTACATTCCTGAGCCATAAAAAATAGCTGCTGGTTAATTCTGTTCTTCTGTCATGATTCAGTAACAGTAATAATGTGCTTGAGATATCATTAAAAGTCTGAGCAATAGTTCTGTAAGTTATTCTCCTATTGAATTCTCCTATTCTCCTATTCTTCTATTAAAGTCTCCTATTTTTCAAGCCTGGAAAAAGCTTGAAAATCCCTATGTCTTCTTGTACCTCCCTTATATTCTTCTGTAGAAATAGACTGGGAAAAAATAAGCAATAAACTGAACCTTTTCTTTTCTGTCCATTAAAGAGTTCCACAATACTCAAGACGTTTTGGGCCATACTATAAACATCATTATTTTGATTCATAACTGCTATATCATGACATAACATGCCATAAAGTGTGCTTTCTGTGAGATTTATACAAAAAAAAATATATACTCATGGGAAAACAACTATAAAATTTATCTACATGGAAGATGAAACAACAAAATGTTTATAAAGGCATCTACAGATTTTTTTTTTTCTTTTTTAATATTGTTAATTCACAGCTCTTTGTATAACTTAGAGCAAGAAATAACCTCTGGCTTAATGTATTAAGAAATTAAATATAATACAAAAATATTTATCATCTACTGTCTAGAGAATTGTTTCAGAATAGATCCTGTATTGTATAAGGAGACATACTGAAAATTAAAAGCACGTTTTAAGGTGTGTTAAGGTGTGCATTTTCCCACCTGAACAGGGATCATTATCCCCAATCATTATTTAGAATTGCACAAAACAAGGGAAAAACAGTGTCTTACCATTTTATGTTAGTGCATTCAAAGGCAAATGGTTTCATCTTCTTCCCTTAAAAAGATACATGAAGTCATCTTACTCATCAGGCTCTTTGTCAAACCTGGCTGTTAAGCACTAAAATTCTGCTGCAGTAACCTGAGTCCTACCTGAAAAATAACTTAACACAGAGTAGGAGAATACACTGGTATTTTGTTTTCAATATTAGTTCTTTTATGAATTTAGATTATATAAAACTAAGAAGAAAAAAACACTTCTTTTAATGTCAAGTATAGAAAGAATAAAAATATTTTTCCGTGCTTTTGGGAGGAGAGGAAAAAATTATGCAACTCCAGACAACCAATTTTAGCAGTGAAAAACATGTTTCTCACAGGGTGAGAACTGCTATAAAATTGAAACACAATTTTCAAATGGATTCTAAGTTTAACCAAAAAAATTTCACCTATCCTAGCTCCATGAGTGGCTATATTTTTAATTCCTTCAGATATTGATTCCCTCTTTCCTTCATTGTTTGGAATTACAATAAATGTGAAAATGTGAGTCTTGGGCAAAAGTAATGCTTTCAGAATGTTTCTGGAATATTAGTGACATTTGTGCAGACTTCACTGAATATAAGATGAGCTCAAGCTGTCATGCTCTGCAGTATGTTTAGTACCCACAGGACTCTCAATGTTGTTTGATTTTATTGCAGTTAATAATCAGGAAATTTATTCTAACATTGTTGAGATTTGGGGTTGCTTTTTGCTATGAAATGTTGAGATATTTTTTGTTTTCTTTGCAGGTTTTGTTTTTTTAAAATTTTTGTTCTGAGATTAGAAAAGAAAAAAAGCTTAATGTTCCTTAGTTCAAAGTGCACTAGGAAGCAATTGTCAGAAATAAAAAACACAGTGAAAGTCTAACCTTCTTTACAAGTATGTTACTTATCCCTGGTAAAAAATAGTAAATTCCTGAATCTGTCCAGTTGGTGCTGGGCCCAGATTCATGGCGGCAAATGCATCCTCGTGTCAACTGATATCTGGTCCTCTTTTGAATAAAATTATTACATAAATTTTTTAATTACATATTATTTCTGAATACCCTTACCAGTGAAACGATTTTTATCATGAAAGAGGAAGCAACCAATGTCCCAAAAGTTAAGGAATGCCTCAGTGCTCCTAGCCAAGTCGGATAAACTTAATAAATATTACCAACAAGTAGAGACTCTTCCCTCCTACTCAGCTCAGTTGCAGTATAGTCTGGAGGTTTTAGAGCTCACTCTAAGCCATAGTGTCATAACAAAGACACCCATAGGGTTTTCAACTTGGCAGAATAACTAACTTAGTGGAGGAAAAGGTCGCTGAACATCATTTTCTTTTGAAGCTTCAAGCTACCAGCCAGCCTGGTAGAAGGTTTCTAGACTCTCTACGTCAGCAGTTGCTGCAAATAGAAGTGGGAATAAGAGACCCACTGATTGATCTCCATGTAGCATTCCACTCTCCTTTTTTGTACATTTTTGATTGAATAAAAATGATAGCATACAGGACCATAAGTCACCAAAAATATTTTCATTCCAAGAGTGCAAGTATGATATAGTTTCATAGGTAAAGATGAGTCTCTGCTGTAATATATTCTAAATATTTACATATTCTAAATATCTGATTCCATAGCATAACTGGACAGATCTCTCATTAAGTGTAAAATTTCCCAAGATATTTTATGAAGTATTATTCTCTCAGTTTTGGTGCCAAGGGCATATCAAGACTTTTGAAAAACTGTTTGTAACCATGCAATTAACCTTAAAGAAATGTTATGGGACAAAGCATAGCTTTTCACTAGTAAGTGATTATGACTAATGCAGGCTCATTACAAATGTGTTTGGGCAAGTGAATAGTATAAACAGAAAAAAATGAGGACACCCTCGTTAAGTGAATACTGATCACATTTGGAAAGACCAGTTCTTATAGAAAAAAGTACACATTTTGGCAATCTAAATGAAACCTTTTTAAAACACTCATTTTGTACACTGTGTTATTGAATTTTATTCTGACAACTATTTAAGCTTTTATATTAGTTAATATATTCTTATCTTTTTCTCAGTGGCAATTACAATAAACTAGTAATGTTCACTAGGAGACTAATATTTATATTCTGCTCAAGATTTTTATTGTTGTAATAGGAGCTTAACATTTAGAAAAGAAGAAAAGCAAGTAAGATTTAAGCTAAATACAAGGAAACAAAAGAAGCTGATCCAAATTTTATACATTTATGCATTAGAAACTACAATACTGTACCACATTTTAAAAACAAGGAAACTCAACAGTCTGACTTTCAGAGCTGCTTCTGATTTATTAAAGTTATAGCAGACAAGAGAACTCAAAAATTCTTAACACCTTTCAATATAATTCCACTTTTAGTTGGGTGTCCAGATAAAGATTAAGGAACGCAACTTCAGGCATCCTGCTGTGACAATTTTCACTTCTGTCCTTTTGCTCTCTCCTGTTATGCCTAATGCCAGAAAAAACCTGGAGGAAACATAACAATTTAATAAAGTACAGAAAAAAGAAAATGCTCAGAATTCCAGCTGGCTTTTCCACTTTGCTGGTAATTATCAAAAGTGCCTACCCACAACTGGAAATTAGAAGAGAAACTGCTGTTATTGTCACTTCCCTGCTCTCTATGCTGCTTTTCTTATCCACAGTAGCCCCCTAAACATGTTATCCAAAACCAACAAGCTGTGAGTTTCAGCTACTGTGCACTCCTTTCAAAAGCACTTTTGAACACAACATTTCCCTCTCAGATAATAACTTTTCTGCTACAACATAACATGCCAAGGGAAAGATGGTGCTCCACAGAAACGCAAAAACCAAAAAATATAATTTAATAAAGGACAAATGAAATGATGAAGCATTGCTGCAAAAGCGTGAAGGGCTCTGGCTAATTGAACATTACATATGTTGTGGTTAGCATATCAGAGTTTCTTATTGTGTCATGTGTCAGAAGTTTGTATGGAGTTCACCATTGTCATATGCCAACTTGTTACCAGTAATGACCTGGAAAGACAGACAAACAGTGGATGAATTTGTTGTCCAATTCTAGCAATGCAGACAAAATCTGTCTTCCTCTTGTCTTGAATGTGCAGGAAATGGTCCAACAAGTTGAAGTGGAAAAAATTCTACTCCCCACCTGTATGGAGCAGTAACTCAGTAAGTGATCCTCTGAGCAAGAGAGAGAATACAGTGGGTACACACCACCACTGTGGTTTTACCTGTGGGACTACAGAGAGAACATAAGGTAGAGGGATGGAAAACCTTCCTTGACCCTGGAGAATCAGGTATGTGACTGGCAAGGAAAAACAATCACAAAAGTGAGTTCTTCCAGGAAAACTGCTGCTCCAGACTCCAGTGGGCATTTTCCCAGATGTAATAAAAGGGCTCGTTTTCATCCTGATCAAAGGGCTTTTGATTTTTAATTATGAGGAATGAATAAAAAATATTATGACCAGAATAGAAGGGCTCTGCCTCCCAGCAGGAGTGGTCTGAATTGAAGTCCCAAGCAGCCCAAGGCCAGAAGTAGCGGGAAAGGCCAGTGCCTGGAATCACAGTAGTACCTTCACTGGGCGCTGTGCATGGGCCTCAGGCACTTCTCTTAAAAGCCTGATGGTGCATCAGAGTAAAAGACATAAAAGATCAGAAAATATTCTTGTCTGACCATGAAAGGTAACTGTCCAGCTAGTCAGCTTAGACTCCCTTTCAGGTGAGTGGAGAGAGATAAGCACATTGAAGAAGCAGTTCAGATCACATGTAAGATAAAAGCAGCTTCTCTCTACCTATTTCTATTGACTAGAGTCGGAAGTCAAGCTGACTAGGCTCCTAATTTAGGTATTAAGTATATAGCTGAGCAGGAATAATTTGATCTCTCTGCTTGTATTATAGCCTGTTTGAACTGGCAAGTAGAAGGATCACTGTTGCAATAAGATAACAAAATTATGTTCTTCTCATTTTCCCTTCTTTTTTTATAATTTATTTTTATAATAAATACTACTTCCTTTTGTGGATTTCACAAAGATATCCATTGTATTGGATTAATGTGAAACTAAAACATCCACTGTTGCTTAAAAAAACAACACAAGGAGAGAAAGCTTGATGTTTCCACTGTACTCAGTCTTTATGGTGAATTCTGTTTACACAGTACTATGACCTTGAACCTAGTTTTAGTTTCTACAAAACGAGTTTGTACTGATTTTTGAATAATGCAAAGGAATTATTTTTTCAATAGGTCTCTCAAGAGGAGCATAAAGGAAAAAGAAGGATGTTAGATGACAGTCCACACGATCATTTATTTAATTCCAGTGTCATTAGTTACATACACAGCTTATATACAAATAAACAGCCTTATAAATGTAAATATCATCTGACATTCAGTATTAGAGTGGATATCTAATGTTCTGTAAATTAACCTAAAAACACCATTTTATTTTTAAGTAGCTGAATCTCTTTGACTAGACTAAGAGAAAATTATATTATAAATAATGATCAATACATTTAAAAGTGAATTATAGGCATGAGGCCTTTTAGGAAAACATGAAAAATGGTCACTTTTTTCTAATAAACATTGAATATTTTTACAGGCAAAACTTGAACTTTTTGGAGGGTGAAATAACACAATGGGTGACTGAAGGAAATGCAGTTCTGCAAACATAATGCATCTGCATCTTAGCAAAGCATTTGGTTGAGAGTCTTGTGAAATATTACTCTGAAAAATCCAATTTCCTTGGATACAAACCATATGATGCAGCATGAAAAGTAGCTCAATAGCCATAAACACTAGTTAATGATGAACGACAACTTATCAGATAGGAAGAGATGTCTAGGGGCATACTACTGTAGAATATTTCAGCCTCCTTCTTTATCTGACATCTTCATTAATAATTTAAAAGAAGTTCAGATATCATATTAATGAAACTCACAGATGATGCTAAATTGAGATGTGATGCAAACAGAGGAAATGACAAAGAATAAAATAGCAGGGCACTAAGCATGAATCCACATGGATAGTAAGTATCCATCCCAGTATCTCCCACTTCTCTGATTTCACAAGTCTAAAGTGTTTCTTTATACTGAAAATTCTACACAAGTTTCTTGAAACTTATTCCCTGCTTCCAAATTGGACCTAAAAAATTTTCATTGTCATCAGAGACAATAAGCTATCTATAATTATCAGTAAGAAATACAATGATATTTTTTGCATAACCAGAAACAAATATATAAATGATGCATATGTGTACAGGTGTCCATATGGAGAGAGAATAAAGAACTTTTTAACAGATTACTTGTAGGGCATTTAAATATGTTTAAACATGAAAACAAATAAATCTTTGATGTCATATAATAATACATTTTGCATGAACCATATTCTGCCTAATAGTAAAAAAATACTGGAATTATAGGAAAGAAAAGGCCAACTCATTCACTCCTGTTTTTTGCACATAGGAGGATGAGAAATAATTTTTTCTATTTTTTACTGAAATAGTTGAGGGTTACTGTATGATAATATACTTTCTCATATTCCTTTTTTTTGGTTTTAGCTGGCTTTTCATCTCCTGGTGACACACAGTAACATATTTCTTGTCTGTATAGACATGCCTTTGCACCCACATTGAGCTATTGCCTTCAGTCAGGTTCACTGAGGAAGCAAACTCACCTTTTCTTTTTTGCCTCTTTCTTCCTTTCCCATGAGGATCATATTGCAGGATCAGGTATTGTGAGCTCACAATACAAGCTCTGTGCTGCTGTTGAAATCAAGCGCTATTCTTAACTAACAGAACACAAGTATTGAAGATTACACAAAGAACACTAAAATTCCAACCAAACTATTATCCCTTGGCAAAGTTTAGATTTATAGATTTTCTCTAAATGTAGATTTGGGGTTTGGTAGCTCATTGAGTTTGTTTTGCAGTTTGTTTAGTGTATTCTCATACCTTACTCAATAAAAATGTGCTACACACTTTCTGCCTCCACTCTTGAAAACTTTCAGCTTGTACAGAATTAGAACTGTATGTTAGTACTGTAGGTTAGCACATGGAATTCCTTCAAATGTAAGTAAGTTTTAGAATAAAATGAACAAAGGAAAAATTATTTAAGATGTCCTGGCTGTATTCTTCCATTGGTTGTGTTTGATTTACTAAAATGGAAAGAAGGTGTCAAGGATTTTGGGAAGGAAAATAATAATAAGCCAGCAGCAAAAATTTTGTTTTTGTTTCATATGGTACTGTGCAAACCAGATTATTGTGTACTTCCTTTTGAATAGAGGACAGTTACCTTAATTTTTCATATATTCAGTGAAATTAAAAACTTAATTTGATGTATTAAGTTTGTAGCTTTCATATTTTTCAGATCCTGTACTACATTTGTGTATAACTCTGAACTGCACACAGAGTGTTAGTAAGTTCTCTTCACATTTTTGTCAGACAAAACTATCCTTCCAGGCCTGAGACCCAAAGACATCCTCTGCCTCAGGCCCCAAAATTATAAACAAAAGTGAATTGGGAAGAGAAAGCAAACTGGGGGAATATGACTTCATTTCCTGAAGCTATAATTAGACAATTAACCTCTGATATGCAAACAGACCAAACTTCTATCCCTCTGAGTAAGTCACGACCATTGTCCATCTTGGGTGTAGTCACTGCAAGGTTTTGCACTGCTCAAGGTATATCTGTTGAAGGCCTTTAATAAATATCTATTTTATTCTTTTAACTCTGTTCTAGGTAGCCATTCCAAGGCATCAAATTGGTCGCAAATTCTTAAAAGGCTTTACATTTTTTTCCAAACATCTATAAAAGTAAACCTTCCTTTATCCTTGTTTGCAGAACCATTGGGGCAGGTGTGTCCCTCATACTGCAGGTCTTGTAGCATGGCAGTGCAATCACCACTGTACTGGAACAGTTCACAACAGGAATTTCTCACATATTCTGCTTGATAATCTCAGTTATATAATATATATGTATATATATATATTAGTAATATATAATTATAGCTATCATATACTTTGAAAGACCTTTTGAGTTCACATACCATCATATGTTGTGTTAGTTCCTCTAGACAATAAAAAATACACAACCTTGTAAGAACATCTCTTCATGCACTTATAAGCAGGATTTGTACCAAGTAGCCCTCTTGAAAATGTATGAAGAAGTAAGAAGCATCATAAAATGATGTGTGACTATAAATGGAGATAATAAAAAAGTTTTTAAAAGTTCATCCTTTTTTATTATCAGACAATTATGAGTGTGGAGGATTAGTCCGATATGCCCGGTTATACAATTTGCAAATGTTCTCTTGCAAGAACAGACATAGCATGCACATTAATAAGATATACTGCATATATATCTTCCAGTTTACATGCTTTAGGTACAAACAGAATGTCATGTCTTAGGGGACAGCATGATGGCATTGATGTTACTAGCAATAAAATGCAGGAACAGCATGAATGAACCTTTACCGGCTTGTAATCTCACTGTCTCAATACTTTTTAAAATCTGAATGGTAATTGCTACTTTATTAGAAGCAACTCTGCTGCATCAATGCCAGCAAGTACTGGAAATTAAGGACTGAGAAATCCTTATTGATTATACCATTACTGCTTTACAAAACCAATTTACATCTCAGTTCTTGGCTACTGAAGAGTCTCAGGTAGCTCCCTCATTACTGAGAGTTAAATGTGTAAAATGAGACCTTACATTTTAAACTACATGATGGATTTAAAGTTTTTAGGTTTGTCATTTTGGTGATTGACAAGTATAACTGTCATGTAAGGCAGACTTTAAAAAGGATAAAGTATATTTTAAATTTGACTATGTCTCTGCCAAGAAATAAAAGAAAATATGACAGCTGATCTTGCAAAGATGCAGTTTTAATGCTGTAAACATATTTTTTTCTACATAATACATATTTTTTCTACATAATCTAGATTGATAAAATAAGGAAAATAAATTAGAACATATCTAAGTGCACTTTTCTAATTGGTGTCATTGCATAATTCAGCACATTAACATTGAACACTACTGGTAATGGTGGCAGTACTTGTTATTCCCACATCTGTACATAATTTGACCTTGGCTTTGCATTTTGCAAGAATGCTCTAACACAAATCAATAGCTTGGAAAATGTGACGAGAGTAGTGCAATTTATTTTTTTTTTAAATTTAATTCTCAGAAATATTAAAAAACACTTCACTAAAAGAAAAATAATACTATAAATACAGATTATTAAGATTATATAGTCAGTCATTCAAAATTAGGTACTGCTACACTTAAATTTACCTCACACTTTTTTATCAATTCTACATGTTCTGATAAATTTAGCAGCATAGACTGTGACTAACATAGGTAAAGAATATGATGTGGGAATGACTGGGGTAATTTTGACCAAAGATTTAATTAAACTTCATTTATCTTATCGTGATCATTAATGAATAACCAAGGAAGAGTGTAAGACTTGTATTTGCCTAGAATATTCCTGCAGTTGAGAGCATTTTTCCTTTTTGTTACCACTTTCTCAGTCAAAACCGATACCTGCATTTGAAACACAAAAACTTCTTCCCACTCAAAATCTTCTCTAAGGACTAATTATTAAACATAATTTTGTTTGGTTTTTTACCTGTTTAAATTCAATTTTTACAGTTTAAATTCAAATTTTAGCATGGATTATGGCATGCAAACTCAAGAATGTAAAATGCATTTCCTGACCCATAGAAAGAAGGGAAATAGTTGTAATACCTATTTTTTATTTAGTGTAATATTGGTGTTTCACTCAGTTTAGGAGTCTGCAGTTGTCTGACCTCAGCAGTGAGAGTTGAATGGTATGAAATAGATGCAGAAAGAATTAATGTGAAAAGAAAATATTAAGATACTGGACACATTCCATCTGTGACAATTTCAAAAAGATTTCATAGGTCTTAACACCTGAACCAACTAAATGAAAGATAGGAGTTTCCCTTAATCAACAGTAGTTCAAGCTTTATTTGTTCTTATGTTCTATCCATGAAAACATGGACTTCGTTTTTCATTTTTCTCCATGATCAAGAAAATCACTGAAGTGCATACTCAGTTTTTAACATTACATGGCTCAATACACAATGATACTTTTATAGCAGCACTTAGGGATTTGGCTGGATTAGTACTCTTGCCAGTAAAGCAGCCCTAACATTTTTTTTTCTTTGATGTTTCCTAGACACATAATGAATTTCTGACCCCTAGGACCCTTCCATTCTCTACTGAACTGTAAGCTTGGAGTTCAAGTCTATTAGAAGGTCTATTTATTACTACTTAGCCTGGCAGTATCATACTGGCATCATGTTGAATTTCTGTAAGTGAACAACGAGATTTAATAGCTACTGAAAAGGTTTGGGGTTTTCTGAAAGCTTAAGCTCTTTTAAAAATTAGACTCTCCCTGTAATGAAGTTCTTTTATTTTAACTTCTTTTTTTTATTCCCTGGTGAAAAAAAAAATATTACTGCAAAAGCTCCTCTAACACAAACATTCACTTTTTTTATTGATTTCTTTTCAACAAATGACACTTTCAATAAAACAGTAAGGTCGAATGGCTCAGGAAATATGACCTAACCTGTGGACTTTGGACAAAATGGTGAAGGTCACATCAGGTTGCTTGTAAAATTATTAAATTCATAACATTACAGCAGATTTTTATAATGCAAATACATATGTAAAGCAATACAGAAAAATACTCTAAAGTACCATGAACGTATCTGTCCATCAGACATAGGAAACTCTCACAGATTTTCATAAGAATGAAAAATTGATGTGTTTCAAGGTAATATTCATCCCAATGAAGAAAATAACAGATGAATATTTTTCTTCCAACAAAAGATTAATTTATTTTTTTTAAATTTCAAAATCTGGAAATGGGCAATAAGGAACATTATTTTCTTTGCAGCTAGGGATTAATGTTAATTACAAAAGCATATCACATTTAATACACAGTTTCCAAATTTACATTAAGTGAACTTAAGAATTAAGTTTTTCCATCAAAACTGGAAAGGAGTGAGAGATTTTTCAGTGTAATAGGTCATTGCAATTCACTGCATGAAAGGAACAACTGCAGACTGGAAAGAGGAGGTCCCTCGAGCGTTGTGGCCTTTGTTCAGAGTTTTCCATTCAATTTCCACAGTTCTTTTTTTATGACACTGCTGATGGAAAGCCAGGAAAACACAGCAGTATGAGAAGGTATTTGACACAAAAAGAAACATAGAATCAGTGCAAGATCAGCAATTTGCTCTACAGGTCTAGAGCTGAAATTCTGAAGCGGAATTTCTTAAAGGGATTCATATTTTAACATGTATAGAAATTTCCATTTAATTTATTAAACACTAGAAAAACCGAAGCCAAAGAATCACTTGGCATTTCAAAGCAAATAAACTCATATAATGAATTGTATTTTCAGGATAACATGTTTTCTTACTAATACAAACTAGATTTAACTTCTCTAGAATTTAGAGGATAGAGGTCCAGATAGTCATATAAGACAAAATGTATATTTTATTTATGTAACTGTCATAGTGTCACCTACATGTCCTTAAGTGTGGTCAAAAGCTCCTTGGGTGGCTGTAGACTTTATATAAAGGCTGGATACAGTTATATAGGTGTTTACTCAGGATATATGCAATATCATCCATAGTATTTTTAACCTTTTCAGGTGTTTGCCTGAGAATTACACAGGAAATGCTGTTCCTCTCCCAATCCCAGGAGCACTCATGGACTTGAAGAGAATTTTCTTCACTGAGTATTCAGAATATTCCTTCAAAATTCTGACTCAGAAGCTACTAAAGAAAAAGACATTACACCACTTCCTTCTTTCTTTTTTGTTTTTTTTTTTTTAAATACTGCTTTAAAAACTTTTGCAGGAAAATATTGAACAGGGTTCAACATACTTCTCAATCTGAAAGCATCCAGACTGTCATCTTTCACTTGGCATAAGAATGTCCTAATCATTGGATACAAATCTTTACCCTACATTTGTTATGACTGACAATTTTAAATGTTGAAATTCAGGACAGTTTCAGACAGATAAATTACTCTTACCCAGACATATCTGAGTTGTTTAGTTCAAGTCAAAGACTTTGTAGAAGATCAGTAGTCTTTGGTATGGGAAGTATTACATTCATATGATTCACTGGTCTGTGCAGATCAACCATTTTTTGGACATTCCAACATTGGGAGAATTTAAAAATGCTTCTAGTTACAGGGAGAATACTGGAAAAAAATATGCTTCAGCTGTTTCATCAAATGGGGCTGAGCTTATTAAAATGCAGGCATTTCATGTTATAGAGAACGCCTGTAAAACCACCCGCAGAAAGCTGGAACATGCTGAAGGAAAAATAAAGGTTTAAGGCCTACAGGACCATGACTTTCAGTGATGCACAGCAGATTTTCAAGGGAAGCAGGACACTATTCCTCATTTAAGTAAGCACAGCAGCTTCAGGTCATCAGGACCTTAAACATATAAACCCACTGCTCTCCCTTCCTTTATGGAGCTTGCTATCTCTGTGCCACACAATTCAGTTTTAAATTAAGGTTCACAGAAATGTCTAGCAGATTAGCAACACAGTTTTTAGTGATTAAGTCTGCATTTTTAGTGTTCTTCTCAGTAGGAATGAAATTAAACACTGAAAAAATAAATGAAGTTTGAAGCAGGGACTACAATGAGAGTCCTAATAACTTAGCACAGTAATGCACAACACCTGTTCACTCCCCTTCCATCCCTATGCATGCAGGATTGAATTCTGAATAACAGCACAGAAGAAAAAACTAAGACAAAGACATAATTTTAGAAAGGTAGTGAAACTTTCCACATTTGTGATGAATCCTACATAAATGGTTATCTGTTGATTGAAGTCCTCTTTCTGGATAAGTAAAAAAGGGAGTCCAGAATTCTCCTCAGTTTAGGGAGAGCAGCATATCCAGGTCCAGATGAGGGTATGCTTTTGCTCATCTTCTACAATATAAATAAACCCTTTTTGGGATGGTTAGTCCTGGCAGTGTCCTTCAGAACTAGTGAAAGCTATACCCGCAGTCTCAGGGCAAGAGAGCATTCCCACACCAGGCAGTCTCATCTTCATACCCTAAGGGATGTGGGCAGGAATTAATTAGGTAAAACTTAAGAAAATTTAAGAAGAAAAATTCTACATATAGTCACAGTTTTGGACCGCAAACGGGCTTGTGCAGGTACACAGTATAAACTGAATAAAGTTGACTATTTTTTGGTTTTTTTGGTTTTTTGTTTTGTTTTTTGTTTTGGTGGTTTGTTTTTTTTTTAAACTTGGATGCCAAAATTCTTCTTCATTTGTGTTTTAGACTCTTATATGATTTTCTGGATCTGAACATGACTTTATTTTGCCACACTGGTTTCTGCAGCAGTAAGAATCACTACATGCTGGTTAACCAGTTTGTGGATTTTTATCTGTGTAAGGCATATAAGCATAGATTATTTATTCCCTAAATAGTTATTTTACATTTTTGCAGGTTTATGATTTACAAAATATTTTTTGCTTTGTCTGAGAAAAAAAAAACTTCTTGTGTAAAAGGACTACAAAATATTCTTTTGCCAGAGCAGTCAAGCTTTCCAAGGCTTGACCTTTCTTTCCTCCAGCTTGATAATAAGGAAGGGAGAGCACTTTACACAAGGTATTTGAGAGCAAAGGCCATCTGCTTGTAACTAGTCAGAGCTGACTCCTCATTCTCAGGGAGCTACATGAGAACAGCTGTGCAAGAAGTGGAGGGAGAAGTGTGATTACAGATAATCAGAGCTAGTTTTATTTGAGTCAATTCAAGCAAGAGATCAAGCTGAGTGACCTGAAAGGGTGACGTCAAAACTGCCACTCATGTCTTTTCTGTCACTCAGAAGAAACTTACGTGACTGAACCAATGACAGCATACACTGAAACAGTCATGTCTTTTGTGGAGTTGAGTGTAACTATTGTTAAAACTCTGCTACTAGGACCAGTTGCTCACCTGTCTTTGAATGCATAGCCTGAATACTGTCTACCTGCAGGAATAAAGCTTCAGTTTTCAATATTTAAAGCAAAATGGATTAAAAAAAACCAAACAAAAAACCACTACTCTTTTAAAGAAATTACATTTTAAAATTAAGCATTGTTTGTTAAATATTTTTTTTTCTTTTATGAAGAATGTGGTTTGAATAAAGAATTAAACAACAATTACTTTTTCCAAGAAGTCACAGAATCACAGAACCATGGAAAAAGCTGAGATGAAGGCACCCACAAGCCTTATTGAGTGCAACTCTTGGCCCTGCACAGCACCATGCCCAAAAGTCAGACCATGTGCCCAAACACATTACCCAAACACTTCTTGAACTCTGTCGGGCTGGTGCTGTGACCACTGCCCTTGGGAGCCTGTTCCAGTGCCCAAAGACCCTGTGGGTGAAGAACCTTTTACTGATATCCAACCTAAACCTTCTCCAACACAACTTTAAGCCATTTCCATGGGTCCTGTCACTGGTCACCATAGAAATCAGCGTCTTCCCCTTCTCTTCTCCTCCCAAGGAAGCTGTAGCCTGCAATAAGGTCTCTCCTCAGTCTCCTCCAGGCTGAACTGACCAAGTACCCTCAGTCCCTCCTCATATGGCTTCCCCTCAAGGCCCTTCACCATCTATGTTACCCTCCTTTGGACACTCTCGCAGCTTTATATCACATGTTGTGTAGACCAAAACTGCACACAGCACTCCAGGTCACACCAATGCAGAGTCATTTAAACTTACAGCTTAATTTATTAACTTTGATGCTTGTTGGACACAATTCAAACCTAAATAATTCTAGGGTTTCAAAATGCACAATGTACCCAGAAAGTATGAGAATTTCTCTCTAAGTTTAGGAAAAAGTTCTTTCAAATTTGGATATTTGGACACCTAGCTGTATTTTGTCACACATCACGCTGATTGTGGCATTTAACTGAAGCCCATTCCAGTCAAGGATGGTAAATAAAGATCAGATTTCTTGCACTTATTTCAAAGGCAAAGCAGTCAATCCAAGATGCACATGCTATCTATACATTTGGAACTTGTTTAGCTGGAAGAAATTAAGAAATTATTTTTCCTTTTCCTGAGATCATTTGACAAAGTTTTATGGCTCTCTTACACTTCAGTAAGTTTCTCCCTGGAGAATGGCAAGTGACAGTGACTAAGTGAGACAAATTAGTCACACTGAGATGTACTGGAAATTTTTACACAAACAAGTCCTGAATCCACTGTTTCCCTCCAACCTCTGTCCCCTTCTAAAAACTATCATGATGAAAACAAATGAAACGTCACCCAACAATCTGATTGTTCGGCTTTTTTTATTCCTGAGATATCTAAACTAAAAAATGTGTTTTTCTATTTTCTGTGCTTCCAATATACTAAACTGCTCTCCAAATACATGTGCTCACAGCTTCAACATACAGTATACAATATTTATTTCAAATATACTGAGAAATATCTGGGGTAACAGAGCATTTCTGTTTAATTAACATAATTTGACACAATTTTAGGTATAAATAGTTCATAAATCCCCAGTAAAAGAAGTGTCAAAACATGTGCTAACTCCGTCTGCTAACATTCTATAGAATCTTAAATCTTAAGTGGCACATGAAAAACAAGGAAACACATTCAGGTGACCTAGGGAGCTTACAAAAGACTAGTTTGTCACACACTGGGAACATATACAGGAATGAATATTTCAGGAATGAACATTTTAAATCTACATATCAAGATAGTCCTATTTGAAACTCCTGTGGTTTCATCTTTTCAAAAACTGGAGGAAGGGAGGGAAGAGATGGGAAATTTATTGAGTAAAACTGTATATTATAAAATGTTTGAAGTAGCAAAACACTTAGCTCAGACTGTCTGCCCATTATATAAAACACTTTTAAAAGGAAATAAAAATATAGAGTAAGAGAAAAGAAAATGAGCAATGAGCTCAAACCTTAGGTTTAATGTAGTCAAAAAACACTCTAAGATTTTTTTTTTTAATAGAATAGACAATAGAATGTGGATGATACTTTTGTCACCAACAGTTTCAGCCAAGACATGAACAACAGTCCAGGTAAGATTTTGAGCTCTGATATGCAGACAAGACATGAGTTAGCTACCTAAGCTCCACTCAAAGGTGATGGAGATGAAGCATAAACATTTAATAAAGGTTGGGAGCTGTTTAACTTGCCTGAAAGCAAGCAATCACATTTTGTCACCTTATAATCTCTCTGTATGTCTTTGACTTAACAAAAGAAAACTTGGACAAAAGCAAGTTTGGAGATACCTAAAGGAAGCATATGCTGCATCCTTAATTGCAGTGATGACTTTGACCATGCTGCTGCCTTTTTCCTCCTGTCTTTTTAGTATGATCTTTTTTTTTTTAATTTCCTTTCTCTCACATTTTTTGTATATTGAGAAAAACCTCAAACAACTGACTTATGAATTTGTATTTTGCAGCACTTGTTTGTGTACCTCTAAGTCAAACTACAACAAAAGCAAGTGCCTAAAACATGTGTGGCTATGGGAACTTCTCCAGATTCTAAAGTCTGGCAAGATGATGGATTCTAACTCTTGTGCAGGGAAGTTATTAGCAGAATTCAGCACTGAAACAAAATGCAACTTCTATCTTTGACTATCTGAACTCTCTTTATACCAAATCTCAGTGTCCAACTACCTATGACAGGTACCACAATAATATATATTTTTTTGTATGGGGTATTATATTAAATATTCAAAATAACAATACATCACTGTTATGTACATATATATTAAATTTGAGAGCCCAAAGCACCAGGGACAGTTCTAGCTAAATCAGAACTCAAGAAATTTTAATGGCACTCACTACTCCACAAACAGAGGAGGAAACCAGTGCAGCATGGATCTAATTTTTTTTATTCCCTGTTCCCTTCAGACTTCCCAGTATCCACTAGTCCTAATGAAGTCCAAGTCTTGTATCATTTCACTCCCACATCAGAAATGCCAGCTATCAAGAGCAACCAGCAGATGCAGCAGTTTACAAAGCAGTTTCTGGGCACATCTTAGGAATATTTTGAGAATACCTTTTGGAATAATCAGACTCCTGAAGGCATCTCAGAAAAGGCTGATACTTCTAGAAAAAACTAATTGCTCTTAAAGAACTGACAGCTTTTCATGATTAAAAAGTGCTTTGAGATTTTTTCCAACCTGACACTTGATTAGACAGGGTCAAGCATCTGTTTAGTAGACGCTGGGAAGAGACATAGAGCACAGAAAAGAAATAGCTGGACAGTACTCTGGTAGCAGATGATGGGATGGGAGCTGCGTCCAATAACGAACCAGAGCAAATTGAGTCTGAGCCACGCAGCAGCTCCAGGGGAAAGACACAAGGAACTGCAGTGGGTAAGTCTGTTGTGGAGAGTGGAGACATGGAGGCCCCAGTCTGCCATGAGTTCTGTACCCAGCTCTGGGGTTCCCAGTATAGGAAAGGAATGAATCTGGTAGAGCAGGTGCAGAGAAGGCCATAAAAATAATCAGATGTATGAAGCACCTCTTCTATGCAGAAGGGCTTAGAGAGCTGGGTTTGTTCAATCTGGAGAGGGGAAAGCAACAGAGATCTTGCTGCAGCCTTACAGTGTGTAAGGTGGGTTATAAAAATGATAGAGACTTTTCTATCCCATAGCGAAAGGAGAAGGGGAGATAATTTTAAATTGAAAGAGATTAGACTTAGACTGGAGATAAGGAACAAACTTTTTATGATGAGCCTGGTAGGACACTGGAATGGGTTACCCACAGAATTAGTGACCCATCTGTGGAAGCCAGAACAAGATGGTCTTTGAAGGTCTCTTCCAACCAAAATCATTCCATGATTCTACCCCCTGCTGCTTTTCTGTATGGACATCAACAATGCAGCTACAGGAGACCAGGGATGGATTACATGTGACAACATGGTCCTGAGGATCAGGATCAAGCTTATGGAAGTTCCAGTGGTTTGGGCCTCAGTTCTACCGGTCATTATCTCCTCAATCCCTGTAAACGTGATGGAATAAATAATCCTGGAAACCACTTTCAAAATTCTTAAGGACAAGAAAGGGACTAGGGGTGATAATCATGGATTTATGAAGGGGTAATTACACCTGGCCAACCTCACAGCCTTTTGCAATAAAAGAACTGCATTTATGAGTGTTAATCAATGTTATCAACACATCTAATATATAGGTAAGTTTTTTTTCACAGATATGTTTATGCAGCACCAAAAAAAGTATCAAAAATGTCTTGTGCTGTGTTTTTTATCATTTTGAATAACAAAAATTGCATGCAATTTTTTTGCAGTGAGAGGAAATAATCACATTGTCACTTTACCACACAATACAAGAAGGGAAACTCCTTCCATACATATTTGATTATATTTTTTTATAATCCAAATCTCTCCTTGTACAACATATTGTCATCTTTATTTTGGATCTGTGACAACATCTGAGTCACTTCTGTCTTTTTCCCCATGGGAAAAGAAATAGAGAAGCAAATATTTAAGAAGAATGAAAAAAACCAATACAAAGATAAGTGAACATTTCTTACTGGGAATATAAACAGAAGACTGTCTGGGAGCACTCAAGTTAGCATCACATGCTAGGAAGAGCCTCTCTCTTACATTAGCATTGTGTTTCTGAAGGGCACCACAGGGCAAGGATGAGCTGTTCTTATTAGGACTAGCTTTAATAAGACATCATTACTCTTATTCCAACATTTCACCCAAGAGGCAAGGTTAAAACCCCTAGAGAGGGCTTTGCAAAAATGTTTTTGAAGAATGATTGTTAAATCAAGTGCTGATAGAAATTGGAGGAGGCTTAAGAGGAAGCTGAATGACACAAAACCCCCCTTTCAGTAGGGTGCAGAGGATCAAGAAAATAGTAATTGAATCATAGGTATTGCTTGACCAGGATTAATTCATTGAGTTCAAAAGCAGAGAGAAGTTGGTTAAGGACTCAATTTTTCTGTGTGCATTTTCTCTCACAGCTTTTGTGATGGTATCATTCTTGGTCAAAAGAAAGGATAATATTGAATTTTCACCGTTGGCATTACTATTCTTTATCTTGCATTCATTTCTGAATATTTCCTTTAATATAGGAAGCCCTATTGATTTTTATTGTGTCTTTTTTTTTTCCAAGAGCTTTATACTTTAAGTTATTAACTAGATACTTTATATATGTATTTATAGGGGGTAATTAAAATGACATAAATAGACACATTTTTCTGTATTTTCATAATTTAAATTAGTTCTTTATGATAATGATAATTTAAAAAGCCCCACACAAGTAAAAATAAGTTGTTGTTATTATTATTATTATTATTATTATTATTATTATTATTATTATTATTATTATTATTATTATTATTATTATTATTATTATTATTTTATTTAAATAAACAAGCGAGCTGTAAAAACCCAAGCCCTTTTACTCTGTGAGCTCTAGTAAGGAAACTTTCCTAATGCAAGGCATGATCCAAAGGTTCTTTTAATTTCTGGGCTTTGACTCCTATGCTTCATGATATCCTTATACTGCTTTTAAAACTATATGAGGTGTTCAAATTACTTCACTGTAGAAAGGAATCCCTCTGCATTGTACTATGGAGACATTAAACTTAAATTTTTTGTTCATTAAATAAAATTAGTACTGCTTGAAAATCGTAACATTCAGTGTTTCAAAATAATTTTTCAGTCATTATTCTCTTACATATCTAAGTCTTAAACCTATAAAGAAGTTACTAAATATTGTTATTGAAACAAGTTAGAAAAATAAGGTAACAATTCTATAATATTTTGACTGAGTTATGAAAACATGGAGTGACTACTGTTAATGAAATTATAGCTATATAATGTCCTATTATTTACCTAGATAGTGACTACATATATATATATCTACAGAGATCAATTTATTTATCTCTTTTATAATCTTTAGCTTCTGAGAGAGCTTTCATTTCAAACAGGACAAATCCTTCAATAGTTAATATTGGAACATGCTTCAAAATTAATTTGTGTTTTATTCCTTCTTTGATAAAAGAAAAATTAATATGGTGTCATTCCATAATGAAAGGTAATTTACAGACACACAATATGGCACCTGTGTTTCAGTAGGCAGCCATTAATTTTCATAGATTTTCTCACTGACAAATTATCATAATCTTTCTGCATTTTTTAAATGTAGGAAGTGACAAAAATACATATTCAATCAGTTATTAAAAATAATTTTTCTATTATTATATTTTGGTTGAAAAGAGTTCATAGGTACTATCAGAACAAACCACATATATATAATGTTCCTATTTAATGCATCATAGCTAGGTAAAGAACTCAAACATCATTCACTCAAACTTCTTGTAAATGTGTAGCAATACAATAAACTGAGGACTGAGTATCTTTTGGAGACCTTATGTTGCTTTGGGCGATATAGTTCAGCTTTTCACAGTAAAATGGCAGTGAAAGCCATTTTAGATAGGTAGACTAGCATCTATCAGAGAATTTTCTTGAGATGAAAGGTTTTAATCATCTGAAGATGCTCAGTATGCTAATAGGAGCCATGCAAAGGAAGAATTGCTGTCCCATTTTAAATAAAGTCTTTCAAATCCTCTGAGCAGATGCTGTACCCCAAGCATCTACATAAGCCCATCACTACTATGGATGGCAAGGGAATGTTTTTAGTAATTTTAATTCCTACAGGACCAAACCTCAACAGAAGTTCCTGGTATAAAAAGAAGATGTAAGCAAACTTTTTTTTTATGAAACTGAATTAAAGCTATCTTCTTTTTGATTCAAAATCCCCTAAATTCCTATACTTCAGGACTTGTTATAATCATGTCATAACTGACATTCTAAAGAGAGATTCTTCTGATATTCCTGAGCTTTCCCTTTCTGATTATCCATCTGCGTTTTTATCTTTCTGAAAATGAAATTCAGTTACAAGCTAAAAGCTGTTAATGGATGTGACAATATGGTAAATCTGAGTTCCCTTTCATTCCTGAACAATAGTATCCTACCTAAATATGAAGAAAACTTATGACTCTTATGACTGTCATATGACATATTTTTGACATTATTTATAAAGACAACTTCAGAAAGGCGACTCATAGCAGGAACTGACAAAGTATTAGCATCCATTATTGCCATTATTTTTCATGGTTGTGTTTGTAAAGCAAAGCAGTTTTATGATGAAAATGTTAGTCATGACTGTAAGCCCTTTTGAAAACTTACACTATACTTGTCTTTCCTTTTGTTCACTAGTTCAACAATCCTTTCATTCTTTCATGAACCATTTCTCCAATTCTGATTTTCTTTTCATGAAATCAACTCTGGCCTCTATTTATGACTAAAGACACTTCAATACAATAAAATGAACAAAAAAGTCACATCTTAGAATGAAAAGCATGTGCTGTCTTCTGAATATTGACTGCTGACTGCCACCATGGCTTTATTTCTGCTTTGAATTGTACATGGCAGATAGAATATAATTCTAATTTGAATGCTCTGTGTGCATGAAGTTATGAAGCCATCTTTTTTTTTTTTTGGGGAGGGGGGGAGATAAAAACAAACTTTGTCTGAGATGAGTTGCCCAAACAGAAACCTGCTGCTGCAATAGCAGATGTGTGATTATGTAGTGATTTGGAGTGTAATTACCTATGAGAGACTAAATGGTTTATCTTGTTCGTTTGATATCAGTAAACTGTTTTGCCTAGTCTCCTATCATTTTGCCCATTTAACAAACTTAAACCTTTTCCACCCTCCTCCAATCCTAGATTGTTTACCATATATTAAATTAAAAAAAAAAAAAAAGATAAATAGAGTGCATCTTGGTATTCACCAAGGAAATCAACAGGAGTTACTGTACTTTTGACTGCAAAGAGGTGCATAAAAATGAATATTTAATAGGATGTCCACTTAGGATACTCTAAACATCATTACTGGCACTCGTCCAGCTAAGAAAAACAGAAGGGGGAGGAAACTACACACTGCTTATTTTAATTAGGTGAAATTATGTGGTTCAATAAAGCATGACAGCCTGCATAATGAAAGAAGAGCCCCATGTTTATGAGAGAATTATTGATGACAAAAATGTTGGCAGCATGCATGTTTTACTGAGACAGTTGAAAACCATTTTATTATCTTTTCATTCATAATTTCCTGCAACATGCTTCAGTGTGTAAACTGATAACACGACCATGTGGTGGAGGAGCCTTTTACTATTTTTTATAATAATGAACAAGGCCATTTTTCTTCACTTCAGAACTAAATGTTGTTGACCCTTTCATAGGCTGATGTAGAACATGGTAGAAGCAAACAAAAAAAGGCAAAAGAATATTTATCTTGAAAGGTGTTTATTCTGTGAACTCGGATAGAACACATTCCTTGGAGGTGGGAAGGAGGGATTTTAAATGTAAGAAATGAAGGCTGGATTCTGATCAGCACAATAAAATGTAAGTTTTGCATTTCATAGATAATAGTTTCCTGGCTATAATTTAGAACAGAACTAGAATATATATTCTGCTTGCTGTATTTCAGCAAAATTTGACAGAAAGATAACAAAATTTTACATGGGAAATATATGCTATCTTGGAAAAATTAACATTTAATTTTTTTAGAAAAGCAATGTTAGAGCTTCTCTAAGGTTTAAGGAAGCAGTAGTGCAGGAAGGAAAGTAAAAGCTAACACATGAAATGTGTCATAATATGTCAATTTTTTAAAAGGAAATGAATAAAAGTTTTTTTGAAAACATGAGCCAGTAAAAAAGAAAGAAAAAGAAAAAAAAATAACTTTTATGAAGAAATATTGTAGAAAAAAACATCCAAGTTAATATTTTGACTAAAAGAAAAATCTCCTTTGTGTAATATGCTCTTTCACATAGGAAGAAAAAAAAATAAAGAATAATTAATATTTCTGGATAAAACTAGCTTCATTACCTTTATGTCTGACATTAAAGTGCAATAATCCTACTTATACTTCCTCTGTAAAGAATTCAAACCCAGATCTCAGGCTGCATGCAGCAAAACAAGGGGTATCTCTCCTCTGTCAGTGGACTTGGAATGGATTTGATAGCAGATCTGTCAAGATCACCATATGGAGCATGATGTAACAACAAAAGTAAAACTAAAAATGTGGTTGTTCTCTTGAAATATTTTGGTATTATTTCATACAGGAATGCCCACACACAGGTGTACCAAGGAAGTGCTCTCCATTTAGCGAAAGTTCTGCCCAGAGCAACTTTTCACAGAAGATTAACTGAAAAATATGAGAGAGGGTGGGAAAAGGAAAGAGAAGATGGTGTTTGTAGCATCTGCTTTCTTTTAAAATCAGAAAGCAAAGTAAGTTGCATAGTCCAAGCTCTGATGCAGGAATTCAGGTAGTCATTTCTTATTGTGGTCTAGATTAAAAAGTACTAGGTTAATATTTTGCAGAAAAGAAATTCTAAGTATTTTGCCTGCATGGAGGCAGTTGCAGTAATGGAAAGACAACTACTTTCTCTGTATCCCAGGTACCATGAAATCCAACTGCTCTGATCCTTACATTCTTGTTTTGCTAATGATTTTCTTTTATTTTGCTTTAAATTGAATAATAATACTTCCAAGCAAATGTTTGTTAAAGTTATGACATAAGACTGCCTGAAAATAAAATCTGGAGGGTAAGGCAGATTCATGAAATTACTATTCACAACAAAATTTTGTCACACCTTCATTTAAGATAAATGACTTTAAATAAGCTATTACTTAAACTAAGATAGTGATTGTCATTACCCATTTGTAGAGGACATGATGTTCACATCCTCCAGAATGTGAACACACCAGAGCTCCCAGGTCAGGGAGCTCTTATGGTTTTATTGTACAGTTGCCTTAGTTCCAGCCACCAGCCCACTATTTAGACTGGAAAGATTTTGGCTAAGAAGCCAATATGATGGCTGAGCTCTGCCCATACAGAGCAAGGGAAGAAAACAAGAAAAGGGAGTGAGAGGACAAAGAACATCGCCAGTCCTTAAATCCCACCTTGGTCTTGTAGCGTGGAGCTAGATAAACAAAGAGAGTAAAAAAGAGAAAAAGGAATGTGAGGGGGGTCGATCTGCTCCCTTTTGTAGTTAACCTGGTGCATGTCTCTTATGTGAACCAGACTTTTCACACTCTTTTGTTGCTGCAAGGAAAGCCAGCCCTCCTCCAGGAAATGAGCTGGGAGGGTGGGACAAGTCTCCAGGTGGAGCAGGAAGCAGCTCAGTGCTGCCCCAGCTCCACTGGACCCTCTCCTCTGATCAGAGAAGATTCAGAATACTTGAGACAAAATATGCTTAGTTCTGGTTCTCCACAGTGACAATTAAACCTGTTTAAGACTGATTAATGCATATTAATACACTTGTTACATGCATCACAATCTTCAGACAAGACGTTCTGTTAAAATATTGGTTTTCATTCTTCAGTTTTTGATGCTGAGGATCCATGCCTGTCTTCAGTTCCTTTGGAGCTAACCCTCTTTGGTATTTCCAGCAGGATATTCAGGCCCAGTAAGTATTAATAGATTGTTTAAAAGAGTTTTGCCACTAGAGAGTCTTTCCTTAATTTTGTATACAGTATTTAAATAAAAACAAAAAGTCCTGACCTAAGTTGAGTAGCTAAAAGATGTTCTGCCATCACTAATTTTAATCTTATATTTAGCTACCATAAACAGTGAGCTTTTGCCAAAGAGAGTGGCTAGCATAGCTAATTGGCTTGAGATTTAAAATTATAACAATAATTGTTGTGTACTTCTTGTGATTAGTTTAATTATCCCCATTTCCTCTGAAAGCCTCAACATTAATTCCCATTGACTGTAATGTTAATTACTGGCAGGGGCAGAGATGTTCAGATGCTGGCTCATGCTGCAAAGTGAAGTAATTGATAACTTCAGCAGACAGTTTTCTGCTTTATATAAATGAGATCTTAGCATGTCATTATTTTCCTTTCTTTATTTTTCTTTTTTTTTTTTTTAAATATGGACAAAATAGAGAGTAAGAACACAAAATATTCCTCATAGCAGTGAGAGAAGTGTTAATGTGTTTTCAAATACTTAGCAAGCCTTTTCGGTGTGGTAGAATGGAGCACAATTAAAAGGAAATAATTGCAGCCCAGATAATTTCATTTTGACTTGCTACTCCATTACATTCCTTATACCCCGTCACAGGCATTTGTTTCTCATCCTGACCTCAGCACTGACCAGAGAGGCAGAAAGAATCTCGCAGGTTCAGCAGGGCTGCTATTGCTGAATATCCTGCTGTCTCCCAGAGGGAGAGGTGTTCATTTGAGATTTTAGAGAACAAGAGCCTTTTCATAACCTCAATTACCACAAGGTCAATCTGCAACTGAGCGTTCAAGTGGTACTTAGATTGCCTGGTAAGCAGCTGTGGCCCAAGAGTGATGCTGAAACATAGCTAAACTGTCGCCAATGTCTATCTGTTAATGGCAGTGGCAGAAGAGAATCTTTCTGATAATTTGCTTTTTGAGGAACCAGGATTTGATTCTCACACAAGTAAAGCCTTGTCAAGATTAAACATTCGTTTGTTATTCATAACAAATGTCTCTGTTTCCCTCCATCCTTCAGTAATATAAACATATGCATGCATGTGTGTATATGTGTACATATGCATAGCTACATGCACTATATACAAAACATTTTTCTCTAGGCAACAACTTCTATATTACAAAATTTCAAAACCATTATGCATGCATTCTGCTAGCAATGAATTTTTATTACATTTTTTTTGGTGATAAATATATTTATGCTCTGACATGAGATTCATGCATAAGAATTGAAAATTACTGTGAAGGTGATGGCAATCTGTCAATTGATTGAGAATCCTTCAATCCCTTCAACTTTTATTCTTTCAGTAAGGTCTCACTGTAGGTCAAAGTACAGTAGGAAAAACAGAATTGCAGTGTGATGAATAAAGCAATTCAACTAGATTGGAAACCAATGTTTAACATGGCAATGCCCAAACTGGAATGTTCTAAATCAAAATCCCAAAATGAAACCAAATGGTCTAACTTAATACCTATTGCATATCGTGGTAAGGCACTAAATACATTGTAGTCACTGCAATTTGAATGCTTGTGATGTATTGGGAACATACACATTTAAGCAATAGCAATATGCCAACTCTTTGATCCTCCTTCAGAACTCTAAGTCCTTGCTGACAGTTACTAAAGGCTGACAACGTTCTGGAGAAAACCCCAACCATTATTGTACACAGGGATTGTATTCTATTATTTTTATTTTTATTTTTTTAAAGAAGTTTTTAAGTATCTCTTTCAAAAATCTAGCTAGAAGATATATTGGTGAAGCCTCTAATTTTGTCAAGGATTAAGCAAGCAAAAAGATAGTCTTTGTACCCTCTGCTGCCTGTACTTCATTTAACCATAGCTTTTACTGAAACCCAACTGATTTTACGTCACCTAACTTTAGTCATCCACAGAGTAGAAAACTGCGCCTGCAAAAGTTATCAAGAGTTCTTTTGCAGTCAGTAGAGGAAAACAGGCCTAACTACAAGGTGATTCATCTCATCCTAAAGCTAGCATCCAAACCAGGGCAGATTAATCACATTCCAGAAGTTAGGTGTGATGAATCCCAGCTCTACTGACTTGAATAGTGGTTTTGCCACATAATGTGACTCAGAGCTCACATAGTCATGACTTCAAGTGAAGCATGAGCCTAGCTCATGTCTGTGAAAGACAGAATGTTCATTTTGTACTACAGATGCTGAAACTGACTGTAGTTTTAGCTTCTTGCAATCAAATAAATAACGCATACTGACACATAAAACATCGATTTTACAGAAAACAGTAAAAGAATTAGTGAAACTAATACAGAATTAAGAAGACACTCACAACTACAACCATTCCCACGTTACCTTCAGAATTTCCTAGCTACTTTCTTTTTTTAAATCTGTTAGAGTTTTTCTTATTTGAGAAACTTAATCATTAGTTCCTACCTACCCAGAAATAAACCCAGCTTTCTTCTAAAGCCCCATCTGGCCTCAAACTCATGAGTTTATGCTGTCTCATAAAGGGTGTGCATGACAACCTTCTTAGAGCATGGCAAGCGGAGCAATGCATTTCCCTTCTCCTCAAGAGGTCAGTACATATTTGCCTACTAATTTCCACACTTCAGCTGAAATACAAGTTTTTTCTTATTCTGTTCCTTCAGATAGTCCTTGTACTGGTTTTCTGAATAATCAGTTCTACAACTTTTTGGGTCCACAATATAGGAAAGAATAGAAGTTCTCCTACCTTCAGACCTATCAAGAATTTGGTTTGATAAAGCAGTTCTGTGGGAGATTTACAGCAGTTTCAGGACAGCAGTTAATCCTGACCATCCACTTCTGAATTAAATAGACTTATATAAAACATAAGTACAGTTTATCTTTTGACACAAAAGAGTCAGGGATTGTTTGGGGTTTTTTAAATAATGGATACAATTTTTGCTTGCAGGAAAGGATTCTGTATTTTTCACCTCAGATAAACTGAGGTAAATTCCCATGGTTTTTGTTTTGTTGTTTTGTTTGTTTTATTCTCAGACAGGAAAATTGAAAACTATTCTCATGATTATTTTTTGTGATAACTACTTTGAAATATTTTTTTATTGAAATGAGGAACTTTCTGTCAAAGCTACTCAGCTTTACTAAATAAAAATGAAGAGGGGATATTTGGTTAACAAACTTTGTCCCAGAAGGCAAATTACACAGATGATAATTGCACCAGCACCTTGTCTACAAATTCAATAAAATGCTTAGCACAGCCCATCTCCGTGCTGAGTATACTAAAACCAGGTGGAACCCCTGGGCACTGCAGAAAATACTGCAGGACACCTGATACCACTCACTGTCGTTTATCTTCCTTAGTGTCGAAACTTTGTAAAACCAGGCAAAACACACACACAAAAAAAAGTCAGAGAGGGAACTGATAATTGTCAAGGTCAAAAGGACTGTTATTCTTCTTTAAATCTGTCAGCAAAAATAGCATTTGCAAGCTCACTTCTTTTTGTTTGGCTTTGTTTTTTTCTTTTTAGCTTTATATTTTGACATTTTAAAAGCCCATGTCTAGATTTTCAAGTGAGTTCTTTCCCTGCTGGAATTTGAGCCTTAGTTATCAGTGCTGAAGGACAATTATATGTAGAGATGGTCAGCTGGATCAGTTTACTCAAGTTCTAAGTGACTGTTTTTCCATGCTTCCAAAAGTAGGTCATTGATTTTTTTTTCTTTTTCCCCTCCTGATGGAAGTGCACTAGAGCCTGAGTCTTAGTGTGTGCTAGGAAAGCACTTGGCACATGCTGGGACCCAAGAAATCTCAGAAAGTTCAGATGGTCTGCAATGAATTCTTATTCTGTAACATGCTTGGCAACATCTATCTTAATGAAAGCAATCATTCCTGTGAACTTGATTTTTACAGTGACTCCTGAACTTGTGATGTATATTTTCTCATTTTGACACTTGCTCTTGTTTAGTTGGTGGCTAAACATATCGGCTTTGACATTTTCATAACTCTAAAGAAAACATAGTTCATCTACTCACAATTTGCAGTCTCTTTCTGCCTCAGATCAAATAAAAAACAAAAGAACTTCCTTTTGGACAGTCATAAACAATCATTTAATGGTCCGTAACCATGAGACTAATTTCATATTCCTTAATACTCACAAATATGTTCTGATTTAGCGAAATACTAGACAGTGAGGTAGCCCCTCAAATAAGTATAATAACCACCAATAAGTTTATAGGAACAAAACCAATTGCTGTCAAGGTAGCTCTACTAGTGCCATGTAGCAGCTGTGTTGAGCCAGCATGAGTCTGGGGGTTATGGGGGCAAAGCACAAGAGCAGCATACCCATGCTGTCAAGCTGCTCTGTGTTTAAGCCTGTTTGCACCCACTCCTGTATTCATGCTGTAACTTCTTATTATTCTATATTATTATATATATATATATATTATAATATATATATAATATATATATAATATATTACTGTATATATTATATTAATATTCTATATTATTTTATTCTATATAAATTGAACTAAATTGGAATGGACGAAATAGCCCATTTGAATCTACTCTATAGAAGAGAAGAGGAAATTAAATATAATTTTTTGAGTATAAATGACAGTTTTGCTCTTATTACCTTCTTAGGAGATAGTGATGGCACCACAGCTGGCATCTGTTTCTTGCATACAGTGTGGTTTAGCAGGTTTTTCTGGGAACATCTACTAGAGCAAGTACAAGGACAAGATAGGAAGACAAATATTTAGTTTATCGTTCCTTAGGGACCTTGAGAATAAGGTAACCCATCATTTTTTAAGCACTGGAAAGATTTCTGGACATGCCAAGAAATATACTTTTTGGATACTTGGAAAATTTTAATACCAAGAACTTAAGGCCCTTTAGTATGCAGCAAATAGCAATGGAGTACATATTGCATCTGAAGTTTGCATTGTGTTTCATAACTAGATAGCTGTGATGTATGATAAATCCACCTCTCACATCCTCTGAGTACCGACTCCTTGCCCATAAGGTAGGTATAATAGCAGCATATTATCTGTGGAATATTCATAGAATCACGGAATTGGAGAATACACTGAGTTGGAAGGATCCCAAAAGGATCATGAGGCCTAACTCCTGCACAGGATACCCCAAGTGGTATCCACACCATGTGGCCAAGAGCATTGTCCAAATGCTTCTTGAACAGGCTGGTGCTGTGACCATTTCCTTGGTGAGCTTGTCCAATTTATCAAGGGATAAATCAAGGGCCCCCTGCCTTCAAGGGAGTCATCAGCTCATCCCAGTTTTGCATTGTCTGCAGACTTGTTTAGTATTCAGTTAACATTCTTCTGGAGATGGGGAGAAGGCACTTGCATTTAATCATACTGATAATTAATAACTCTAGTATAAAGCCAGAGTCATAAAGGATGTTGGACATTGCAATTTAAATAATGATATAAAACCTATGTCTAAACTTTATTTTTTCTAAATATTTTCAAATTATTTTCAGGTGCTTGCATCACATCTATATCACAATTCCCTTTTTAATATAATATAATTCATTTATTTTTTTTTAAATGTACATATTTACACTCACTAAATAAAGAGAAAACATTTTTTACTGGCACAGTTTACTCTATCAGGTTAACCGACATAAGCTATGCAGTCAAATTAAATCCTTGTTACCCAAGGGACGACATCTAAGCTGGAGTAAGTACCATTATAATTTAACTAGCAAATGTGTTTTTTTTAATTGTCTAGTACCAACTCCTTCCCACCTGATTAAGGTACAAGAGCCACAGTGTGTTTTGTTTACTTTCATGAGGTGGCATAGTAGTGATTTGTTCAGAATTGCAACATCCCAGAGCTATCTTGAAAGTGTCTATGTGGCCCTTGGTAATTTTTGCAATTGCTTTTGTTTGCCCCATTTGTTTAACTTCAATTGCAATTTTTCCTCCAGGAGTTGTCACTTTTCCAATGAATAGCCAGGACTAAGGTTTTACTTTGTCAGTGTTTTGGAAATTGGTGAGAGCTTTACAATATGCAAGCAGACTGAGCATTTGGATACAGTACATTGGCTAGGTGTTTGCTAATTCTTGTTTTCTGGAGCAGTTTGAATGTAGCCATCTTAGCATTTTCGCAAATAGTGTGAAAAGCAGGAAAAAAACCCCAAATCTGTATTTCTGTATGTATACAGATATGTAGACCTGACCTTGGAAACTAAGTAACAGGACAAAAATAATAATAAAATTTACTATTAATAGTAACAAAAATAACTATGAAAAAAGCATGTAATGAGAACAGTCTCATTATATCCAGATTAGAATAATGTGCAGCAATACAGTATGAATCAAAAGTATTTTTCAATCCTTGAATTCTCTTTATATCTTTTTCTTCAGCAAGTATAAAAGGGAAAAAAAAATAATATTAATCCATTCTTTCTACCTCATGGCAAAAAAAGAATGATTAAGAATTTAACTTACTTTAACAGAGTATATTTGTGGGTTTGTACATGTATATTTGAGACAAATAAAAGTAAGATTCACTGACAGAAAGACAAAATAGAAGTTCACTGGTATCTTATATTACTTTCCTCTCTCTAACGATCAGAAAATGAAATATATTCTCTAGTACCATTCAAAGCACCAAAGCAAAAGATCTTTCTTTACTCCATTGTATTTCTATAATTCATTCCCTTTAAGAAAGAAATAATAAAGAAGTTCAAAATTGAAAATTTCAGGAATTTATAGCTATTGAATATTTTATTTTTCTCCTTCAAACTATAATTATTCCATGACAACACAAAGTACTATATTCCTAGAAATGTAAATTGTAACATTAAACCTCAACTTTGTACAAGTGCAGGTAGTTATACAGTGTTCAAGGTGATGACAAGTAATCTGTATTTCCTGTTAAACATTTCCTTTGGAACTGACTTTTTTTCTTTTCTTTTTTCTATTATCTTTTCTTTATTCATCCTTTTTTTTCCAGAGGCAGGTTTAGTGTTTGGTGCACATTGCTTCTTTATTTTGGAGTATATAATTTAAAGTATCATCAAACAGAATGTCTGGTCAGAATGTCAGAATAGTCTGTCACACTAATACTGCCATATGGTGGCATGAATGTCATCTCTTAGAAAGGACATTTTCACCACAGAAAGGTTAGGAAAGGACTTGTTTACAGTAATGTAACTTCTTTTATTCTGTTGGACTGAGAGGAGCAAGAGTTAAATTATCTGTGTAGAAACTGGATGATTTGTTGCTTTGAAGTCCTTGGGTCAGGCTCCTCATTGAGGGGAGCTGCAGCAACTTGTCTCATATACAGTAATGACTCTGGAGTAACTATTTTATTGCCTAGAAGAGTGAGCAATGAGGCCTCTGGGAACCAACTCAACCTGGCCTTAGCTCACTAATAGAGCTGAGAACAGCTTAATTTGTGCAATCATAATTTGCATGATTTTTCTTCTGCAACTTCTATTATATAAAATTCTCCTGTGAAAGCGCTAGCAAAAACCCCACTGGACAGTGCAAGAAGAGAGATAGAGGGTATATCTAATTTCCTTGAAGTTGTAGAAGCCATCAATCTTTATGTAAAAGAAAATGTGGTTTGTCCTAGTTCCTATAGCTGCAAAAATTCTGGAACCCAAACAGGAATAAGATTTTAAATGAAATCTAGAATAACTAAGATACATATGTGACAGTTTTAATTAATATTACAGTATTTTTCCACTGCTCACATTTCTTGAAAATAAACAATTTGTGATTTTCCCGTTAGGTCAGTTCTAATCCGTAGCACATGTGTTTGGCCATTACTGTGAAAAAAGCTGGCTCCTTGAACAGCCTTAGAAATAAGATGCCATGATACAACAAACCTCCATTATCCTTAAGATTTTCAGAATGGTAACAAACATTTCAGGGAGATATGTGGGGATAGGTGTAATGGCAAAGAAAAAGTTTTGATAATCATGAACAATGAGTGAATTACCTTTCTTATTAATTAGATACGTTTCTGGTTTAGTTAATTAATATAAATGGGTAAGTAAGCAGCTGTGAGGAGGTCCCAAATTAGTATGAAAGATATCAACTATTTATGCACCTATATTTTTCCTATTAAGCTAACAACCACCTAGACCATGTGGCCACATTTCAGATTAATTTATAGAGGTGTAAATCTCAGATAACACTGTTGTAAATCTAGAGCAATTCCAGTGAGCACAATGAACTTACTCACAGCTTGCATTAGTGTAATTGGAATTGGAATATGGTCTGTATTGCAATAAGGCACCAAGTATGCGGCAAAATTCATTTTGTCAGAGAAAAGCCTCTTAAGTTTTCCACTGAAATTTACTTCAGAGGCCAAATAAGTGTAGAGCTGTCTGCCTAATCCCAGGATGGACTAAGTAAATTTATACTGCTCTCTTTTCACAGAGCTGTTCATTGTTAATGGCAAATTCACTTGTGTGTGCTTCTAGGAAACTGCCTAATTCATACACCGTTTAAAACAGAACCACTGCTGATAGCTGTAATTAGTTACATAGCAACCCTTCCTCCTGCTGCTGCAAGAGTGAGGCTGCTAGTCCAACTTCTATAACAGGCATGTAGCAATTAGTAAAGCCTGAATCTAGTCCAGTGATATTGAAATGAAAGGGTAACAGTTGAGAAACTGAGCTTACTTTTTTTGTTTGATCTTGGAGGTATTATATTTGCAATTAGTTTGCAAAGGTAATTTTCAAAAGAATAGTTGTATCTCATTTTGGTTCTTCTAGATTGTGCTGTAAATGCCCTTTCTGTTTCATAACACTACAGTTATGGGAAAACACTCAATGACAGAATAATGGTCTAGTACAGGACATTAATTTGGAAACATTTATCAAGTCCAGTGGCCTGCTTTATTCTTTCTAATCTTCAAAAGATTTATTCTCAAACAGAAGAAAACAATCTGAGCTCTTAGTAGGTAGGTGTTTACAAGATTAGAAATTTAATCAATGTTGGATTTTTTCCCTCTTTCAGTGTGAGTATAGACGCAATTTGTTTGTCAGTCGGGGAGGGATAAAATACACATCTATTTCTCAAACAGAAAATCTCTTCTTCAGTAAGGAAACATTTTATTTTCCTGATCCTTCAAGTTGCTTTCTATTCACTTGCTAAATTCTACATGACTTCTCCAAGTATTTAACATATATTTTTGCATCTATTACAGTTTAGTTCTCTGTCTGTTGAAACCTCAATTTTCAGTGTTTTTCCAAGTGATAACTAGGAAATGAAATTTATAAATAAAAAAATAGACTAAGGCTTTTAGGCAACATTTCTGACTTCATTTGCAAAATCTTTTCACACTACTTTTGCCACAAAATCTAGCCAATACAATTTTTGCATATGAATTCCAACTAACTTGAAAAGCCTAGTGAACAAGCCCTTCTAAATTAAGCCTCTGCATTTTGCATAATTAAATACTCTTGCATTTGATCCTAGAGTTTGCCAGGGATGGATGCTTTGAAGGTTTTCGGAGGAACCTTATGCACTCATAAGTTGTCTATTTCAGGCATTCAAGTCAGATGCCTGACATCTCTCCATGGTCCTTAACAGCTGATGAACATTAAAGCTACACAACCAAAGTAGATAATTCTGAAATAATCCCTCCAGAACCAGGTGTAGGATGTGCACTTGACCCTCAGAAAGGCTGCTTTGCTTTGCTTCTTTACTACTAGCAAGTTGCTTTGGAGTTGATGAGCTTGAAAGGCTCTTCCAACCCAGTGATACTGGGATTATTTTCTGCTATAAACATAGTGCAGCTCTCTCCCCCACTGATTTCAAGTGCATCTAAAAAATCCAAGTTGTACTTTGTATAATACAAGTTTCTCTGGGAAAAAGGAATACAAATGATGCAGTGTATGGAGATGAAACATTTTGTGTCTAATTCACCACATATGAAGTGTAAGAAGAAAGTTTTCCATGAACAGAGACAAAATTCTTGTGGTAAAATGTGTGTCAGTCTGTGAATTGTGTAATCCCCCATGGAACTTCTTTGTCATCAATAAGTCAGAAGAATGGAGTATGATTTCACTCAATTGTGGGTCTTTTATTTGCTTTGTTTATTAAGATTATCCTTTACCTGTTGTAACTCTTAAAATTTTGGAGATATAAAACTGTATTTGAAAGAATGCTACTGAGCAGACCCCCGTGTGTTATGTGGGATGTGCACAAAGATATTACTTCTGAAAGGCACTTGAAAAGTCCTTTGCCAGTGCCGTTCATAACTGAGCCAGCACATTTCTGTGTACTTCTACTTGGTTAAAAACAAGGTAAGTGTTATCCCAGTGAGCACAGTGATTACACAAACCAGCTCTCCCTTCCTCTATTCCACTCTCACCCTCACCCCTCACAAAAAAACCCAACCCAAAACAAAACAAACAATCCACTTTCATGTACCAAACCCTGGAATCCTAAAACTGTCATTACAAAGAGGTGATATATTTCCTGGAGCCCAGGCAGCTGACTTTGGGGTCACTCTCTTTCATCATAGAAAGAGTGGGGAGTGGCTCCCACCTGGAGAGAGAAAGGAAATAGCATTCCTGTCATCCCAGACTGTTTAAGCATGTTGCTGATACAGCAATGCTATTGACAAGCAGCAGCTGTGGGGGGGCTGTCGTTATTCCTGTATCTCCACTTGCAAAAAATTCCTCAAAGAAAGTGTTGTGATTTTACGGAACGAAAAATATGATAAAAATGGACTGATCTCGCTTAACATATGAAAGAACTGTCCTTTACATAGCAAGCATTTTCTTTCTAAATTATGCGAATCATTATGTTTTTTCTCTACAGATGAAAAAGAGTAAGAAAGTTTCTTACAGAAGGAATCAGATTTTGAAATGCCTTAGCTTTAGGAAGCACTTTAGGAAAAACAAACAACTACCCTTGCACTTGCAAAAGCCTTAGCCTGTACAGAGAAATGTGGCGACCACAAAAAAATTACATCTTTTCAATAGGAAATGAAGAAAAAAGAAAGACTGATAGATACAACTATAAAGAATGCATGCTGAGGCTGATGAATGTCAGAACACAGACAATTTTGGAAGCTCAGGTAGAGATAAATTCTGTTCAATAAGTAAATGAAAAACTTGCTGCACTGATGGGAACAGTACAAGAGCCTAAAGAGACTAAAATAGGAAAAAAACCTGAATTCCCTGAGAATCAAACTCTGAGAGGATCAAACATGATAGATGGCAAAGGAGAAACTATCATGGCTTGCTGTCAGGGAAATTGCTTTTGTTTTATTGTGTTTCATACTTTATTTTGTGCTTTCCTTTCAAGTGCAGAAAATGAGGGGGGAAAAATTAGATTCAGGATAGTCTAGGGAATTTTGGATCTCTTGTTAATGAACCTTTTGTTACTGCTTAACCTTATTCTATGTCTTGGCCAGCTCTTAGAAATTTTACTCCTCCAGAAATTTCATATAATAATCATTTACAAATTCTGAATGTTAATAGAGATTTACAGTATTAGATCAGTGCTAAAAGATGCAAAAATAGGTACACACTATAAGAGAGAGGCTTCAAGAATATTTAGCTGCTAAAATGAGACTCAGTGTTCAGTGTATGTACAATCAGTAGTTTTACCAAGGTCCTATCCAGACTGGGTGCCTTTCCACAAAACTACACCTTGTATTCCAAAAAAGCGAAACACAGGAAAAACATCTGAAATAAAATTTTTAAATGGTTAAATAAACTTTTCTCAGATGACTTGGTTTCATTTTAGTGTTGTTCTTGTTTTCCTACACAAAGTAAAAATGTTAGCTCAAAGGTAGCCTGAAAATCTCACATAAGATATTAAGGCAAGGTTGAAACCACATCATTAGGAAAGTGAGAAGAGACTGACCAGTATGGTTTTAGGGGAGCTAAAAAGGAACAGCAAATAAAACCATTTATTTAATTAGACTTTCAGCATTCCTCCATTAAAAAACAAAGTAAGCTGGGAATTCACAGTTATATTTGTATGAAGTTACATGTAGCTAATAAAAATGTATTTAAAAGAAAGTTTCAGACAAATTCAGTAACAAATAATGCTACAAGTCGTATAGGATGAAAAATGTGTTATAGATAAGAAAAAAAGGGGCACCGATGGCTTTTCCATGAGAATTTAGATATTTCTAGAGATAATAGATAGTAAGAACAGCTGATGGTTTATCAATATTAATTTATTAAAACATTATAAATATATATCTTTTTCATATACTGCTTTCTTATTCACTTCCACTGTTTTTGTTTTTGTTTTTTTAAGGCTGTGTGTGTTGATTCTTTTTTTAAAGGAATGTAAACAAGCTGGTAAACAGATAACCTTATTCTAACAGCAACATCTTGAGTGGGGGTGGGAAGCAACCCCAACCTCCTCTGTGCACAGTCAGCATGAGTCCATGAGGACAAATGGTTTTCCTTATTCACACACTAGTAAAATCCTCCCTGCAGAGCCAGGTTTAGCAGGGTCTAATTTTTGTGTTTTCTTTTTGTTTCCTACAGATGTCGAAGTTGCTAGAATGAGATGGGTCTTTCCTAGTGGGAATTTTAGACAGGCTTTTCTCTGTAAAGTGTAGTATTAAAGCCTAAAAGAGAGCAAGATGGTTTAGGATATTTACAGAAAAAAAAAAAAAAAAAAAAAAGGAAAAAGCAGGAGAAAAAAAAGCTTTTTGTCTAAAAAAAGACAATTATTTGGTTAGTAATACTAATAAATAGTTATATCAGTGTTAATACCATACACTTTTTCTCCCCTTTATCCTTGTCATTTACATGGATAAAGTCAGCCAACAACTTGGAGATGTTTGCATATTCAGCTTACTTCAGATTTCTCAAATGCAGCTGTCTGCAACTGAGCCTTTAATGACCATCTCCCTCTGTATTAAATGGAGATAAAATGATTAATGAAGAATGCAATACTTTAGGGTCACTTTAGATATTTACTTTAGGACATGAATAATCTTATCCTAAATGTCTTGTGTTTTTTGACGTGTAACTGTCAGGAGTGCAGGTGCCTTGCAAAGGCATGGATATCTGCATTCTGACTT
Organism: Cyanistes caeruleus; assembly: GCF_971803275.1. Lineage (NCBI taxonomy): Eukaryota > Metazoa > Chordata > Aves > Passeriformes > Paridae > Cyanistes > Cyanistes caeruleus. The sequence continues at coordinate 36,830,392 of NC_141703.1, forward strand.
CTGGGGTTGATAAAACAACCCTTGAAATTCACCTTCCGGTCACAAAGAATGAGTTCCTTCCATCCATAAAGACAATTCAGGCAGATGAAAAGGAAAGACAGCAAAATAGAAAGGCAGTACTGCACCAATTCAAAGGGAGGCAATATCCATCAAAGCAGAGATGGTCACAGAGACATCTCTCTGAGTCACCAAAATATATCAACTATCTAACAGAGAAAAGAAGCCATCAAAGCAGTCTTCACAGGAGAACATGCAGTAAGAGAAACAACTAGAAATAGTATCAGATAATGGAAGGCAGATGCTTATACAAGAACTGCAAATAAAGCAAGCCTATTATCCCATTTTTGTCAGGGTGTTAATAAAAAAAAAAAGAAAAAATAGAGGAAAATGAGAAAAATAATGGGAAAATCATTAAAATAAGAAAAATTCCAAATTACCTAAAATTTAAATTTTCAGATTTCTATGACATACATAAGACCTGATGAAATGCATCCCAAAGCCCCAAGAAAATTGATATATTTAGTTGCCAAAGTGCTTTCACATTTGAATATATTTGAATATATCATTTTTGAAGAGTCATGGAAGCCAGGTGATCTTCCCGGTTACCAGAGAAAAGGAAATATAGCATTCATTTTTAAAAAGAGGTGCCCTGGTAGCTAGCTACCAGTCAGGTTCACCTCAGTACCTGACAAGATCTTCCAGGAATTTATGCTGAAGCATGTGGAAGGCAGGGAGATGATGAGAGACAGACAAAAGTCATGGCTTCATCAAGGGAAAATCATGCCTGACTAAGCTAGTGGCCTTTTCTGAAGGACTGTATCAGTGGACAAAAGAAGAGCTATCACCCTGGGGTTCTGTAAAGCCTTTGATATGGTCCCACATTGCATTCTTATCTCTAAACAGGAGAGTGTGACTTGAGGTGTGGACTGCTAGAGTCCAGAGAGTTGCAGTTAAGGACTGTAGGACAAAATGGAAACCAGTTATGAGTTGTGTCTCTCAGGAATATATTTATGGACCAAGTATAGATTGGGACCAGTACTGCTTAACATCTTCACCAGTGACAATGAGACTGAGTTCAGCCTCTGCTAGTTTGTGCATGACACCAAGCTGTGTGGTGCAGTCAATTTGCTAGAGGGAAGGAATACCATCCAAAGGGATCTGGAGAGGCTTGGGTGCTGGGTCCATGGAAACCTCATGAAGTTCAACATGAAGTGTAAGGGGCTGTGCCTGGGTCAAGACAGACCCTATCAATACAGGCAGGAGGATGAATAAACTGAAAGCAGCCCTGTAGAGCAAAACCTGTAGAGCAAATACTGGTGGAAGAAAAATCGGACATGAGTCATCAAGGTGCATTTGTAACCCAGAAAGTCAAACATTCTGGCTGCATAAAAAAAAGGGTGGTCAGGAGGCTGTGAAGTGATTTTTTTCCTCTATTCTGGTTTGATGAGAACCAATCTGGACAACTGTGTTCGGCTCTGGGATCATTAGTACAAGACAGATATAGATCTGATTGAGTGGACACAAAGGAGGGCCTTGAAAATCATGAGGACTTTCTTATGCAGAAATACTGAGAGAGTCAGAGGTTGTTCTGACTGGAAAAAGAAGGCTTCATGGAGGCCTTCAGTGTATAAGGGGACTTGTAAGAAAGCTGGAGACTTTTTAACAATCACGTTGTTTGGGGACAATGGGCAATGGATTTAAATTGAAAAAGATTTGACATAAAAAAAGAATAGTTTTCACAATAAGAGTGGAAATTAAGTAGAAGTGGTTGCCCATAGAAGCTGTGGATGTCCCATCCCTGGAAGTGTTCTAGGCCAGGTTGGTTGGGGCTTCAAGAAATCTTGTCCAGTGCAAAATTTCTTACCCATGACAAAGAGTTGGACTAGATGATTTTTGAAAGATCCATTCCAACCTCAAAAATTCTATAATTCTATTCATAGTTTTCTATGAAAACTACTGGGGTTGAAAATTCCAGTTCAAAAGACAGCTACTCCATAGTTCCTATAAATGTAGTTCTTTTTCTATAAATTAAGTTATTGGAAATAAAGTTAATGTTTTCTTCATATCCAAAAATACTATTCTGAGAAATTTTTGGAGCTAAAGCAGACATTTTCTTTCTTTCCGTCTCCTCTTGTTGTTTCAGAATCACTTCATGTTTGTTTCTTCTTTAAGGTCTCAATTAATTGTATTTAGTTTCATAACTATTTGGAGGGCCTACAAGATTCAGATGTTATCAACTGTTGCAGAAATGTGATTAAGAATAAATATAGGAATCAGAATAGGAATAAAAGTAAGGGAAAATAAGTATTAATTTAACTGTTTAATTGTTTTTGAACAAACATCTGAAAAGTGAGTTAAATTTTCTAGTTTGCTCTGGGAACTTAAGGTCACTTCAATGATACAAATAATTGTAAAAACACAAAGATAGTGATTTTTTTTTTTTTTTGAGATATTATAGAAGTGAAAATCAGCTGAAATATACAGGTATGTGTTTAGTTCATTATTTTCAAAGAAATAAGCACCACAAAATATGTGGATTATAAGGAGGGGCTGGGAGGCCAGAGACAGAACCAAGCAAGATAAGAAAAGAACAATCCTAACATGAAAAACATACAAATAAAGAGGCCTTGAGCTTTACACTGGAGGGTGTCAAACATGAACTTCGATTTGAATAAAGGGTATACATCAAAGAAACAGAGCTTCAGATCTAAGTTCTGCTTTCCTTGGGTCAAAGGGATTAGACCATCCAGGACCTACAGCTTCTGCAAGAGAAGGAAAAATGAAAAGCCATCTCAGTTGAAATGAATTGTGGGGAAAAGTTAAGTAACATGGAGAACTTGAGCTTTCATTGCCTTTGAAAACAGTTAGAAAAGCCATTACTCTCCATGTCCTTTTCTCATTGTGCTTGTTACCACAGCAGACCTTCAGCAACAGAGCTCACTCTCCAGAACCAAAACAGATGGTTGTCCCTTTCAGAAAAGCATCAATGAAGGCAGCTGAGCTAATCAGGCACATCTTAACATTTGAGAAAGAACAAAGAACTTGTTCCAAGTCCTGAATCTTGTTTGACACTCACAGATATATGATTTGATCACAATCTAAACTTCATTTAGATTTCTGAGAGTTTTTGGAATTTTTTAATTGAACACAGTGACAGTTTCTCAGTTTGACTTTAGTGATATTCAATAAAATACATCTCTGTTGAACTGTTTGTCTCCTGTTGCTTCCTGTTAAGACCATAGTAGGTGATTCACTGGTTTTGCTAATGAACAAAACATATTTTTAAATACTTCTGCTTGAACTGTACAAAACTGTTTATATTTATTGGTTTAATTTAAAAATATAAATATTTTTCTTAGTTAAAAATGGAAGAAATAAATCTGTTATTCTTAGAAAGATACTAAACCAAAATATATGAAAGCCTAGATTTAGAAAGACTGTGGATTTACTTTAGATTCTGGAATACCTTTATTTAGAAGTATTATTATGTTTTATCCTCCGTTACTTCTAGTTCATATTTGGCATTTTTGTAGATAACACTGTGGCTACTAAGTTCTAATGTGTTCTGGCTGAAATTAATTTTTTCCTCTTGGAAAAACTTTTTTAAAAATATAGTGTTGCAGATAGGTAAAACCTTATAAAATAAGGGCCTTGTTACCCTTGTAAAATCATGGCTCAGGCCTGTGACTTAGGCTAAGTAGAGGGGACCTGTGGGAGAGTGACTCAGCTGGAATGGGGGTAGAGAGACACGAGAGATGTGAAGAACATGATGTTTGACTGCTGCATGCCCACATCGTGGTGTGTGGTGCTTGGTTGACTTGGACTTGTTGTGCCTTAAAATTGTGTAAACTGGTAACCACCTAATTGCTTAAAAAAACCTGCTTTTTGCCATAAAGGAGATCTCCTTTGCACTGCCTGGGAACTCCATGTCGCCCTGCATCGTCACAGTATAGTCATTCAGCTATTAATTAGAGCAGAGAAAACAAACAAACCTGTAATCTGTGGCTGAAGAGAGGTGATGTGACATTTGTGTCCCAGCATTAATTTACTTACCTATTTATTTAGAGACAGAGACTTTCAACAATCAACAGAGAAAATACCTCTTCTTTACTTGTGAAGTTTATCCATAAAATTTTAGATCAGAATAGAATTTGGTACAGGCATAGAATACAATCTATATTTGTTCATACAAATCTGTTGAGGGTGATGGGTGATACTAGGCATTAAAGGATGTTTACTAGGATATCACTGGGTTTGATGTGTGAGTCAGTGGCTTCCCTGTTGGATGAGGCAACCATTGTCAGAGTTTAATTTCTGAGTTTAATACCTTTTCCTTCATGTTTTGAATATGTTTTTCCATTTTCTTTTTTCTTGCAGACATTTTTAAAATTATTTCAGTATCTTTTCATAGCAAATTTATTATTAAAGGAACAGGCAAAAAAAATATTTTAATTGTAACAGGAAAATTAGACTTCCATTTCCTGCTTTTTCACAACTTTCTGTGGGTCAACTTGTTTTTTTGATTTCTCATTATTTAAGAAACCAACAATATAAAAGAGTAGTTTCTCTTAATCTATGCCAGCTGATATCTATTCACTCTTCCAGGTATTATGTTTTTCCTTTCTTATGAAAAACAGTCTTAGCATTTTCTTAACTGTCTTATTTCACATCATCAGCTTTGGAAGCAGCTTCTTTCTCAATTTCTTTTCTCCTCTGCTTCCAGTATGCTTCTTTATGATGTCTCTGTGAACTTCAAAACTTCTATTTCTAAAATCCAAAGTACCTGACTTGTATTTTGTGTATCTGTCTCTTAGTTTAACTGCCAAACATATCCTAGGCTGCAGGAGTGGGTCCAGCAGGTCAAAGGAAGTGATTCTCCCAACGTGAGCTCTGCTCTGATGAGACCTCACCAGGAGTACAGCATTCAGCTTCAGTGTCCCCAACATAAGAAGGTGTTGGAGTGAGTCCAGAGGAGGGCCATGAAGTTGATCAGAGGGATGGAGTTCCTCTGCTGTGGAGAGGCTGAAAGAGTTGAGATTGTTCAGCCTGGAAAAATAAAAAGGTCGGGGGACACCCTCCAGCAACTTTCCAGTACCTAAATGGGGGTGTGACAAGTTTGTTGGAGAGGGACTACATATGCATACATAAATTCAGCTGCATGAAGAAAAGGTAATGAACATCATGATGAAAGAAACAATTTCATCCTTCAGCCCAGAGTCAGGAAGGGACACATTTTCCTATCTGCTGCAGAGCATTGTGTTTTCAGCATCCTACATCACTTATGTAAAGTCAAGGAATCAGAAAGAAACTGCAACACTGCCACTGATGATACTGCAACAGGAAAATTGAAAGAATGGCAATATTTAAGGAAGAAAGTTAAGCATTATGCTTAAATCATACCTTCAGAAAAATGGCTTTAATGTTCAATAAAACTGTGTTTAGAAAGAAGCAGGTTGATATATTTTTATCCCAAAAGAATGATAAAATGCTTTCCAGTCCATTATGAATGAAAAGAATAAAATATTCCAAGAAACACCATTGTTATTTCTAGTAGGATTCCCTAAGGACTGGTACCAACCAGCGATAGTCACAATTCCCTTCATTTCTCTGGAACTAAATTTGAAAAAAAAATACTCTTGATAAAATTTTCTGATGACACAAATATTGTCAACGTGCTAAATTGATGAGCAAGACAAAAATCACATAGTTATTGAAATTATTTAATAACTCTGACCCATTCAAAGAAATAGCTTTAGTGCAGGTAAATGCATAAATTATGTTTTTAAGGAATGAACGACAGCTTCTGGAAAAAATTATTCTGAGAGGTATCCAGAGCACCAAAAAAAACTGAGCTCGCATGATACACTTGTGATAAAAAAGCTTATTTTGATCTTTTGCTGTGTAAGTAAGAAGAATAAGGAAATACTGCTGAAATAGATATCAGGATATGGAAGTCATTATTTTAAGCATATTTTAAAAGGGATATTGAAAAAGCTTACATAAATAAAAAAGTAAAATAAACCCAAAATTTACCATTAATTATTTCAAAGGGGAAAAAAAATACCTTTCAGTCAAAATCTCAATAAACCCAACACATTTAATTTGCATATATCAGCAGACAATATGGATGATAAAAATTTTAAGGATAACTGGTTTTTTGAGTTATGCAACAGTGTTTCAGCAGCTAAGAGGGATTCTTTGGCTTCTGACATTCTCAGTTCAGGACTGCATAGTTTCAAAGGCATATTGTAGCTGAATATATGCTACCAAACACTTGGTATGTGTTTGGTAGCATATATTGCTACCAAATATATGCTGGTCCCCTTCAACTTGAAAGTATGGGTTCTTAAAAGCCCCAATCCTACTGAGCCAAACTCAAAATATTTGCTGTAAATTTGGTGCAAAAAGTGAAAATATAATATGCTATATAACTGCCTCACTAGTTATTTGTATTGAATAGCTTTTACTGAAGGTTGACAGAATGTGCTTTATAAAAGATTAATTATGGGACCACAGTAATAGCTTTCTCTGTCATTATTAAGTCCATTCTTTTAATGAAATTTTCCTGAAAGAAAAAAAACCTACAGAACTACTCAGCCACTCTATCTTCTATCTAGTTTCAGAATCTAGCATATTTTTTCTCCTCATTGTAGATGTTATTATTTGAAATGTACTTCATACAGCTGGTTTTTTATTATTTGGTATTTTCTTCCAACTTTAGATCTGTTCCTTCTTCCCCTTTTTAATTAAATTGATTTATTAGCATCTGTAGGCATGTGAAGTTATTTATCAAATATTTATCCTCTGAAACAGGTTCAAGACTTATCTTTACATTATAGGAGTAAATATTATAAATTTAAGTATATTAAACTTTTATTTTATGAAAAGAATTAATCTAAAAAGAGTGTGGTGAAAATATGCATGGATCCAAATATGGGATTTATCTCAGTTCTCTTGCATTCTTAAAAGCCGGAAAAGGAGACACAATCGGTTGTGAAACATCCTTATGGTACACACAAGCCTGAAATTTCTTTTGAAACCTAGAAATATAAATTATCACTTTATGTCACAAAGCTATTAATTTATAAGTGGCAGCGTTTCCTTCTTCATACCATTTAAGTTGTAAGTAGCATCTGTTATGATTTCTTCCAAGCCAAGTGTTCTCAGTAGATGAACAAGGGGTCAGTTTCCTCCTGTGATTTCAGATTTGGACATTATTTTTTTTCAGTGTCACCAGACTCAAAGACAATTGTAGGTATGACACAGATATGGAAACACTATTCTCTCTGAGATGCTGCCATTTATATGTGCAGGGCTGAAGACTTTGACTGATAAAACACGGGATCTTTACAGAACCAAACCATAAGCAGTGAGATTTTCAAGCCACATAGGTCAACACAGACATATTTAACAGAAGTTCTTGATTTGTATCTAGCCTTGTATTATTTTAGGGGCATCAAAACTCTGCTCCTATTGGAACCAAGCTGAAATGGCAGGTTTAGAGGCAAAACCTTGGAGTATACTGTTAATAAGAAATTTTCCTCTACCTAATTTTAAGAATTTTTCTTATAAACATACTAAATTTTGCATATGTATCTCTGTCCTCCGCTTAATCTCTAACCCTCTGCATGTCTTCAATTATTTATCTTGCTTCCTCGCCCCAAATCTGGACACTAGAAGAATTCAGTGAGGAAACACAAGAGCCATAAATTCTTAATTCACACTGGAAGAAGTTACAAGGTAATTCTCTGTACAAAATTTTTCACTTTATTTGGTTATGTGGTACTAAAAAATCAATTATTCTCATGAAAATCCTAGAAAGAAATGTTCCTAAATTAAAAGAAGTTGTAACTGACAAATAAATACAACTCTGAATTAAAACAGATACTTCAGACACACCAGATGCATGTGTTGACTGGTTTTGATGGAAACTTGACATACTAAGACACCCCAGCATGAGTGCTTTCTCTGTGTCTTTAACCAGATTTTGTATGAATATAAATCTCAGTCTACCACATAGTTTGGGGTGTAAAGTACATGGCACACAGAAGTGTATTACATACAGCAGAAATAAGTTTCTCCAATACTTTTTTGCATTATCTGTTTAACTTTACATTCAAACATATAGTTTCCTTGTTTTTTTCATATGCTGAGAACAATTGTGCACACATGCATCTAAGCTCCCTGCTGGCATAGTGATAACCTGCAGAGAGATATTTATTTAATGCTACACTGAGCAGATGAAACACTCCACACAATAACAGCTTTTCCTCCTGAATGTAAAAGGGAAAAAAAATCTTATAAGAGGTCTGTACTCTTGAGAAACTCTTTTTCTACATTTTGATAGACTGCAAACAATTTTCTCTTATAAATGATTTAGATTTCATAAATGGTTCAATGTACCTTTGCCTATTTAATTCAAAACAAGAAGGAAAAAAAGGTTTCACATATTTTATGCATATGTTGAATATGAGGAAATAGAAAATAATATAAGAAATAAAGTTTAGGTAACTGTACACAACTCCCTCTGTTCCTTTATGTTTTCAGATAAAAGTAAATATATTTTTTAAATTATTTTTTTAACACAAAAGAATCCCCAATTTTCTGGAGATAAAAGTCAGATGAACATCAAGAAACAATGTTTGACCTTGAGTAAAATTCAAAACTATATTCAGGATCTAATTTCAAGAAGACTTAGGCAATATTATCCTTAAAAAACTATTAACAGAATACATTACTAGAAACAGGGAGGGCGTGGCATTTCTTTTTGGCTTTGTTTTGGGGTTTGTTTGTTTGCTTTTGTGTGAGTTTTGTTTGTTTGGGGGTTTTGTTTTGGTTTTGGTTTTTGTTTGTTTATTTTTTTCTACAAAGAATTATAAAAGAAGAGCAGCACAAAATATCAGTGCAGAGCTAGCAGCTTTTATACAAAAACATCTGACAATGAGCAGTAAAAGCATCCAGCTCCAGTTAAATTAATGGTCAAATTCCCAACTAAAATTTCCTAACAAAGAATCCCATCATTTCACTCTTAGTAAAGAGAGAAATTCTTAATTGGAAGTGTTAAAGAAACCAAACCCAAAACCTAGATTAAATGGGATGAAGTTACTTGAACCTTTAAGGAAGCTCAATTCAGGGTCTCTCTAATTCCCTTATCCAACAAATTAAAATGCAACCAAATTATGGATTAGGTCCAATCTTTGTATGATATTGAATACCATTCTAAGTACCATTATGGAGGCACAGCTTCCATTAAAGTGAGTAAAAAATTAAACATCCTGGAACCTTTTTCCTTTTTGTCTGAATAAAGCATGGTGCTTGGGTGTCTTTCCAGAGATTCTATTTATTTCAGTGCATTACATTATTTCAATGTATTTTGTAATCTATTTATCATATACTGTGGATTTTGTTCATCATTTTTCTGTGTATTTCATAACCTTGTCTATCACAGAAAGAACATACCAGACTATTTTTCTTACTATGATAAAAGATTGAGAGTTTATCAGACTGGTTATTTTACAATTCAGATTTTTTTTCTCCTTTCCGTGTTTATCAGTTTTGTTCCTTACAATATGCTCAAGATACCAGTAGTTTTTTCAGCACACAGTATACAAAATATGTATACATAAATGAAGAAAATTTATATCAGCTTTTATGATAAAGAAAAAACTAACTGTTCCTGATTCCAAAAGGAATTGTTTACATGAAAATATGTTTGCAATGGCAAAAATATGTGAAATACTTTCAAGGGGCCTATTCACATCTCTTAGAAATTACCTTTGTAGAATATTTACTGGTGTAGATTTAGACACAATTGTCAATGGCTGATATTTCACAGCATCACAGAATGGCTGTTGTAAGAAAGGAACCCCTAGAGATCATCTAGTCCAGCCTCCTGCTCAGGCAGGGTTGCCTAAAATTAGTTTTCCAGGACCATGTCCCGGCAGCTTTTGAACATCTCCAAGGATGGACACTCTACAACCTCTCTGAGCAATCTGTACCACTGCTTGATCATCCTCAAAGTGAAAAAGTGTTTCCTGATGTTCAGATGGAACCTTCTGTGTTTCACTTTGTGCCCATAGCCTCTATCACTTGACATCACTGAAAAGAGCCTGACTCCAACCTTCATGCAGGCTCCCTTCAGGTCTTTGTGTTTTTATAAGACCTCCATCAATCTTGTCTTCTCCAAACTGAAAAATCACAGCTCAGTCTTTCCTCATAGAAGAGACACTTCAGTCCCTGCTGGCAATAATCCTCTTAATGCAGCCCTGAACACCATTAGTCTTCTTTGCTACAAGGATGTGTTGTTGACTCATGATGGTACATGGCACATTCATTGTTTATTTGATGGAGAACTTTATTATTCTGAAAATCCAGAATCATTCATTTGCATTCAATTACTTAAATAATACTACCAGCTAGCTTTGATCTTAGCTTTCTAAGTGGAAGTTTGCCTACTGAGGAAGACTGCACTGTATGTCTCTACAACACTGCTCTCTCTTACTCATTCTTCTCTTGCCTCTTTTCTGGTTCTTTAAATTGAACACCTCCAACAAGACATGTCTTGTCTCTGTGACTGGAAAATTATACATTGCATACATTATTTATGTCTGTTTTCTCAGCATTGGTCATATACACATGATACCTCAAGTCATATGAACTTCAGCTGTGCCCTGTGCATACCTGTGACTTGGACTGTGACAAGCGACACCTCCAGAAGAAGGACTCTGGGACCCACACCACTGAGAAGATCAGAAGGAACCATGGGATTCCACAGGCATCCATGTGTATGGTGTCTTTGCTTAATCATTCTTTTTCACTCACTGTCTTTCTCTTTTCCCTTCCTTGCCTCTCCTCCTGCTTCTTTCTCTCTGCATCACTTCTACTATTAAATAAAATCCGTGCTATTGACTTCTGCATATGCACTTGTTTGCACCTTAATTCAGGCAGAGGCATCTCTTATAATCGGATCATAACTGTGGTTATACTTATTTTGTCTGTAGTTATGCACATTGTCTGTGGCATGGTTAAACACATCAGGAGAAAAATTCTTGGGTTTCTGCTACATAAGACACCTGGTGTATTTTTCAGTAAATGGAAGGGGATGAACTCATGCTCACTGATGTGAAGAATAGCTTCCCAAGTTCTATTTGAAAAAATTAAGGGAAATAAGACTTTGCAGAACAACCACAAGAATAGTAATTTTTTTTTTGTCATAGCATAGATTTTAATGCATTTACTTGCTAAAGCTCAAATCATACTTCAGTCTCTTCATATGTAGTTGCTCTTAATATCATTGGGAACTGAAAATTTAGTGTAAAGATTCAGTGCCCTCATAAATTAAATTTTTAGTTACAAACTTGTCTGAAGGTAGAAAACAAAGCAAATCAGTCTTACAAATGCCTTGATATTTTACAGGCTTAAAACCCCATTGGAGATGGTCTTTGTTGGGCATCTGGAATTGGTCTGCATGTGAACATGGATTAGATATACTAAAGACATATAGCTAGTTGCAACGTGCAGATTCCTTCTACTCACTTTTATTGGTGATGTATGGGACTCTTTACAGCTTCAGCTGAGTTTTCATCATGTCTAGTCACAATCACCGAGGTCTGTCAATAGAAAGGAGGATTGCCTCAATGTTATTTGAGCCAAATCCTGCTACTGGAAATGACTTTGGAAACTTAGCTGTTATCCCATGTATGCTTCCTGTTCCTTTCTTAAGACCTGGCTTCCAGAAGAAAGGCTGATAATTATTTTGTTGATAGACATTAAATTGATATTTTCTCTTTCATAATGCAAAGATAAAATTACCTGGATTTGAGTTGTGTTTCATCAGAGAATAATTTTTTGGATTTATGGACGTGTCCCTTTAGCTTTCAAATCCACTTACGAGAATGTTTTGTTTTGGGGTGCCATGCTAGTTATGTAATTTTTTTATTTTCTACAGGAACACAGCCAATATAGCTCTTTTTCCACTTCTGAAATAATTTCAATTTCTTTTGTCCTAACAGTGCATGAATCACTTGAGAACAGAATAAATTTTACTTATCCATTTTATTACTGCTTTAATCCCCAAGATCACCTTTGTGTGATTTTGAAAACAACACAATATGATTTCAAAAAACATAATTCTAGTCTAACAATTTTTTAAAAAAAATCCTAGATACAACCAAAAGCATGAGGCTGATGTTTTTGCCTCATGACATCCATACTTCTATACTTTATTCTGAAGGAACCTGTAAAATAAGGAATGGGAAACAAACTAATTTAAGTGTCATTTATACTTTATAAACAGCTTACTTTTTAAATTTATATATCCAGATGGCCTCTTAGGCTACGTTAGATTAAGAAAGTACTTTATTGTTAAAAGGAAAGGTGATTGATGTATGTTTTACTGAGTTTAAAATTTTAATTGTCATTGATACCAATAGGAGCTATACTGATCTCTAATAAGCAGACACATGGAATGAAATTCTATTACTTCCTCATTAATGTATTACATTTGTAATCCAGAATATTTAAATGTTTACTACTTGTATTTAACAAAGATGGCATGCTAGCTACAAAAATAAAAACTGTGCAAAGTATAACAACTCTTTTATTCTTATTACTTTGGAAAAGAAATATAAAAATATACATAAGAAATGAAGAATGTATAATCCATTTCATATTTGCAAAAAATTTAAAATAACACTTGAAACTGTCCAAAACTCATTTTTGTACCATATACTCTGAGAAACTGTTCCAGGCCACTTTCATGAAATTGTATGTGTCAGTGAAAATATTCTGTTAAAATTTTACTTTTAAATGTGTTTACTTTAACTTCTAAATCATTTCACATTTCACACAGAATTTTTCTTCTAACACAAAACATTACATTTCCAAATGCAGATTTGCAGGTTTGTGACTCAGTTTGACATTACTAGAATTCACATGTTTAAATCCCAATACTTCACTTTGAAAATTGATACTCTACTATTAGTAGATTTTTTAATTACCATATATGAAATCATGAAGTAATTTAATTCAGTATCTAGTTCGGGTTTGCAGAAATTTTAGATTTATTTTCCTTGTCTTTATGAATAGATTAATAAATAAATCCTATTAAATATATAGAATTTTTCTGTTTCATCTTTTAAAATGTTATTACTCATATTGACTCCATAGTTCTATAATAGCCATGCTGAAGTCCAACTAGTAACGGTAACTTATGTTGTTCTGAAGAAGAAAGTCTTCACCCTGGGATCGAGAACTTTACTAACAATTGGAGGGACTCTATTTATTTAACAAGCAAAAGAGCTCTTAATAAATTCAAGATGCTAAGATTACTGGTATCTTTACTTTGTTGATATCTGCTATTCCTCTTCTTGTCATATACATGAGCAAGCTGGTAGCAAATTTTGTCTCCTACTGCAATATTTTTAGTCTGGTATGTGAATGTTGTCATTAAAAGAACAGGCAGTATTATAAATGACAGTCATTTTCAGATTTCAGAAGAACTGAGAACATAGTATTTGGTACTTACAATCCATCTTCAAAATGAATCAGATGTTGTCGCTATATTTGCAATGATGTTGACACACAACTAATAGTCCAAACACAATCTAATGATAACTTAAACTAAATACTTCAGACATAAGACCTATGAAAAAGCAGATTTTTGAATATGTGCCATTGTCAAAAGGCTGTTAATTTTTATTAAGTTTACTTTGAGTTTACCTAATATTATATCTACCTTGTGATGGTAAGTGAAATATGTACATGCAGTCATGCTTTACTCTCATTATTCTCTAGAAAGTAAGTGTTGTAAATTATTATCTAGGAAATTCTCCTCCCCTGTACATCCTTGGGTAAGAGACTAGATTCCACTGACTTCAGTTAATTTTTAATATATGGCTAGCACATATTTAAAATATTGAAGCATTGCTGAAGAAGAGACAAAGAGATATTTTGAGGTGATAATAGCATAATCATAGAGTAATTTAGGTTGAAAAAGACCCCTAAGAGTACTTAGTTCAACCATTAAATTCTTACAATCAAGTCACCACTAAATCATGTCTCCAAGTCCAGCATCCCCACAATTTTAAAATACCTGCAGGCGTGGTAGCTCACCCATTTCCCTGGTAAACCCTTCCCAATTACTGTGTTGGACAAACCTTTCCATGAAGAAGTCTTTCTTATACCCAATATAAATCTCCCCTGGTGCAACTTGAGGGCATTTCATTTTGTTACTTGGAAGAAGAGACCAACACTTACCTGAATAAAATCTCCTTACAGGTTGTTATAGAGTGATAAGGTCTCCCCTGAGCTTCCTTTTCTCCCAGCTAAACAACTCCAGTTCCATCAGCTATTGTCATAAGACCTGTGCTCCAGGCCCTGTGCCAACTTTGTTGTCCCTCTCTGGACTTGCTCTAGCACTTCGATACCTTTCTTGCAGTGAGTGAACCAAAACTGAACACAGTATTCAAGATGCAGCCTCACTGTGCCAAGTACAGGAGGGCAATGAATGACCTAGTCCTGCTGTCCACACTCTTTCTGGGCAGATTTCCAGTCACTCTTCCCCAAGCCCATGGCATTGCATGGAGTTGATGTGACTAAAGTGCAGGAACCCGGCACTTCATCTTCTTGAAGCTTTTACAGGTCCATATGTTGATAAAGATATTAAACAAACCTGGCCCCAAGGCTTTGTACCTATATTTCCCCAGGATCCAACAAAGGATGGATTTTTTTATTGGCCATCCTTTTTTTGCTGATGTAGTTATGAAAACTTGTTTCATTTTTTTCCATGACAATAGTCATATTACCAATAATTGGCCGAAGATCCATTTGGGCTTTGACCCTTCAAATTTACTTCCTGCATAATCTCACATGTCCTTGTAGTATTGAGTTTCCTTCCACTTCTCACAAAAGTCATAAACTCTCTTTTCCCTGCCTGAGTTCCAGTCAAAGCTTTTTGTTCAGACAGCCCAGTCTTCTTCTCTGCCAGTGCATCTATCGGCACTTGGGAATGACCTGTTCCTAGGGATTTAACATTTATTTGAAGAATGCCCAGCCTTCCTGGACTCCTTTGCCCTTCAGAACTGTCTCTCAAGGGACTCTGTCAATCAGCCTCCTAAACAGGCTAACTCTGTCCTTCTGAAGTCCAAGGTGTCATTTTTGCCGACCCCACCTCCTTACTTCTCTGTGGATGGAACACTCTATTATTTAGATATAGATCTAAATGCCATGATTAAGACAACCTCCAAGCACTGCATCATCCACCAATCCTTCTCTGTTCACAAGTAACAGATCCAGTGGGGTCCAGATCCATTTCCTAGCTGACTCACCAGTTGTACGTCTTCCGTACGTTCCAGGAGCCTTCTAGACTGCTTTCTCTCTGCTGTGTTGTATTTCCAGCAGTTGAAGTCATCCATAAGAAAAAGGGCTGAACATGAGACCAATTGCATATAGATTATTTTTGTCTGCCTCTTCATCATGGTTGAGTGGACACCCCACCAGGATGTCTGTGTTGTTGTGCCCTGATTCTTAACCATAAACACTCAGTCCTATCATAACAGTCATGAAGCTCCAGACAGTCAAACCACTCCCTACCATACTGGACTATCCCACTGCCTTTCCTTCCTTGCCTATCCCTTCTGCAGATTTTACAGCCATCTATTGCTGCAGTCCACTTGTGTGCACCTTTACACCAGATTTATGCAATGGTAACTGTGTCATAGTTTTCCTACAGCACAATGGCTTCCAACTCCTCCTGTTTGTTGCCTGAGCTGTGTGCATTGGTGTAGATGTGCTTCAGCTGGCCTACAGATGTCTCTACCTTTCTGGAGAGACAAGCACTTATTTCTGTGTGGCTAGTCTCAGACAATTCTAAGATATGAATAACCCTTGTATTTTGCTCCATCCAAGGAATGTAATAGAGTAGGAAGTCTTCACATCTTTAACCTGCGCTGAAGGGAGGAGGCAGAGTTCGGAGCTAATTCTGTGTAATAAGTATATTCCACAAAAAAAATCCTTTAGATTGGGATGCAATATGAAACTTCCCTACCAGAACTCGTTTTGAAAATTGGTTAATAACAGACATAATAGCTCTTCAATAATATTAAATCATTCATTGCAGCAAAAATCAACTGGTTCCGTTATATCTTGAAGAGACGCTTTCTACCATTTCCTTACAATGTCTGCCAAGATTGTCTTCAGCTCTTCAAAACATTCAACACCTGAAGGTTAACTGCTCTGTTATTTTATCTTCAAATGCATAACTGTCTTTGTGGTGTAATAAGTAAATCAATTTCCTTCTAATCACAGCTGTCACAGGGACATAGGCTGTCCATACTCTGATGAATGGAAGGTTCATCATGAAAGGGTCTTTGGTGCTTTTAGGTTCAAAACTTATGTGGCATAATTTTGATGCTGAATTCTATAAATAGAAGAATTCTGAACATACTCATTACAAGTGTCTCTTACCATTACTGAAATTAATTTTTTGACAAAAAACACGGAAGTGTAAATGTGCCTTACAACAGTTGTTCACATTTTTCTCATTTTAAATGAAGAGGAAACTAGTGCACATTAGAAAAGCCAGGCAAGAAAGACAATTTCAACTACTTTCTGCATTTTCAATTCGTAAAATTTATACAGTTTCACTGAACTGTTTCTTCCACATGCTAATAAATAATGGAATGTACAATTTAATTAGTATTTTAAACTATACTAGCTATATACTCAAATCATTTCAGTGACTATAGAATCCCTGACTATAGAAATCCTCTATTAACAAAACCTCATACCAAGTTATTACTGCCTCTAATATCAGTTGCAACTGTGTTTGTGGACAACATCTCCTCAAGGGGGATGTGTAAGCAAACAGATACAGCATTCTTTAACATTAGTTTCCTTCCCAAAGGCATACATTTTTCATGTAAGTCACTAAAATTTTCATTACATATGTGTTTTCTGAAACAAAAAAAACCATTATTTCTGAGGTGAATATCAAAAGCAATCATCTTGTATAAGAATTCTTCACAGCTTATTTTCTTGGTCAAGACAAGCTGGAAGACTTCCTAATTTCCCTTTCAAAACTTTGGTTAAACGACCATTACTTTTCCAAGTAAACAAGAACACATTAAGCATTTATATATGCAAACACATAAGCCAAGAACAGGAATGAAGTCTACTGCAAAACTTAGTCACAAGATTGAGTAAAACTAACTGGTATTTTTTTTTTAAAACAAAAAAGTAAATGTTGTAATTTAAAAAAAATTTATTTCTATATCAGATGTTGCCATCAACTTGCTTGTAGTGCTATCACTGTTTGCATACTTAACTAATCTAAGACACCGGTGAAATAATCCTATTTACACTAGTAAAAGCTGTTGGAAGCAACCAAATGTATACGAAGTGTGTATATACACATAGTCACATATATGTGACTGTGTGTGTATTGAGCAGATGTGTTATGGTGAAGGTTTGTAAGAGCAATCACATAACCAAAAATCAGTTTATGTTGCAAGGAATCACCTAGTCCAACACCCTTGTTCAAGCATGGACACCTACAGCAGGTTGCCCAGGATCATTTTCAGTCATCCCTTAAACATCTTTAGTGGTGGAGACTTTCCATCCTCTTTAGGCATACTCTTATAGTATTTCACAGCTGTTTAAAAAATTAAACTCTTATTTTCTAGTCTCTTTATAAATGTTTGTGCCTGTTGATTGCTTATTTTACTTTGTGGAGCCTGGCTACACATTCTCTATATCACGTGTTTATACACACTTCTGAACATTCTTCAGGAAGGACAGTCCCAGAACAGCAAGGTTCTGTATGCTAAGGAAACTTTCGTGTCTACCCATACAGAAGCCACTCTGGCAGTCACAAACACACCACCTGAGCTGAAGCCACAGCAGGTGGCTCCTGGGGGCTGGCCAGTGCTACGCTTGCCTCCCTACACACAGTACACCACACAGTCAGAGAGGGTTTGATTACTGGCTCAACCCCAGGTTTCCCATAGTAGAGTCTCAGATGTCTCAATTCTTACAATAATTTCATTTTGATGCAAGAACTAAATAACAAAATAACAGCTTGAGCTGATGCCTCCAAGGAGGGACCCAGAGCAAAGGAGACCCTGGTCCTTTAAGAGATTGAAAGCAGCTTGGTGGAGAACTGCTCAAAGGTACTGGTGGATGAAAATTTGGACATAAGCCAGCAATGCTAGTTGCACTCTAGAAAGCCAGCTAGATCCTGGGCTGTATAAAATGTGGTATGGCCAGCAAGTGGAGGCATGTAACTTTCCCCTCTACTCTGGTCGTCTAAGAACCCACTTGTAGTACTGTGACCAGCTCAGAGACCTACAGAATAAGAAAGACACAACCATGTTAAAGAAGATCCAGGGGAGGGCCATGGAAATGACTGGAGAGCGGCAGCACTTCTCCTATGAACACAGTATTGAATTGAAGTTGTTTGGCCTGGAGAAGAGAAGGCTCTGGGGAGAGCTCATTATATCATGGAATGGTAGAACAATAGAATCAGAGAATCACATGATGGCCTGGGTTGGAAAGGACCATGAAGATCATCTAGTTCAAACCCACTCTCATGGTCAGGTACACCTTTTGCCAGACCAAGCTGCTTAAAGTCCCATCCAACCTGCCTTTGAACTCTCCCAGTGACAAAGCACCCATGGTTTTTCTGGACAGCCTCTTCTAGTGCCTCACCACTCTCATGGTAAAGAATTTCTTCCTAATGTCTAATCTGTCCTCTTTTAGTTCTCTGTCTTTCCTTCTTGACCTTTTACAACAGGGCTTTGTTAAAATTCTCTCTCCAGCTGTCTTTTAGGTCCCCCTTGAGTATTTGAAGGTTACTCTAAGGTCCCTAGAGCCTTTCCTCTTCCAGGCTGAACAACCAACTGTCTCAGTGTCTCCATAGTGGACGTGCTCCATCTCTCTAATGATCTTGGTGGCATTTCTCTGGACTCATTCCAGCAGGTCCATGTCCTTGCCGTGATGGGAACCCCAGAGGTGGATTCAGCAGTCCAGGTGGGGTCTTATGAGAGAAGACTAGAGGGACAGGATCACTTTGCTTGCCCTGATGGCCATGATACAGTCCAAGATATGATTGCATTTCTGGGCTCTTAGCATGCATTGCTGGGTCATGTTAAGCTTTGCATCAACCAACATCAAGCACTTCAGTACTTGAAGAGGGGCTACAAAAGAGGGAGAGAGACTTTTCACTAAATGGGTAGTGGCAGAACATGGGGCTGTGGTTTTAAGCTGAAAGAGGGTCTATTTATGTTGGACATATGAATTGGACATTTTTTACAACAAGAGTGGCAAGACACTGGAGGTAAGCCAGAGAAATTTTGGATGCCCCTCACTGAAAAAGGTCAGGGCCAGACTGATTAGGGCATTGAGTACCTTGATCTAGTGAAATATGTATCTGCTATTATTTGAACCTAGAAAACAAATTCTGGATTTATCAAAACCCTGAAAACTGCTTGATAACTTATGGGGGTACTAATGCTAGATTT
This sequence comes from Cyanistes caeruleus, assembly GCF_971803275.1. Taxonomy (NCBI): domain Eukaryota; kingdom Metazoa; phylum Chordata; class Aves; order Passeriformes; family Paridae; genus Cyanistes; species Cyanistes caeruleus. The sequence continues at coordinate 36,849,909 of NC_141703.1, forward strand.
GACTTTTCTGGTTACATTGCTTCTCTAGACTTACAGACAGTGAAAGTTAAGAAAGAAAAATCTGACTTTAACAAATAGAACAGAGAAAAATTATAAGCAGCTTATGAATAATATTAGGATATGGCATCAGGATATCTGATTAACCTGTGCTATTGGAAATAAGATGGATGTAAGAATGACCCCTGTAGGATGTCATATGTAAATCTATAAGAGGATGAATAAACAGTTCAGCACTTTCCTAAAAGTTTTTGTGTTTGGCAGAACATGGTGAGATTGCCTTAAGAGAATTCAGAGACTTGGGCTGTTTGATAAATCCTGCAAATGGAAAAAAAAATGGACCTGTCAAATTTAACATATCAGAAGCCCTATTAGGTCCTAAGAAAGAGGGAAATACATACCTCTCCTGGGTCCATTTATAGCCGCAGTATGTTTTACTCTCACAGTATGCTGGCAAGCCTTTTTATATCAACAATAAATGTGTGTTAACATATAGGACAAGCTTCCAAACTAAGAAGTGTGAATGTATCAGAAGTGACAATCTGGAATGCTATTTTTTTTCTTCTGTTTATGTTCAAAGGACAGAAATAGCCAAATATCAAAGGTCTTGTTTACCTACATAATGTGCTGAGCATTGGAATTTCTACCGTACAGATTAAGCCTCATTAGAAATACAGAAAGTGGCAGAAGCAGAAAAAGGAAATAATCAAGGCTGAAAATAACATGATTGCTTTTGTTAGAGTGTTTCAAACTTCACCTAAATGTGCAAGAGTTTCTATATTCATTTTAGTACTAGAAAAAAATATTCTTTGTACTTTCTATGAAATGATATTATATGCAGCAAAATATCTACATCTGTAAAAGCTCTGTTAAGAAAACATCTGTGAGGCAAGGTTTTATTAGTGCAGAGGTAGAACTAGTCTTATGCAACTATAGTCCTTTTGGGACCAAACAACTACCTTTTAGGCCAATTAGTTCTGCATCAAGTGGAAGTACCAGCTCAGGTCAGCTCTCCATTAGAGGGTTTAAACATGTTTCAAGTCACTACTGAACCTTTCAAGGTTTTACCTGATGTCATAAAAAACCTTTCCTGTAAGCAATTTATTTAAATTGCTGGGATGGAAGGCTTGCTTTGAAAATCTGTTCATTAGTTCCAGTTAGTCAAAAATATTGAATGATCGAATGTATGCAAGTCCACACATAGTACAGGTCTATTCCTGATATTTGTAACACTCAACAGAATATTAATATATCTAAAGCCAAGACACTGATTACAGATAAAATTTTGTCTTCTGCACAAAAAAGCACAACCCTTCTGATTAAAAAATGAGAAAAGCAGAGGCTAAAGATATTTTTTTTTACCTTTCAGTCGCTACTTTTGGGCAGTGTTACAGCCACGAATCAGCCAAAATCTCTGTTTCCTTCAGATGACAGGACTGAGACCAGTATAGGACTCAAATTGCCAAAAGCCTTACAGAGATCTGCAGCAGACCTTTTCTTTCTATTTAAAGGTTAATCCAGATCACATCTGAAACCGAGCATGTTATACACAGGGGTTTATGTGTATTTGACTTAGAGTTACTACAGTACTAAGAGTAATGCTCATTGCAGTAGAATAAGTGCAAGTACTTTGAATAGTCTTTCCTGGGTTGCTCTCTGGGGATGTGTGGAGTAGTATTGTGAGCTTACGAATATAAAAGCTGTCTGAACATAAATTCAAGCTACTTTAAGAAAAAGCAGTTTAATCGTGACACAGTATATAATATAATGATCCTCTTAGCTAGACTATAATAAGATAAACTTTAATCATAATCAGAGTTGTACATGCGGGTGCATTTACCGGACATTTTTGCCACAATATTATGCAAAGTTATGAATTTATTTCTCCCTGTGCATGTGATTTGAATAAGGTAGGGAAAACAGTCCTGTGTACTGGGAAAGATCATCTTACTCATGTGGTAAAAGCTCTCTTAAGGCACTTTTGGTATGATCTACACTAGTTCTTAAAGATAAGTTTTGCCTTTGGAGTTTTTATATAGTATTCAGGTTTACAAGAAAAAGAGTTTTTATTAGAAAATTGCTCAAAGAATTGAATTGCTAAACTAATAACTATATGAGGTCAGTAATTTTTCTAGTCTTTATTTTAATTTGCCTCCTTATCACAGAAATTAAGGTGCCTCAGTGTGCTAATTTATTTTAGAATGTTGCAGTGTTTCTGAATGATGCCTGATAACTGAGAGGCTATTCTATTAATTAGTAAAAATAAATGATTGTGTAGTTGTCCAAACAATTTTTGCAATAGTCTCTGTAGATGTGAAAGCTCAGTTTGATGCCATTGTTTTCAAACGTTGTCCTTTCTAGAAGTGCACCACTTCAAGACAGAGTAGACTGACAACATTAATAACTGGTAACTGAATATGTGAGGTATTTGGATATTTGCAACACTTTCAGTTTGTAGTTAAAACTTGATTTTGAATATTTGCTGATCTTTCAGCTTGCAGTACTGTTGCAGTACTGTTGCTCATAGGCTTTTAATTTTTTTTGATTATCTCACCTGTAAATATTTAGTCCGGTTATTACACTACCAGTCACTAACACTAGACTGATATAATTATATTCCTCTTCTACATCACCAAAGGGAGAAATGAACAAGTGATCTAAGTTTTGGTCACTTATTTGTTGTTGCAGCTCTGTATCCAAATGATTGAATAATGATCAGGGCAAACATTCAAGCATATTCAAGTGTTGTTTTTATCTAGGAGAGAGTTAACTTTCTTCACAGTAGCTGGATAACTTCATAGTTTATGCTTTTGATCAGTAAGTGTTTTGGATTTGTGCAGAAAACAGTATTGATAAGACAGGAATGTTTTCACTATTACTGACCAGTACTTGCCCAGAGTCAAGGTCTTTTCTACCTCTCACCCCACCCTTGTAGTGAGCAGGTGCATAAGGAGTGGGAGTAGACACAGCTGGGACAGCTGGCCCCAGCTGATGATCCCATATCATGTAGCATCATACTCAGCGTATAAATCTAGGGGAAGAAGGACAGGAGACATTTGGAGTGATGGCATTTGTCTTCTGAAGTAATCACTATTGCATGATGGTGCCCTGCTTTCATGTTCATGGCTGAACACCTGATGGGAAGTATTGAATGAATTCCTTGTTTGGCTTTGCTTGTATACAAAGCAAAGGCTTTTGCTTTACCAATTTAAGTGACTTTATCTGAAATCATGAGTTTTCTCACTTTTACTCTTCTGATTCTCTCCCACATTGCACAGAGGGCAAAGTGTTCAGGAGGCTGAGTGGTGCTTTTTGTTATCTGGAGATAAAACATGACAATGTGTCACTCTGCTTTCCTGCACACCATGCCTGGGCAGCACTTCAAATGATTGTTCCTTTCTACTACATAAGAATATGTTATTAATTTTTTCCAGGTGTCTGTCAGTCCTACCAGATTTTCATAAAATATCTTGAAAATGTTTTGTCTATCTAGAGTCACAAGAGTGACTGGGTCAAGAGTCCAAATACTCAGGTATTCAGAACTTTCTGCCATGCTACAGGTGCTATCCAGTGTGCACACCTGATTTCTTTCTATGGAAAACTCACAGTGATTGGATGGGGATGAAGCTGAGGCGTGATGAAGATGGCATTGGGGAATTTAGGAGAGTTGAGTCTAAAACTAACCACAGAGGGGTGGCCTTGGAGCTGAATTGTCAACACTGAGACTAGAAGAAGCTCTGACATGAGGACTCTACACCCTGCAGAGCTGCACACTTATCCAGGGGATGACTGAGTTTCCTGGGCCACCTCCTCTGCTTCCTGAGGTTATAAGAGGACAACCACAAGAGGAACACAGGAAGAATCTCTATGAATTCCTGTCCTGTTTTTAATAAAATCAAACTGAACCCAACATGTTTTTAATGGAATACTTCCAATCTGTAGATAGTACACCTGAAAAATAATTATCATCCTTAGATTTATAATAGAACCACAGCAGATAGATAAAAGTCCCAACAGACTTCAGTGTTATGAACCAATGTTAATATCTTCATTAACATCATAGACAAAGGGATTGAGTACATGCTCAGACAATTTGCAGATATGTGGCATGGATGACACACCTGAAGGGTATGATGCTGTCCAGAGGGACCTAAACTGGCCCGAGAACTTGGTCCATGTGAATCTCCTGTATATTAACAAGACCAAGTGCAAGGTGCTGCACCTGGGCTGGGGAAACACCTGGTGTAAACACAGGCTGGGGATGAACAGATAAGAGCTGCTCTGCACAGAAGGACTTGTGGGTACTGGTGTATGAGAGGCTGGACTTGACCCAGCAATGTGGGCTTGCAACCTAGAAAGGCAACTGTGTCCTGGGCAGCTTCAAAAGCAGCATGGGCAGAAGGGTGAGGGAGGGGATTCTGCCCCTCTGCCCTGCTCTTCTGAGAACCCACCTGCAGTGCTGCATCCAGCTCTGGGGTCCCAGCACAGGAATGATATCAGCCTGTTGGAGAAAGTCCAGAGGAAAAGCATCAAGATGATTAGAAGGGTGCAATACCTCTTCTATGATGAAACTCAGAGAACAGTGGGATTGTTCAGCCTGGAAAAGAGAAGGCTTCAGAGTAACCTAATTGCAGCACTCCAGTGTCTAAAAAGAACCTACCAAAAAGATGTCGAAAGACTTTTTACAAAGACATGTAGTGATAAGACAAGGGAAAATGGCTTCAAACTAGAAAAGAGTAGGTTTGGATCAGATATTAGCAAGAAATTCTTTACCATGAGGGTGGTGAGGCACTGGGACAGGTTAAGAATTTGTGAATATCCCATCTCTGGAAGTGTTCAAGGCTAGGGATGGGACTTTGAGCAACTTGGTCTGGTGAAAGTTGTCCCCGTTTGTGGTAGGGGAGTTTGAACTAGATGATCTCTGAGGTCCCTTACAGAACAAGCCATTCTATTATGTCTGAAGCCATCATCCTGCCTAGGTTATTTAAGTGAAAAATACTGAATTTCTTGGTGAAAATAATTGCAGGTTTTTACACAAAATTTAAGTATAAAACCATGCTTCTTAAGAATACCTATAAAACAGTCATGCTAATTCTGTAGGTATCACCCAATATGGAAAAAATAATATCAGAATAAAAACTTGTATATAATACTGCAATCACTTAGAAAAATATTTTTCCTGTAGAATGTTAATACATAATACTTGGAGAATTTTAGCAAAAGGATATGTAAATAAATTCAGAGTTTCATGTCCTTGTCAAGTATACCCACTGTTCTTAAATAACCTTTGTTCTGTGTTCAATTTGCATGCTATTTTTGATTGCAATTTGCTTTTCTTTTGTAACTCTTTCCCTGTAAATGCCAGCAGAGGAGACCTTTGTGCAGAGGACTAAGCTAAGCACATTCCTGAAGAAACCTGGGGCATGAGCTGGGTGGAAAGAGGTGACAGAGCTGAGAAGGAGGTGTGCTGCCACTAGATCCAGACTGATGGACCATAAGAATTAAAAAAAAGCTTTTAGCATTTCTAGGGGGAAGAAACAATGAGAAAGGAAGCAGGGCTGATGATGTAGAGAGACCAGAAAGAAGACAAACATTTCAATAGGGGTGATCCTTGCCTTTGAGCAGACAAATCTAGGTAAAAGAGCTGGGGCCTCTTGCAGGGAAGACATTCAGGACCCAGCCAAAACCTGGCTGCAGTCAGCAGCAAAAAAGAAAAAAACCAAAATGTTACATTCTTATATGTGGAAGAGGGATTGTGTATATGTGGGGTTTGCATTACAGAGATTTTAATTGTTGGCAAGTAACATGGCAGGACAAAAATGGTTTTGTAGAGCAAAACAGTGCTGAAGGCCTGAAGACTAAACCAAAAGACGGTTCAGTGGCGTCTGCTTCATAGTAGCTCCATTTTGGCTGCATGTCAAATGCTCCTTCCTGTTCCAACCTAAAATACCATTGTTAAGTGCACCCAGAAATGGTGTAGTAGTATATTATGTCAAACCAGACATGACTTACTGGAAGGATGCTGGCAGGAAATATTGATGATACAATCTTAGCCTGAACCTTAGGTAAGAATTCTTAAAAATGCATTGGAAAGGACCCAAAGATATTTAAAAACAAATAAATGATCTTTGAAGGATGCATATGAAAAGGAGAAAGAAAGGAAAAAAAGGTAAATGATGAAAAAACCCTCATCAGGTTCCCACACAGCCTATAAATTTACTCATCAGTAATGATCATATTGAACAGTAAAATGCTTGTGTCAGTGTCTCCCTTCTTATATTCCTGCTTTTATATATTTGTACATACACTTGGAGGGAAAATGAAAAAAAAGACAACTTAGAAATTAAATCATGTCTGGCTGACTAAGCCAATGTCATAGGAAAAATATAAAAATAATTACTAGAATAATTATTGTTAGACAAAGTCTTAGAATAATCTACCCATTTAGTTGCTCTGGGTTTTTTTTCTATTTGCATTATTTTAGTGTCAAATACAACATTGCTATGGATATAAAGGAATTGTTAACTTTAGCAGTTGTGTTTAGTCTAGAGTTTTGATCTGGGAATTATGCTTAATTTCTGTCAACATACAGTATACTAAGTCCTACCATTTCTTCATCCACTTTTATCAAAGTAAGTAATTCGTAATGTTACTTGCCTTCTTTTATTGCATGCAGGCTGATTTCTATAAAAAAAAGAATTTTCTGTACTTTATGTCTAAAACAAAACAATATTTCTTGGGAAAAAAAAAAAGAAGAAATGTGGAGGGGAGATCTAATGATAAAATTCAGATTAGGTTCATAAGAACTACTAGGAGTTGTACCTTGCTTAAGCTCTAGAAGTCTGAAATCCTGACATCCCAAAGCCAAGCCATTTAAATATGTGTGTTATATACAAACTGCTTTCATTTAGGAGATGCGGGGCACTTTTTTACAAAAATGGCAATGTTGTCCATCAGTAGGCTGGATTATTAGAGGTTTTATGGAAGTGTGCTGAACTGCATTCTCCAGAGATGTATCTGTCACTGTCATATTAGATTTAAGCTGCATACAAATCCCTTCCTCCTCTAAGGCAGGAAATATCAGAGTTCAGATAGAAAAATCCCAGAAAACCTAGGAAGGAGAAAATGTAAGTATTATTTTTTCTTGGAGTTCTGTGGCACAGAAAGGTGATAAGAGCTAAAAACACCAGGCTCATGAATTTCGAAAGACACAGCACTGGAGAGTGATGAGCACTGTTGGGTTTTTGTCCCACTATTCCTTTCTGGGCATATCACTAGCCAGAGACAGTCCTGAGGATGACTTGCTGGCATGCAACACTGGCAGCTTGCTGGGATTTTAAGCACCCTTGGAGCAATTCTTGACAAAATAATGTGGAATACCACTGATAAACACCTGATGCATGCTGAGGGATGTATGTAGTTATCTTTGCAAGAAGGTATTTTACGTTTGTGTACTGTGCTACCCTTCTTGAATGGAAGCAGATTATAACTGTGTAAAACACTCATTTAACAGTAAACTCCATCCATATAGGAGACATTTTGCTGTTTTCACTCTGTCAGCATAGCTAAAAAGAAGGATTTTAGGAGATGACAGAATGTGGTATCAAGAAAGTATTACTCTTCCTATTTTCACATAAAAACTGGGGAAGAGGGAGAGGCATTGGTTTAAAAGGGTGATGTGCAAAGATAATGACAGAGTACAGAACAAATACGGGTATCTCTACCAAGTTCACTGATCTAAATTACTATCTTTTGTGCATTTTACCAAATATGCCATACTCTGTGGTCTTCTATATTGCTCTGCTCTGAAATGATGAAAGCTTAGCTGCTAAAACTGCTGATTTAACTGGAAGGCAATTTATAATATGCCTGGCTTTGACCATATCTGTCATTTTTGCCTGACTTCAGCTATATTAATAAATCAAATTTGAAAATGAGACTAAACAGCTAATTTTACTTTGGAGGTCTGTTTGAAAGAAGGGAAGTTCAGAGTGTTTTCAGTGTTCACATCAAGCTCTTTGTTCCTTTGATGGGCAGTTACATAGCTTTAGCTTTTAGTCATATTTTATACCTATCAGCTCCTAGTTTCCAAGATTTTTCTCTCTGTAAAATGACTTGGATTTGTTACTTACTTAATTTGTACATTATCACTATGTGGGGTGGAAGTTCCTAAGAACTAGGCTTACTTTAAGATACAAGTCTTTATTTGAATTTGTGGTGAGTGGCATTTTGTTAACTACTGATCTATTAAACTGGGATAACTTAAGTGGAAAGACAAAGGAGACTTTATTATTGGTGGATATATTGTTATTTTGTATTCTGGGTTCATTTTAATAAATTTGGACCACAATATTTAGAAATGCTTGCTGAGGGTAAATATGGTAAGGTAGGGAGAAATAGTAAACTTCCATTATGGTTTTCTAACTACTCACAACTTCATTAATTTTGCTCAATTAAGCTAGGTTTTCTAGAATTCTTTATTGATAATTCTTGGCATTACTTCTGCATTTTCTCTTGGTTATTTCCTCAGAAGAGGTGAAAACAGAACTGAGAGCTTATTCCCTGGTTGTTTGGTTTTTTTGGCAATGCTGTTATTTTGTTTATTTGTTTATTTTTAATTTGCTTCTAAAATAATATTTCTTAAGTGCCAAGGAGGGTGATCAGATTTGACTATCAAATTAATGTATCACGTGCACATCTTCTCAGTGAATTCATGAGATTAAATCTGGTTTTCTAAATCTGACACCCTAGAGTCCCCACGAGATGGGGGCCATATAGTTTACAACTTTACTATATATATTTTATATTCTATATACTACTTCATCTGACACATACTAGGCATTTACTTAGAGTGAATTGTGTTTTCTTCAAGTGTTTATAATTTTTAACATCCTCTCTAGCAGCATCAGGTGTCTACCAAATATGCATCATCGACTGTGAAGATGTAATCATTCAGTAAGATAAACTCCACTATATCAATCCTACTTCAAAATATGTTGAAGGAAAAAGCTTCAAAACTTCATTCTTCAACAACATGCTTGAACTGTTATATTTACAAAATCACATACTTAAGCTAATTAATTGTGTTCAAATTATTGCATCTGTAGAAAAGGAATATAATGTTCAAAAATAAACATTGATATGAGTTCATTATGATTAAATTACAGTGTCCTTCAGAGATGATTCAGTGTTTGAATAAATGCAAGCATCCAGAAACTTCCACCCCGACAACAGATATGTCCATTATAAGGTGTCATTATTAATCTTTATGAAAAAAATATTTCTGCTATCCAATCATATTATGCAAGTTCCTTTAACAACTTAATAGTAAATAGAAATGTGTAACCTTCAAAGTGTAGGTCAAAGAGAATTTAAAATGGCAAAAAGATTGTAATGTATGAATGCCTCCTACATGATTAATTATATAAAAGCAGCATAAATAAGTTAGATGCATATTTTCATATAAATTAGTCTATAGTGATCCATACTACTATTCAATAAGTTTGGTTCCTGTTTCTGTTTTAGATGGTCTAGAAAAGCAGCCAGTACTTAATTATTTTAGTCAGCAGTTCATTTCACTGGAACATGAGGAAATATGTCTTACTAAGATCTGGACAAAATAATCTAGGCATAGTATTGGAGTAAAACAGGTACATTGCTACCACACCAGAAATGCTTCCAGACACCTTGGGTCAATCTGCACCTGTCCATGAAAACAGGCTCTATGATTATTTTCAGGAAGTCAAAGGTCTTTCTTTACATAGTCATTTTTCTCAATTTATGAACCCTGGCTCTGGTTCTCCTGGTGAAATAGTTGTGATGGGAAGAGGTTTTTGAGGAAGCAAATTGACATTCCAAAACTATTTACAGGTTCCCCACCAGCACTGTCTTGCTAAACCTGCTAATTCTTCTAAACTTTAGATTATTAATAATTTAGGGTGTAAAATCTGTTTCAGAATACTAATGCCTCCTTTTTTCCTTTCAGTCTTAAAATATCATTATTGTCCATACTAAAGCATCAGTAATTATTCCAGTACTTTTTTATGCAGTACTCTGTCCAAGGGACTGTAAATATAACAGGATAGAGACTACTGTGAGTGAGTGGCCAGTTGATTAACCATGTGATCACAACACTTTACCTTCAGTTTTACCTCAAAATATATCTGTCCATAATACCCTCTGCTGACAGTCTCAGGAATACTAATCTTTGCCTTGGCATGTGGGAAACAGTATTTTAATACCATTTTCTTAACTCTTAGAGGGGGTTTTTCCCTGATTTGTTATTATTTACCACATCATCATTGTTTCCTCCTTATGACTTTTCTCAGATTTGTTGACATTTCACACATTGACTATTACCTCCTAAAACCCTGCCTGCATCCTCTCAATCTCTCCTGTCACTTTTAATTCCTAAAACTCCTACTGCTGCCCTTAATCTTTCTTACTCCAACTGTGTTTTCATTTGGACCTCTCCAGGTGTTCTCTGATTTCAGGTAAAAGCTGCCTCTGTTTCCCTCTTAAACATCTAGTGGTTATTCATATTTTTTTATGAGTAATTTTTATTTCAGAATCTGGGCTCTACATTCTTGTCTCACTTTTAAGATTGACCTGTCTGCTTTGAGTTGTAAGGATGCTGATGTTTTACTGAAAGATCAAAGGAGCAGACAAAATTTAAATACATTAAAGTGAGAGAGAGCTCATGATAGAAAAACATACCAAGGAAGCCGGAGGTTGAAACCTGACTCTAAAAATGTTAGATTAGAAACAATATAAAGAAGGTTGCATGACTTTTAATGTTTCTCCAAGTATTTAATTGAGTGGAAAATCCAAGAGCCTGTCAAATCTGTTTGAAACAAAAAACTTCAGCCAGGCCTAATAATTAGCTACCAGAGCAAATTAAAAACAGTGCAGTCCTCCCTCATTAGAAGTTTTAAACTAGAACCTGGGCACATCCGCTAAGGCTGACTGATGCTTCTGTGAACTCATGAAGGTGATAACAGGAATATTTTGCTGAACTCCTAGTTCTCTTATGGAAGCAGTCAGGCAAAGTGGTTAAAAGTCTTTTCAACCTGAAAAATGTTAAAGATCTTGGTTATAATGTTTTGTTTATATGTCTGCTGTTATCTTTTGTTTGTTTATTTGTTTCAGCTTTGTTTCTATGTCTCAGTGCTCTTGGATACTAATTTGATCTATTTTGTAAACATTTTAGAGGGTTCATTTGCCAGAAGTGTAAATATTTTCAGGTGCTCATTTTAGCCATCCCTCCAAAAGCAGGAGCTGATGATATCTCTTACTGATGACCTGTCCCTACTTAGAAATTGCCATTGAAACAGGCACAAATGCTAAATTTTTCTTAAAAGTATCAAAATTGGCAAAAAATGTCTTTTGAAATAATTTCAGTACATTAATTTGCTTTACTTCTATTAAAAGATTTGAAAGGAAGCTGAAGAATAGTTTACCATAAAAATTATTTGGTGTAGTGGCTCCTCTCAGGGCAATTGCAAGAAAAAAACAAATTTCCTTAAATCTAACAAAAGTGTCCAAAAATCATTACATAGTAGAATTAAACACACACTTCAGACATTATGTAAGAGGAGACTTTTGAGCTGTCTAGTTTATCTTCAAGCTGGCATCACTCCACTAGCATCAAACAGTCCTGCAGGGGGAAAGGTGGTCCCTGTTGCTACCACTGTTTTTTCCAAAGGAGTTCCTCCCAAAAATGGGAAATAAACTAAGCAGTAGAAACAGTGTGGGAATAGAAAAGAGTTGATTCAGAAGGAAATAATTATCTCCTGTCCTTTGTGAATTACGAATGTGTTTCCCTGGAGGCATTCTGTAATAATCAATTAAGCTCTGTGTAAAAAATGTTGAAAATCCTGTTGCTACATCTCCAGCATGAGTTACATAATTCTCAGTTATGAATCATAGATATGTAGTAATCTTGCACCAGATAGTTACCAAAACCATTTTTGTAAACTGAAAATCCTATTTATATTGTTACAAAAGGGATATTACTTTTATTCACCTCTGATTATACTAATCATGAATGTGAAGTATCACCTTTTTTCCTAAGTTGTAGTTATAAATTTCCATATTCCTTCTCAGTTCACCCAACAACATTTTTCGCTATTGTTCTCCTCCCTATTTCTGTTCACCAGAAGGAAATTAAAGCGTGATAAAAAGAATTATAAATCCAACATACAATATGATTTATAGTTCAGAAACCAACACGTATAAATTAAAGTGCATTAAATTTATTTTAAAAAGTTGTAACTCCCAGGAAACATCATAACAGTATTTTTTTGTATACAAACCTTTCCATTCTCAAGATAATCTCTTGGTTGTTAAAAAAATAAATATACACCTTTTACATGTGTATTTACATAAATAAATAAATATTCTATTTATTTTTCTGGCTGGAAAATACCTTTCTACTAGAAATGGTTTAGGTATAAAAGCTTTCAATGTTCTCCCCTTTTGGATGTTATCCTTCCAAATTGTAGTTATTTCTAACACACTGCACTCTTTTCTTCCACTGAACTTTGTATAATTAAACGCTTGAAGGTATATCTTTTTTTTTTTTTTTTGCTTCTGCGTCTCCAGATAAAAGTTTTGTTCTCAACAAGCTTGATTGTCAAAAGATAAGACTGTTACAGTTTTCTCTGAGAAGGGAGGATATAATAGTCTGGCTGAACAGTGCTTGATTTTCAAAAAACTGTGACTTCTGGGCTTACCTAATTAGACTCGTTTTTTCACTGAAGTCTTTAATTTTGTCTTGCTGAATGTGAGCCACTTCTGTTATGACTGAATAAAATAATCTTCACGATGAAAGAATGTCCCATAATTAGGATTATATGAAATGAGACTAATATCAAATAATACGCTCTATGGGAATTGCAAAAGGAAGCATAGAAATCTTGAGGATCATATCGGCTTTTATCCAGCAATAATAAACTATACTGCACTCTGGTGAAGCACAAAAACATGGCTATCAATGAAAATGTCTTTTGTACAACCCACATAAAAATCATAACCAATATTAAATGACAATTATCAAAACAGTGGTGAACAATAAAGACAGAATTAAAGAAAAAAAATAGGTCCTGCACTTGGGTCACTGCAATCCCCTGGAGCGCTACAGGCTGGGAGCAGAGCATCTGGAAAGCAACCCAGTAAAAAAGGACCTGGGGATGCTTGGCAACAGTGACTGAACGTGAGTCAGAGTGTGCCCAGGTGGTCAAGAAGGCCAATGGCAGTGTGGCCTGTTTCAGCAATGGTGTGGCCAGCAGGAGCAGGGCAGTGACTGTGCCTCTGTGCTCAGTACCAATGTGGCCACAGCATGAATTCTGAGTTCAGCTCAGAGACCCTCACTACAAGAAGACATTGAAATGCTGGAGCAACTCCAGAGGTCAGCAGAGCAGGTGAAGGGTCTGGAACACAGTTCCTATGAGGAGTGGCTGAGGGAGCTGGGGGTGATTAGCCTGGTGTGGAAAGGAGGCTTAGGGGTGACCTTATCACTCTCTACAACCCCCTGTAAGGAGGTTGTAACATGGTGGGAGTCAGTCTCTTTTCCCAGGCAACCAGTGACATAATAAGAGGAAATTACCTCAAACTGTGCCAGGGGAGGTTCAGGTTAGATATTAGGAATTTCTTCACTGAAAGGGTTGTGAATCATTGCAATGAAGTGTCTGGGAAAGGGGTGGAGTCACAGTCCCTGGAAGCATTCAAGAAATTACTGGATATGGTACTTTGATGCCAAGGTTTACCTGACAAGGTGACAGTTTGTCAAAGGTTGGATCTTGGAGGTCTTTATTACAATGATACTTCACAGATAAATAAACATGATGCTTCCAAAACATTGCAGTCTATTTCTATTTGCACCTGTGACTTTATAATAACCCATTTGTAGGGGAACCTTATAAGGTAATTCAGCTCAAAGTGCATTGTACCCAGAGGAAGGGTCCTTAACTCCTCACATCCTTCTCAACACTAAAACTATAAACTCAGAAAAATTTCTACCATCAGGAAAAGGATTTTCAAGTATGAGTAGTGTGGAATGAAAACATCTTCCTGCAGTCTCGTATTAGAATCTATATTGTCTTAGTCACAAAAATTAAAAAATAAAAAAAGGTCTGTTTCCTTCTGGCTGTATGCTTTTAAATCTCAGTCTTCAAGCATTCCTATTTCACAGGCCAGACAGCTGAAGAGAGTTGTCTAACAGGAGCAATGAAGAGGGCTAAGTCAATCAAGTACTTGTTGGTGACTGTAAGTCAGCACCAATACTTTCCTCCATGGCTCTATTTCTTGACAGTTCTGCCATTATCTGAACTGTCTCTTTTTTTTATAAAATGAATACCACCTAGTCAAGAAGCAACTTTACTACATTATTAGAGGCACCAGAAAATTCACTATACTTCTGTTAAATTCCACTGATTGCTCAAATGCCAGTAAATAAAAATTACCCTAATTTAATTATTCCTTCCTCTGGTCCAGTGGTTTCTCTCATGCAATAAAGTGCATCTATTATATGTGAAAAAAATCTGTCTTGTCACTTAAACTCTTTCTGGCAAATTCCTAATGAGTTTTTATCTTTGCCCAATTAATTATCACAGTCTCTGTTTGAGAATAGATAGTGATGTTGATGTGAAAAATCTAGATTATTAAAGAATTCCATGAAACACTTGGTTATGCTGAACTTTTATAAACTCAGTGTGTCTCCGTCATGACTGTGTCTCAGTCATGATTTCTGGGTGTCACAAGTAGACAAGTAGAAAAATTTGGTACCCTACTTCTTATTTCTTTGATAAAGAAAACAAAAGTAATGTAAAAACTTTTAGATTTGTGGTACCAAAATGGTAAAAATGAAGAATATTCATGATCTTGAGTAGCATGTGTCTCTTTATAAAGAAAATAGTGTAAACATTTCAGTAGGGTGTGGATCATTTGAATTCAGCAATCTGTTATATAGTACCACATAATAAGCCACTGGCAAATGTAATGAAAACAGCAGGTCAGGAAAATTTAGTGGAAGCTATGAAAGTATTTAAACTGACACATTTAGATGGTTTATGTACTTCTTAAGGATAAGTGTGTGATACAAATAGTGCTAATGGAAATGTAAATTTTCTTTTTACATGTTAATTTCACTCTGAAGCGAACTCATATAAAACTTCTAGGAACAGTGGTGCTACACAATATACATTGACTAGCAAATACTTTTATTGCACAGCAGTCATCTTCATACTCTAGCTAATTCTGCAATTAAAAATCAGTCACACACAAATAATGTTGAATAATGTCTTCCAATCCAAGTCCTGCCACATGTATTCTCTACAGGAACTAAACTGTGGTCAGAAAATGCTGTAATGCTATGTTCATATTAAACATAAATGTCAGTGCTTCAAAGAAATGTTGCTCATTTCTGATGCAGCACTTATGTGTCACCAATAAGTCAAAGTTTTTTCTTTTAAAAAAGAATATAAAAGTGAAAAAAAAAATCAAAACAGGTTTTTTACTCTGAAACACATAACAATGAAGAGAATGGTCATGGTGATAATAATTGTAACATAAAACTAGTCTTCATATAACTTCCTGCTCTGATTACTTCCTTACCTTAAAAAGAGAAATAGAAAAGATGAAGTCCCCTAATTCAAATAGGTTTATCTCTAGGCTTGGGTAATATTTGATATCCAGATCTTCTTGTTATAAAACTGAAAATTAGAGATTTAATTAGAAAACTTCTCCCATCCAGCCATTCCTAAATTTGCTCTTCCTTCATCAGGCCATTCGCAACATGTAACAACAGTTATATAAAGAATTATACTGCCTGTGACCTGAAAATATTAGTTCTTTCAACTCTTTATCTTCCTGGTAGTAGACACACATATAATGTCATATTTGGACCTAATGCGACTGATTGAAAGTATAAAATCAGTTATTTGTACATGTACAATCTTTCCTTATGTTATATTCCATTTAATGAAAGATTGTGCAAGAGCTTATTGGGTTTGAAACTTTTATGGATTCATACACATATTTATTACAGCTAGCAAGATTTTATATTTTGCATTGCTCTGAATTTTCCTTTGTTATCAAGAATGCAATTTTTAATTGAAATCTAAAATAGACACAGCAGGATTCTGTAGGTTTGAGTTTTAGGGAGTTTAAAGTAGTTTTTTACAAGCTATGTGGAAATTTAGCATTTTTAATTTTAAAGGAGCCTTACTACGCAAAACTTCAATTTTCTACTGAAATTTAAGTCAGAAATTTTTAACTGGTCCTATTGGCTGTATACTTGAAACACCGATTTTTCTTAGAAAAGCACACATGGAAGAGAGCATTTCTCTTTGTACTTTTGTGTGAAAATCCTCTGTTCTTCCCATCTTCCAATCTTTTTTTGTTGATTAAAAAATGTATATTCACAGTGTCTAAGGAAGAATATTGAATTCAAGGGAAGGAGTGGGTCAGCCAGGGGACATTCAATGTTATTAACAGACATTTTATATGGGTCCTAGATGTCATACAGAGCTTTGAGTAGAGGCTTTGCATTGGACAGAAAGACAGTAGATTTCTTATTCTACAAAAAAAACACAGTAAATATTTTTGTGGTCTCAAGCACTGCCACAACGTAGTGTCTACTAAAGCTGCAGTCAAAAATTCAAAATATTTTTCTTGATATGTACTTAGATAAGAGAGCAGACATAATTAAATTACTTGTGTTTAAAATATGGCATATGGAAAGATGTGGAGCTTCCAGAAAATATTAAAACAGGTTTGGGATTTTTCTTGTGGTGAACAGGAAATCCACCCCTTCTATTGATATACTAAGGAATGCTTTGAAACACGCACAAAAAATGGATAATTTAATTAGATATGCTACTGCTAACAGACATAGAGAAGGGAGGGACAAAAAGCCTTGAAAAAACACTGTACTAATTAAAAATAACTAAATGCTACCAAATGGAAGATATTTATTAAAAAAAAATCATTTTTGTTCAGATGCAACCTTTTCATCCCATGCATGTTTAAGTCACTTTTAGGCAGTCATAGCAAAATCTCAGCTATTCTATGTTAACTGGACTTGAGACAGACTTACATACGTGTTATATAATATTAGATACCTTGAAGTTAATGTCAGCAGTTATAAAATATCTCAGTCTTTTTTCCTAGAAAAAAAAAAAAGGAGGTTAGATTTGTCAACAGAGATGATCGGAATTTTTAATTTATTTTTCATAAGAATCTTTAGTACTAACAGCTTAAATCACTGTTGGATGCAAATCTCCTCATTATGAAATATGCATTTTAGTTTCAACACAAAATAACATTTAGTGCCCAATATTTATTTATATTCATCAAAGTCAGCTTTCAGTATTTCAAAATAATTTTCATGCTATGATTGCCTTCAGGATTTTGGAAGTTTTTATACTATTTAGGCAAACTGCAGGTCCTGCACTTCATAGAATCATAGCATTTTTAGGGTTGGAAAAGACCTTTCAGATAATCTAGTCCAAGCATCAACCTAGCACTGCCATGTTTACCAATAAACCATGTCCCCACACGCTGCTTAAGTACCTCCAAGGATGCTGACTTCAGCTGGGCAACCTGTTCCAACGTTTGAAAACTTTCCCAGGGAAGAAATTTTTCATAGTATCCAATCTAAACATTCCCTGGTGCAACCTGAGGCAATTTACTCTTGTCCTATCACTTGTTGTTTGGCAGAATAGCTCACCTCCCTGAAACCTCCTTTCAGGTGGTTGTAGAGAGCAATAAGGTGTCATTTTTGTACTGAGATCCCCAAAACTGAGCACAAGGCTCAATGTGTGGCCTCATTAGTTCTGAGAACAAGGGGATGATTATTGCTCTAGTCCTTTTTGCCACACTATTTCTGATACAGATGAAAATACCATTGGCTTTCTTGGTCACCTGGGCATATACTGACTCATGTTCAGTGACTGAAGACCAGCACACGCAGGTCCTTTTCCACAAGGCATCTTCCAGTCACCCTTCCCCCAGCCTGTAGAACTGTATCAGGTTGTTGTGACCCAAGCGCAGAATCTGGTACATGGTCTTGTTGAACCTTGTACCACTGGCCTTGTCCCATTGACCCAGCCTGTCCAGATCCCTCTGCAGAGCCTTCCTGCCTTCCAGCAGATGCCTACTCCAGTCCAACTTGGTGTTGTCTCCAAACTGACAGAGTTTCATCCTCTCATCCAGATCATCAATAAAAATATGAAGCAGGGCTGGCCCCAGTACTGAGCCCTGGGGAATGCCACTGGTGACCAGTTGACCAGCTCTAAGTAACTCCAGTCACCACAAATCTCTGGGCTCAGCCATCCAACAGTTTTAACCCAGGGAATAGTACACCCATCCAAGCCACAAGGAACCAGTTTCTCCAAGAGAATGCTAGGGGAGTCAAAATCTTTGCTGGATTCCAGGCAGACAACATCCAAAACTTTTGGCCCACTCACAAAACAGGTCACCTGGTCATACTATGAGATCAGATTGGTCAAACAGAACCTGCCTTCTCTAAACCCCTGTTGGCTGGGGCTGATCCCTTAGTTGTCATGCACATGCCTGTGACAGCACTTGAGCTGCTCCATGACCTTTCTGGTACCAAGATCAGGCTGACAGGTTGTAGTTCACCAGATCCTCCTTCTCACCCTTCCTGTACATGGGTTGCACATTTGCTAAGCTTCAGTCAACTGGACCTCCCCAGAAAGCCAGGACTGTTGGTAAATGATGGAAAATGGTAGGTGAACACTTCCACCAGCTCCTTAAGTATTGTTCATTAATACCTGCTTTTATCAAGATTCTTGTATCTTGTCTTAATTTTTAATTTAATTAAGAATTTAATCCCTATCTGCACTTTCCAGAAAATCCAGTGAAGTTTTATAGTTGCTGTTGGGTTACAGCAGTGATTCTTTCAAGAATTTATTCTGGTATATTTGGAGTTCTTTCTTCATAGCATCTATATAGTTCACAACTCATAGAATGGGATTCTTAGCTGGTAAGATGAGATTTTCTGCCATCATAATCAGTGAAAAGATTGTTATTGGAGACTAGAATCAGAAAATCTGCCATCATGGTGCATATTGTGACAGTTTCTGAATTAATAAAGAGAAAGCACAAGCATTTTCTTTGTTCAAATAAGCCAGGATCATTTATTTTGCAGATATTGTAATAGGGGTCATAGCTGGAGTTTTGGCAGCCTTTTGATTCTTTGTGTAACTAAAAACACGCATTTAAACCAGATGGAATTATAACCTAAAGCTTTTCATTGCAACTAGGTTTTTGGCTTCTGTTGGTTTGTTTTTAGGGTTTTTTTAATTAACCCAGTAAATGCTGCAAGAGAAGTAATAAACATTATTGGAACAATTTTGGCTGATGTGCTGGGTCAGCTGGAAGTAAAGAGTCTGTTTCTATAAAAAGATAAAGACGTCTGGACTTGTTAATGTTCATTAGTGAAGACCTGTGTGTGGTTTATATTTCATTTAGATCTCTTTCTTTTGTAGATTGAATGGTTAGTAAATTTTTTATCTTCAAAGTCTTGTCAATAAAAACTGCCCTTTTGCCCCTCCTTTTATGTTATAAACTAATAGGGAATATTTAACAAAACCGAATATGTAACTGTAATAGATAATTAGCTATTTCTGATGACCAATAACCAGTCAAAAATGCATCTTGATGATGCTTCAAATTAAGCAGAGAAGTTTTTTTTTCAGTAACCAATTAATTTTTGTTTTGATACATAAATATTTTGGGGTGGGAAAAGGAAAAAAAAAATCCACAATCAAAACCTTATGGCCATAAATAAAAATGAAACACAAGATTGTAACATAACCAATAAAAATAAAAGAAAAACTTGAGCTGAGCAAGCTTCTCTTCTAGAAGAGAACCATTCATTGGTTTCAGATAAATGCTGCTGCTGTGACATAAAGTAGCTAAATTCATTCACTGCTGGAGTTTAATACAACTGTAAACTTTTATGTTAAAGTATATTGGATACCTACAAATGTCCAGAAATAGTGGCACTTTTATTGGCTTTTAGTTGAGTTATTTTCCTTCAGTTGTTATGTGACATTCTCTGTGACATTAATCAGATATTTCCAATTACTCTTCACATTGCTGCTGCTTTTAGTTCTTCTGTTTGGTCCATACCTCTAGCCTAATTGTAGACAAGTAGCAATGGAGACTGAAAATACATTTGTGGTCGCACAGAGCTCAACAAGATAAATACAAAAACTCCCACTGAACATTCTCTTTAACCTTGATAATGCATGAAGGGTAGCAAAGATACCCAAGAAATGACTGCTTCTCAGATTTGCACCTGAAGAAATCAAAGGCAGAGAATTAGAAGCAATCAGATCCAACAATGGGTCTTTAGAGGCACAAGTTATATGAAGGCACTGTGTGCATCCTTATGTGTAAGCCACTATCCTATGTAGGAATATTCAGAATTTATATGAACCAATCTTAAAATTTCTTGCATTATTTGTTTACTTGACTGGA
Organism: Cyanistes caeruleus; assembly: GCF_971803275.1. NCBI lineage: Eukaryota > Metazoa > Chordata > Aves > Passeriformes > Paridae > Cyanistes > Cyanistes caeruleus. The sequence goes on from NC_141703.1 coordinate 36,870,414, forward strand.
TTCTTCTTTCCATGGTGACGATGACTCTTGATAAACTGACAGAAACCAGAAGAGCATAAAAACACCAGAGTATGTAAAATTTGCCCATGTAAAGGCATTTGAAAGCATGAGCTCATGCATATTTCTGAGAAAATCTATCAGGATTAAAGGATATTACTTCAAAAATATATCTTTTAAAGCATTTGGGATGCCTCCAGACAACCTCAAGACCTGTGTTTCTAAGTTGTTTAAGGTTCCACTATATTAACTGCTGCCAGTTTTGGTCACTACCACTTCTACAGGCTTCTTTGCGCTACAAAGATTCTCTAAAAGCATCACCATTTTCAGCACAAAGTCTACTCATGCAGCAAAGCCTGAAAAATATGTATGAATCAATAGCCTTCACTTCTTCAGATATCCTGAAATGTTTTCTCAGGAATCTAATTTTAAGCATCTATTAAAATGTAGACAGTTAAGTATTCCTGTCTTATGGACATTCATCTACCTACCATCTCAAAATTATTTGTGGTGGTATTATTATTATTATTATTATTATCATTATTATCATTATTATCATTATTATCATTATTATCATTATTATTATTATTTTATGTCTAGGCAATTTTTTTTTTAAAAGTGACCCTCTTGGACTGTAGTTAATTCCATACTGGGGTTTACTTAATACATTAATGCAACATGTAGGAGATAGAGGGCTTTGGCCCCTCTTCCTTGTTCTTTATCCAAACATGATCCTAGTGCTAAATATTCAATAAATTCCTACTCAGACATTCCCCCTTTTTTCACCCTGTTCGTAGTCATTTTCTGCATAGTCTCTGAACAGTGATGAATGTCTTAAAAAGGTGAACTGCTCCCACTGTTCCTTTAATAATTCTCCACCTCCAAGATGAATTTAAAGGAAACAGTAAAGAGGAATGACATTGCCTGCATCATGTTAGTGAGATGAGCAAGCTCATGACCATGTATTATAATCTTAAGCATTCTTTCCCACAGTTACTTTATGTATGAAAAAAAATCATAAGAATAACTTTTTTGTATTGATGATTGAAGTTTTTTCCCCTTACGCTTTTGAGAAATAACACTGGGAGTGTTTTGCATTGTACCTAATGAATCAAATTTGATTTGAAATCATCAGTATTAAAACTTAGCACAATGTGATAATACCAAGGGGATAGCTAAATATAGGAAGTCTCTGCATCTGGGAGGTAGTTCTAAATTTTCTATATACTTATTTGAAATTCTGTCCTACTTTCAATAAAACCAATAGTAAAATTTCCTTATTTCAGCTGTACAGTAAAAACAGTACCATAGGCATTATGACTGTTCACCATAAAGAGGATTAAAACAGAGGTCCTTTTAATCTGACATTCATTTCCTAGTGTGTATTAATAGTAAAAATAAAAGAAAACCCACAGGTAAGAAATATAAGGAACATGATATTTACAGGAAATTTCTTCCTGGCCACAAAATTGAGTTACCTCAGTTCCTGAAATGGGGGTTCATATTCCTCACAGAGTATTAAGTCTAAAGTAGAGAATGGATGATCCTATTGTCTATACAAGTTTCCACTATTTTCCATCAGTCTTATCCTAAGCTTAATGCTAACTTGAGTTAGAAAAAATAAAGGCTAAAACAGTCATCTCCTTTTATCAAATTTAAATTTGCCTTTTAATACTTTTACAGTGTCTTCTTATTTTAGGAAAAATAATTAAATGTCATTTACATTTTCCAACCTACATATTCATTGTGTTCTATGGCTCAGATTTGCTCTGTTCAACTTCAAAAAACCCAACTCAGTTAAAAAAACTCCTTTGTATGTGGAGCCTTCCTGAATTTTCAATATAGACCTGAGGTATAGGTGTTGTCTCTTGGGGAAATAAACACTTTTTTTTCCAATTGGCTTTTCCAATTTCCAACAACAAAATAGGATCATGGTGGGATATGCTTATTTTAAATGTACACTATATATAAAGTCTAAATTTTAACAAAAGAAAAATATCAACTTGCCAAAAGTTTTTATCTTTGATTCGCCAATAGAAACAGTGCATATATTCTAAGAAAGTAAGAAATACGTTGATGATAGTATCTGTATTACCTCTACCAAAGTAAAGGTCAAAAGCTCTATTACATATCTTAACTTTTAAAGTAATGCACAGTTTTCAATATTTACGTATCAATTTTTGGACAGCAAATACACCTTTATGACAGGTGACCTTATCCTTGTCAGAAAGAGATGTATGTTAGAGCTGTTCATCAAAATGAAATACATTCTTTATAATTCTGTCACTGTTACTACGGTAGAATGACTTATGTCCATTAAATATATATAATTTAGTTTTGAAGACTGAAGTTCAAATAAAGAAAAAATACAATTAAAAATTATGACATAATAGCATTACTTAAATTAAGGTAAAATAGATAAACAGTGTCAAGACAATTTTCTCAATATCTTGATTTAAATGTATTGTCAGTCTGTTCTCCTGTGTATTTCTTTTTGTACAGAGCATATTTTCTATCCTTTTTTCTTACACTATTTATTCTGTGAAATAGGCTATTCTGATATCCTATTTATATCCATTCTAACAGTTACTTGCCAGGGAGAAGGGAGGCCAGGGGGAGAATAGGTGTGGTGTGGACTAGATGACCTTTAGAGACCCCTTCCAACCTAGATTATTCTATGATTTTCTGTAAATATTAATTGCTGTTTCAATAAATAATCAATATATTGCAGGAGATGGAACAAATGTGTTCCTGTGAATTTGAGTTGAGACATCTAAAACTACTTCCTCTTAAATGTCAAACAAGGCATCTTTGGCAGGTGACCAATTTACACTGACTGTTTTGCTCCAAGACATAAAAGTCTGTTGAAGTTGTGAAAAGAAACCTTGCTTCCAATGGCATGTCAAAATTTAGGTAAAGTCAGAAAGTCAGACCTTGACATTGGACTTTATTTAGGGTACAAGAAGGAGAAGAAGGGACCTTACATCTCTCCATTTGACAGTAAAGTATGACAGCCACATGCTCAGACTAGACTGAAGGGAGGATGATGAGCAGTAAGGCAACATTGTGTCCCAGTTGCCCTGGTCTGTGGAAAAATTCCAAAGGCAAATATCAAATTTACAATAGAATTACAATAAAAGTCGGTAGGCATGCAACATTTTCCCCCCTGTTTTCAGATAAGTATGAATACCAGGTCTAAAGGCTTTGGGTTTATCTGTGCTTTTTATCCATACTCTTCTGAAGACGCAGCACAGACTCTGTGCTCCTAAATTACAATTACAGTTTTGCAAGAGGAACTAAGTATTCAGAACGAGTTGCATGCAGCTTTTAAGGGAATAAACTTATTTTCCTCAATAAAAGATACTTCCATTTATTAAGATAAATGGTCTTAAAAAAAAATTGAGATTCAATACTTTGGAATTTTAGATAAGATTAGTCCAGGGTAAAGAAAGTAATTTCAGATATTTATTAATCACTGATTCTATTTCAGAAGTCACATTCCTTTACAAATTTTCAGCAATCAGTGGATGTCCTCTGGAAGGATAATTAGTAAGGAAAAACATCTGGAAGGACCCTACAGACACAGCTTGAGACACATTTTCTATCTGTTTTAAGTGTCGTGGTTGTGCACGTTCCCATGGGCTTTGACTGGTGCCTTCTGCAAGCCTGTACCACCATTTCCCAAACTCAATTTCCAACAAATGTTCTCCAAGGCCAAGAAGTTAAATCAGCTGATTTAACTTCTAGAGCTGATGGAAGACTCTAAAAGCTGCTCCATGGTATATGGCACTATCTTGTAGTCAAGAGAAAGGAGGAGGAGGGAGGTAGGAATCAAAACTTTTAGTAGTGAGAAGCTACTGGCTCTGTTTAATTTTGCCATGAGCGATACAGTTAAGATCATGCAACAAGTTTGTTGGAGAGCAATAAAAACTAAAACAGAAGAGCTTTGTTCTGAATCTCCCTGTTTAACAACATGACTTCTGTTCCCCTCAGTAATAAAATCTGAAGTGTACCACTTTATATGTGCCATGTTTTACTGTGTGCCATAGAGGGTTTTAAAGCAATATCATACCTTTTATATCTTAACAAGTATAGTAGAAGACAATGCAATCTAGGTACTTGTTTTGGCTTCATAGTATAAAGTAGGACAGGAAAGGAATATTATTTATTTTGGTAAAAAATGTGGTAATAATATCATTTAAATGGCATTTTATATAAGAAATATTCCACAATCAACTAGGTATAACCTCATGTTTGTAAATAGTTCACCATCAGGGTACCTCAAAAACAAAAAAGTCATGTTAGAGAAATTTAGGCAGAAGAGAAATCTGTAAAATTTACTAGATAGTAAGACATTGGTCATTTCCGGAGGAAAAAATCAGACACAGCTGCACTCAACTTTATTCCAGTTCTCCAACTCCAAACATCTATGACTGGTTAAAAAAAATAATCAAGCTAACACTAAAGGAGTCAAATATGCCTTAACATGTTAACAATATGTTAACAGTAAACTTCTGTTTAAGATAATTTGTTTTCAGTTTTTTCTCCCACTATTTTCTTTTACAGAGATTGAACTGGGTTTTTAAAAAGTCTTTAAAACAAAATTTCTTTTTACTTCCCCACCCTTTTTTCTTCATTCAGAAATGTACAAGGGAAGCAATGTTAAATGTTCATAACACTAATATTAATTACTACACTGGAATATGAACCCCACACCCAAACACTCCTGAATACTGGGAGGGCAAATGTGGATCTGAGTAGATTCTGACTCTTGTCTAGAGTATTTAGACTTCCCTAGAGCTGCTTTCTAGGTTAATTTCATAATTTCATTTCTTTCATCTAAACACACATCTACTAGCAGGGCAGGGCTCATTGGCAGCAAACTTTCTTCTCACAGAGGTCAGTCTCTGATGCTGAAAATGGTGGCTAATGGAGGGGAAAGCTTCAAAGGGAACATCAAGACATTTTGAGAGCAACAGGGGCAAATTTAAGGGAGTTAATTGACACTGCCATAAAAATGGGAAACACCTGAGCAAATACATCACAGATCAAAAGAGAGAGAAATGACCTGCAGAAAATCAGACAGAAAGGAAAAAAGTAAAGTAAAATGCATTCCAAAACCCAAAAATCTCTGCATGGAACTTCGTTACATTAGTAATAGAGGTGCATTCAAGCTTCAAAAGTCAGATTTTGTACACCTCAGAGTTTAGAGTATTAAATCTGCTGTTTTGATTCACAGCCTGTTATACTTGAAAGTATAAGCTCACTGAAGAAAGAAAATATTACTATACCCTTTGATAACCAAAACATTCACACTGAAAAGCAATTGTTCTTAATATTCTAAAGAGAAAAAAAAAATAAGTTCTCACTCAGTAGGGAATACATATAAAGGTTGATTTTTTTTTCCCATTATTTTTTTTCTTCTAAAACATCTAGAGGTTTGTTCTATCTACATGTAAGGTATGTCTATGAATGGCAAAGCTAGCATTTTATAAGACATTATTTTACTATTTGATAATAAAAGGATGAAATTTCTCAGCTCTTCCCCTTAATAAAGATGGGACCTTGTTCAATTTTTTCCTAATTTTATTTTGAGGACCTAGAAAACTGAATTCTTAAAAAATTTGGGAGCTTGACAAGAAGAACAGATTATAGGAAATTACACCCAGCATACAGAGAGCCAGATATTGAAAGTAATCTTGATAGGATGCAATAAGTGTCTATGCAGATATTATCTTTAATTGCATATATATGCTCAATTGTTTTCAGTCACATGTAATTCTCCTCCCTTTATCTTCATTTTATCTACTTAATTGCCAGATTTTCTCACAGTGAGCTTATTTTCATAGTTATTGCAAACCACTGACCACCTTTAAAGTGCTATCTATGGAAATAATAATAAGGAAATTATAATGCCTCGAAGGTGATTATTCTGAAAATATTATGTCACCCAGCAGTCACTTCCTAAATAGTGATAACTGAGGTACCTTCACAATCAGAAGTATCTCCAGAACTCTATGGTTAAAAATGTGACATGGTGATTTTTTATTTTTTTTTTGTAGTTAACACAATGACTATTAAACAGCCTACTTATCTGAGATTTTCCATTCTGGATAATTGCAAAGTTAATTATGATCATCATTACTAACTCTTAGTTACAATGAACGTCAAGTTAAAATTTGTGTGGCTTAAAAAGTGTATTACTTGTAAATGATGTAGAGCTCTTCATCTAGAGTAATTTCTCTTTCCAACATGAGCAGAAATGAAAATACTTGCTCCTTCTTGGTCCTAAAACCCTATTCATAGTTACTTCCCAGGATTTCAGGATAGACTGGATGAAAGTAAATCAAACTAAGTATTTGCTACATACAGGAGCTAAGGTCCTTTTAACTGGCTATTCTGCCTGTGCTGAACTTCCCAAAGCGTCATTGTAGCCACAGCTTTCTACTCTCTTACTTCAAGTCCAGGAACCAGTCATAGAGGAATGATAATGGTGATTTCCTTGTAGATAATGTTATGACCTGCTAAAATGTGGAATTCCCATTACGTGAAGCATTTATTAGAAGTGAGAAGAAAGGTGTTTTTCTTTTTAAAAATATGCAGTTTCAAGCCATAAATCTAAAATATTTTGTAGGATTTATTCTGAATTGTAGACAGATAGCTTTGATGAATAAGTCTATCTTTTGTAGGCAGATATCTCTAAATTTATGAGAGAAAAGCTATAGAGAAAGACCATACCATCTTTGTCACCAGGAGTTCAGTAGGACTTTTTTCATTGGTAGCAGTAAATATTGTGAATATACAATCATAATACCCAGATTCCTGGTGACATGTACAAAGCTAACAATTTTAATGAAAAACAAGAGCAGTTAAGCATCCATCTTCCATTATAAAAGGGATTTTAAAACTGGTCTATTTATAACCTCACATTAAACTTAAAACCAGGGGAACAAGTATTGGCATCAAAGCACTCCAGGACTTTTATCTAGCTGCTACTGGCTCATAAAAAGACAAGAACTTGTGTTGTTTTTTAGTTGGTTATGCCACAGACATTTTGAAGTTATATAAGCCATTTTCAGGCACGGTCTGTGCATCCAGACTATCATAGACATACAGAAATTGATAACATTCACACTTGAATTCGTTGTCATTAGTCCACAGAAAGAGAGTTGTACACTCCCCCAAAATACAGACCTAAGTATAACAAATACTTATTACTCAGGAGTTAAAGATATGTTGACCCAGGAAAATAATAAAAAATGAAAAAAACCAACAAGAACAAAAATCTATCCAGTTTTGAGAAGCTGCTTTCTGGTAAATAAAACTCAGGCCAGAGATGTCATCAAAGGAAAAAAAAGAAGCTCAGTTAACTGAAGGCCGTGACAGTGAACTTGATATGACTAGCCACATACACCTAGTGGCATTCTGACATGTCCCTCTGGAGTGCTAATGAGGCTGTCAGATAGGGCACAAGAACTACAAGACACCTATGCCATTTGGAGCAACATTTGATAGTCAGGAAAAGAGCATGCTCCCCTTATATAAAATATTAGATTTATATATATATATATATATATATCCCAGACACACATATACACGAGTTTATGTAATTGCACTTCACTTTAATATAATTTAAAAAGAAAAATGAAATATTCACATTCTTTAAACTCAGTTAAATGAACCAGTTTTTCAGACTACATAGATAGACAAAGCCTGTTTACAGAACAGAAAGAGAAATAATACAAAAGTGCTTATACTAGGTTAGACTCAGACTATTTTTTCATTTTTTTTCTGTCTTCGACATCACACATTCAAAGTACTTGTCTTTAACTGTGAAAACATTTATCTCTAGATATGGAATAGTAATATCTAATGCTTAACAAGTGAACAATACAGTGCTTAGAGGAAACTGAAGATCAACTACAAAAAAATTATAGGACCAATGAGTTCCAGATTTTTATCTGTAGGACATCCCAAGACTTTTGATTGACTTAATTATATCTATGAATTCCCTCTAATACTATCTACATACAGAATTAAGTCTAAAGTCTTTGTTCCTCATCAGAATCTAGTCACATCTCAGATTCTAGGTAGCTGGCCTCAGCTGGTGTATGACTCCTCCATATACAACTTCTGCTCAAAACACCTCTCCTTAAGACAAAATCAGTGGAGACAGAATCAGAGCTAATTCAGTGTCTCTCACCCTTTGCTACCCAGCACCAGCCAAGCATAAGAGTTTCTGACTACGTGATCAGATGAATGTCATCCATTTAATTCTCTGGTTTTTGTGAAAGGAAGTAGATGACACTGATTGCTAACCAGTTTAGGACTAGTTTCATCTAGAAGAGAAGGTCTTAATATCACTAATAATTCTTATTGTTACAAGATGTCACTCAGTTCATATATTTTAGAATCACATTAATTTTCAGCTGCATGTCATAGTCATCCTATGATAACTATGGTATAAAATTTCTTCTTCCTAAGCTTAGAACAAAAATTCTTATTAGTTGTCCTTTCGCTGCAAGCTGTTAAATTTTAACATATTTTGTTAATTCTATTCATCCAGATTGTTAGCACAGCCCAAGCCATGACTACTGTCATGGTTTGACCCCAGCCAGCAGCCAAGCCCTGTGCTCAATCACTGGCCCACCAGTAGAATCGCGTAGAGATTCGGAAGGGTAAAAGACGGAGAACTCATGGGTTGAGACAAAGAAAATTTAAGGGGGAAAGCAGCAGCCATGCATGCAAGCAAAGCAAACCAACGATTTAATTCACTGCTCCCCATGGGCAGGCAGGTGTTCTGCCATCTCCAGGAGAACTGGGTCCCATCACATGTAATGGTGACTCGCGAAGACAAACACCATCACTTCAAACATGACCCCCTTCCTCCTTCTTCTTCCCACTTTATACACAGAGCATGATGCCATATGATCTGGAATATCCCTTTGGTCAGGGGTCACCTGTCCTGACTGTGTCTCCTCCCAGCCTCCCATGCAGCCCTAACTTCCTCACCAGTGTGGCAATATGAAAACCAGAAAAGACCTTGTCTCTCTGCAAGCCCTGCTCAGCAATAACACTAACATTTCTCTATTACCACCCTTGTGTTCACCACAAATCCAAAACACAGCCCTATACTAGCAAAGAATATTAGCTCTACCCCAGCCAAATGCAGCACAAAAATCCTCAAAATCCTTCTTCAATACCTTTCTCCCCTGATTTCTGCCATGCCTTAGTGTCAGGGTCTTCATTTCAATCTTCAGTCCAGGAAGTTATTTCCCTGGAACATTGATTGAGTCCACTCTTAAAAAAAGAATTACTTATTTTAGATCATGCATCCCAATAATAAAGTATCTCTAAACTGTGTTCATAGCTTTAATATGGTCTGCTTCTAATAATTAAAATCTCCTCTGTGCTCCTAGGATGTCTGCTGAGGTTCCATTTTTGCAGCTGGGTGTAGTCATACTTTTCCTCATAGTGCTGGTTATTCCATTGACAATTCAGCTCCCTAGCATTTTTCCTGCTGTTACATCCATTTCAGCCTCAGGTGTAGCATAGCAAGATTCATCGATGTGCTCCTGGCAGGCAGCAGAAGCTTCAATTTCCTGAATCAACTCTAGGGTCAGTTTTCAAATTTTTACTAAAAAGCAGGTTTTACTAATGCAGATTTGACTCTTCTTGATGTGGATGTGAATTTCTGGCATTTTGTAAAAGAACTTTTGTTCTTTTACGTTATAATCCTGTTTTCATGTCTTCTGGAGTTCATGCTCCTCCTATCTCTCTCTTGCTGCCATTGATACACGTTTTTGTTTTGTGAGTAGCACTTTTTTTATTTGGTCGTTTTTTTTAATTTAAATTTGTTCATTGAGACACTCAATAGCCATTTTTTTCCTGATATTTTCTTTCTTCTTTTTTTCCTTTTTTACACTGCCAGCCTCAAATCCCAACAGTTGGTGTAATCACTTCTTCATTCTTGTTCTTAAAAGAAATGTGACCATCTCTACAAAATTGCTTTAAATAAAAATAAATATAAGTATTGCCCTGGTGTGGAGAAGATACATACTAGAGTAACTGTTTTTAAATGGAAAATAGGTAAAAAAAGATAGGTAATAGCATTTAGTCCAAAGTAATGATGTTGAAAGATAAAATGAAGAATAATTTAAGTTGAAAGATTTTGTTCCCATTTGCAAGCATATATTGGTATCATAGTTATTTTTCCCACTTCTTACATTCTCACAGAGTATCCATTTGTACAGAAATCCTGTTTTTCAGAGTGGTTTTGATAGAACACGATTATTATATTCATCAATAGCTATCATCTTCAAAAGGACTGAACTCTTAAAATTAAGGGCCTTAGAAATCATGTCTTTATAATTTGTAGTTTTGATCAATGAAGAAAATGAAGATTTTTTGAACTTCAGTTAAATAAAACCTGTTCTGTGCAACTAATAAATTGCAATAAGCCATTCTGAGTATTTTCATGTTTTCTCAAGAAACGTTTTTGTGTTTTTTGGTTTTTTTTGTTTTTTTTAACAGTCATTTGTTTTGAACAGCCATATCTTAAAGAAAAGTTGCTAGAGAATAGTTTGACACAAATATTCTTCAAATAACAGACAACTGTCAACTATGAAACAAAGAGGCGTATTTGAAAAGGTAATTATAATTATTCTACTCATACAAGCTAGGCAGTTGTACTTCTGAAACACCAGAGCTTTTAAGTGGGAGCTAAATTAATCTTTATTAATCCTTGTTATCATGATTGCATAATGTCTGGATTTAAATGTCTGATATACAGAACTCTGTTTCCTGCATCTCTGGTAATCAGAAGTGTGAAAATAAACCTTACACTTTAAAAGAAACACTTCATTTGAAAAAAAATAGATATAATCATCTGTACTATTAAAAAAAAAGTTTTACTTCACACAAGAATAAATATACAGCATGTCAGAGTTTCAGACTTGCTATTTTATGTTAAAATATGCACTGCTACATGTCAGAGCTGTGAAAATGGGAGGTAAAACAAGAAGGCACTTGGCCAAATAGTTATAGCAAGATTTTTTTTCCATTAAGATTTTTATTTTTGAGAATGCTGCTCCTATAATTTAATTACAGCATTTAAAACCCTCTCTAAAATGGTCTCTGTGTGCCCTACTGAAACTTCAAACTACCCTAATTAATTATTAGATCAGAGTCAAAAACAAAAACAGGTTTGAGTTTGGGTCTTCTTGGGCTTTTTTACAAGCTTCTAAACAGCAGAAATGAGCCATAATTCAAATAACCACTTTCAAACTACAGATACAGTGTATAAAAACATTTAAAGTACTTTCTACAGACACATCATTAGTTTAGAGTTAGCTTGACATTAACATTACCATTGTAAATCTAAATTTTAGGAGAAGAGGGTTCTAACTTTACTGCAAACATGTTCTGCCTAAAGAAGCTTAAAGAGAGTACTCAACTGGAAAAGATTTCTTACTTAAATATGTTAGTTCTCAGAAATTAGTGAGGAGCTCAAATTTTAAAAATACTATCAAAATAATATTTTTCCCTATGTGTGTTTGCAAACTTCAAATAATATAAAAAGTTAATTATAATTATCATAGTCTTAAATTCACTTGGTCTTATAGAGTATGAGAAAAGAAAGTATATTTCTCTCACCTTAAGGGTGTATGTTTGTGTGTGTGTTTGTTTTGATTTATGGTGTTGTGAGAAATCAAATCACTCTGTAGTTTCACACTATGTGTATGAAATATATTGTATAAATAACTGAAGACATATTTCCGGAGAAATATTGACTATTGACTTCTGTTTAGACAATTATGCAAGATACAAGATTTTTTTACTAATTTAAGGGCAGTGTGCTGTGAAAAATATCTATTTACTGTTTAAATGATAATGCAGACCTTGTGCAAATGTCTTTTACAGCCTTTTATGTCTCCAGTGGCTCATTCATGATCCATTACTGTTTAAAGTTTCTCTAATAAGTGGCTGCTTCTTAAGGGTTGACACAATACATTGGGGAAGAATAACTACATCTACACTGACATAACAAGCTGCTCTTGAGAACAGCTTTCATAACAATAACCTAGCTTAGATTAGATGCAAACAGGCTTCATTTCTGTAGCCTATATGTTGTACCTCCAATGCACTACCGAGCAAGGACAGCCATGACAATGGGTACGTCATTGTCTTCCTTGCAAGTCACTGGAATTTCCTCCAGTATTTATAACACTACACCTGACCTGTGAGATCTTCTCAGCATCAGGTGAAGCATCATTATGGAACGTGCAGTGCCCCCCACAGATTTTGTAAAGACAGTGTCTTTCAAAGATTTCCTAATTCTCATACTGTACAGTTTTCAAGCATACAGCTGGAGTAAGAATCCTCACAAAAATCTTCCAGTTGAAAAGCCAGGAATTGTCTTCTGCTTGCTGAAACCAATGCCAGTTATTTGTCATCCTGTTTACTGCAGGGAGCTTATACATGTGGGGGATTTCATTGGCCTATGAGAAAAGTGGAAAGAGCTTTTTAGAAGGACATGTAATGATAGAACAATAAGGAATAGCTTTAAACTGAAGAAGGGCAGTTTGAGATAGATAATAGGAAATAATTATTCACTTTGAGCATGGTGAGGCACTGTAACAGGTTACTTCCAGAGAAGCTGTTGATTCCCCATCCATAGAAGTGGTCAAGGCAAGGTAGGATGGTGCTTTGAGCAACTTGGTCTAATAAGAGGTATCCTTGCCCATGATAGGGGGATTGAACTAGGTGGTCTTGAAGGTCCCTTCCAGCCTGAATTATTCTATGATTCTGTGGTTGCATGTAATTTCAAACCATATTAATAGCCCTGATAAACTCAATCCTGAAGTCAGTCACTGCAACTAAAATACCATTTTTATTCTCCCATTGGTTTTCATGGTTTGTCCATTTTTACTGCACCACTTAGGAATGTTTCTTCTTTGTTCCATGCTGTATATAAATTTCTCACCTTTGAGTTCACTCTTTATAACCTGATAGACCTAAGTACTTTCCTCTTAAGAATTGTTTAAGAAGCTAATGATTTGCTATAACCTCTTAAGAGTCTGAGAAGACCTATTCTCTGCGTGCTTCTAGTTAGCCTCCAAATGAAGCCAAACAAATGGCTTTGAACCATTTAATTTAAACCACTCTCAGGGGACTAAAAGTACATATGAAGCCAGATACCCCATTTAATCTGAAAGGAAGTCATCAATAATAATTATAATTTGTTTCTTGAACTTTTTTTCTTATATGTAGTGTAGTGAAAACCCTTTTTAATGTGAAGGCAAATACACTAGACTAAACCAAATCCAGAGATGTTTTACAGCAGTCTGCTCAAATTTTATTGGGAGATATTAGAGATATTCTACTCCATGGCTGAAAGTGTTAATAGATTGATTACATAGGTTTTCAGGTAAGAAACAAAAACTAGTAGAAGACCACTGAATTTTGTGCATGTGAACATGGATTAGCATGGTCAGTGTATTCAGACTAAAGTCTTGAATTACATTTCACATGCTCCAGCTTCCATCTGTACTAGGTTTCATACATGCTAGGGTGACCAATATATTTCTGCAAAATATGTTAGAATATTAATGCAGGTTCTCCACTGAATTCCAGTTATGATTAAGTCATAGATTATGTTATATTTCACTTAAAATAACAAAACATTTGTTTTTTCAAGTGTATTTTAGGTATGAAGTGTTCTGTATCACTGATCATTCATATTACTTTTCTATTCTCCATCATTCTCTGAAAGTCAACATATTAGAGCTGCTGAAACTTTGTTAGCAGACTGGAAAATTATTCATATTTCTGCATGTGATGGCATAAGACATAGGAACAACTGTGTGTAATTCTTATTTTATTTTATTTTTACCCAAGAATCCGAAATTTCCATCTCGTTTTCATTCTGTGTGACTATCTTTAACATGATTTTACCTGAGAAAACCATACTTCTTTAACACAAAATGGATAATCCTAGATGTCATGAAGAAAACAAAGCAAAGTAAAAGTAAATAGGGGAAAGTATGATTAAAATGTCATCACATTTATTTCTCAGATTTTTCCACTTTCAAGGGAAGTCACCGTATTACAAAACTGCAGTCTTTAAGCTTTCATCTGTTTTACTAACTAGCTTTGTTTCATGCTTATCTGTAGCATGATCAACTAAAATATTTGCTTAAATATGCATCATGAGATTTCCAGGTGTGTGAGATATGATTCATTAAGAAATACCATTGCTTCTTGTCTAATACTGAGATCTATTCAACCTCACTACCTTAATATGAATTATTTTTATGAACTTTCAAAGAGAACTTATATTCTAAAATAGTCAATTACTTGGCCATGAGAAGAAAGAAGAAAAAAAATACTATCAGTAAATACCTTCAGAGTTTGCAGAAAAAATTTAGAAGAAAACTTGGGTACTGCACCTTTAATAATTACTTGGTTTACTTGGTTTAGTAACTTCAAAATACTAATAATTAAAAAAAAGCTCCACTAGGTCACTTTGCACCTTCTCCTTGGCTAAACTGGACACTCTTGCTGCAGCTATGATATCATGTTGCATATTTGGAAACTTGACATATGTCACACTGAGGACAAGAAGATTAAAGTGCTTTCCTTTTCCACTGTTTTCCTGACAATTAATTCTATATTGCCTCAAGACCTAAAATATGCAGCTTGTTTAATAATGCTCTTTGAACTCTGTAATGATTGATCTATTGCAATTAAACTTTGAACTCTGAATATTACCAGGTCATCTTCTTGTTGGCAGTAGTAGACCTGTGGGCCCTCTTTAAAATGAAATCCTATGGCTAAGTCACTGATCCAAGAGAGGATAAAAACCATATCATCTAAATGACCAACAATGCCCTCCCTTGAAGAGGGAAATTAAAACATGGAAAAGAGCAATCACACTAAAATGGGAACATATTTCTAATTCAGCATTGAATTGTGTGAATTATTGAATTGCCAATTTTAAATAGGTCCACTATTTCAGTATAATATTTCAAAATAAGACAAAATAATCAAAGTGCTGAGTAAGAATCCAGAGTTCTTGAGAGCTTTGAAAAGACCATTTTATTAAAAATGTCAAATTCTGACACCAAAATTTCTCACTCATATCCAAGCTCTTTAGTCAAACTGAGACATAAACCCTTGTGCCTATAGAGACATCAATTTATTTAGTAGTTGGGAGACTCAAATGAGATGTGGCAGAGAGAAATTCAATGTTTTCTTCAGCATCACAGACTAAGGAAAAACATGTCTTTCACTTCTCACTGAGTCCTCTGAACATTGATACTTGGTGGATTTTTTAGTGCGACACAGATTTCCTTACTAAATAACTTTAGCTTTGATTTTTTTTCTCAGTATTTGAATAACAGAAACTTTCATGTTTTGTCAAAAAATAGAATTATTTCTTTTTACCTTTTGCTGTCACATTAGGAAACCATTCTATTCTTAATTTTTTTGCTGTTTAGATTAATGATAAAAGCTCCAATAACTGGGATACTTTCTTCTGAATTGTTGGCTGAATTATCTATTACATAGTGATTTTTAAATATGGAAAAAGGGGCCTGACTAATTTTTTGCTTTAATTCTAAGTACTTAGAAGTTAAAATTGTTAATCCAAATTATCTATATATAGAAGAGAGAATAGCAATTTTACCACTGTGGATTGTCCTAAATTTTTTCCAGAATGTCCTATCTTTAGATGAACCTCTTTAAATATGAGAATGGTCAAATAATCTAGAGAAGACAATAGACTATTTGAAAGTCTTTAATGTGAAATAAGTCTCAACACTGTATAGATGCAAAGAATTAAATATAAATGCATAGGTTTAGATAGAGAGAGACATCACAGAGAGGATAAAAAACCTGCTTCAAAAATGTTTTTTAAAATAAGAAAATAAAAAGTTCTTCACAGTGCTCATTTATCACAGCAGTAGGGGTAGTTATAATTCCAAATCATCAGATTCACGAACAAACACAGTCCTTTTAATTTCTTCTAACGGGCCATTCATCTTCTGTTTCCCTTCATGTTAGATGTCAAAAACAAGCAAGTGAGAAAATGTCAATTTTTATATTTATTTCATAGCATTTGGATAAGAATAAAATAATGTATCCAAAAAAAAAAAAAAACACCTTTAAACCTTTACTGCCTGCAGATTTCCACAGAGGCCTAATACTCTACTTACTTTAAAACACCTCAGAAACAGCCAGGAAGAACTTATAAAAGAAGGGAAAATTGTGTTTCCTCAACTTGAAGTATGCTTTCTGTTTTTTACTCAGAGAAGATAAAGCATTGGTTTTCACCAAAATTATACAAACATAATTTTCTCTATACAGGTCAAGACAATGCAGCTTATTTTAGTGATTTATGAAATCCAAAGGTTCTGCCTCACTTTCCTTTCCGAGATCCGTCTGGATAGAAGATAAATAGAAAGCGTACAAAATCTAATATTTCCACCATATCTTCTGTTTCATAAATGAATTTTTACTTTTTCCTGATTGGCTCTTCTATGAAAAATTGTAATGTGGAATATTTTGTTGCTGCCATACTTTTTACAGCACTACCCTGGCTGCTGTTTTGCTGGAAGTCAACTCTGGGCTGGGTTCCTCAGGATTGTTTGGATAAGCTGCTTTGAAAATTACTTTCAGATTTCATTTTTCTTTACAAGCAACAAGCAGAGTTATACAGCTTCAGACTGAAGAACAAAATTTTTAAAAAATAGTTCACAAAGAGTGAACCTCCCCCAATGCAGTAGTAGCAGCTGATATTCCATTTTGCTCATTAGTTTCTCAAAGATGAACTTGTCCTTGAGAATTGACAGTGCTTTTTATTATCTATATAGATTGTAAATTATATATATATAGATTTAAAAATCCTGTATGGGACTATCTTTGGATTATTTAAAACTTGAAGGTGCTTTCTAAATTAATTGCTTCCTTGAATGAGTTCAAAGTCACGTTAGAAAAAAATAAGAGCAGGTTTATCTTAAAGGGTAAGGTATATCTTCAACTTCTGAAAACAATTCTGTTTACTGGGGAATAGCACAGAGGAAGAAGAAATTAAAAATCAGCTCTAGGCTTCTGGGGTAAATTTCTCAGAATTTTTTTCTGGGGTAAATTCTCAGCCTACTCACAGCCTTGAGTAGTGGGGTCACTGGAGAAGTATATTCTTGATCAAGAAAATGCACAGCAGAGTGCAATAAGAGCAACTAATTTCCTATACTGTTCCACTTTAACCACAGCAATTTTTCCTACATTTTATCCACATTTCTCAGGAAACATTAAGGAAATCACTTGTTCAGAAAGCTTACCAAACTTACATATAAGCTTTCCAAGACAAACCTTTACTTGCAAAAGTATACAGCATTTAAAATGCCTATAGTGAGAGCTTTAATTATTTAAGATATTTTTAAATCTCCCCAATGTATTTAATGATTTTCCATTTTACTATTAAAAGAAAAATCACAATTACTAATTCTTTTCCATTATTTTCAAATTATTCCATGGATAATTTATTTTAACAATAATCAAGCGCCATTCTTAAAATGAAAATATCCCTTCTAGTAACAAAGCACCATAGTTTTAATGTCTTTGGGGGGATTTTTCTGTGTTTCAGTTCCAAACTTATCTAACTTTACTTACATGTCCAGTATTCTTAGACCTGGCACTCATCATGTTAGCCAGCTAAGACTGGCTAGCACATCACTGCTTGCTCCAAAATAATTTGAGATTGAAAGCTTGAAAGCTTCTTTCATCTTTCTTCCCCTGTGCACTGACTCACCTTCCACCTTTACAAGAGATATGTTATTATCTTGTTCAGTTGACTTTACCACATCAGCTCTGACAGGAAGATAAAGTTTCCAGTACCATAGTACATGTCATTTCCCAAGAACATTTCTCTGAAAGGAACATAAATATGAATTACTTCTTAAAACCTCCTGCCATAGTGAAAAGACTTTTCAGGAACTGAAGATATTTTTGTCCAAGCTTGAGGAAAGGCTTTAATTTTCCAAAGTGATTTTAATCAATGGGGAATTATACTGAACAATGATGAACAGACATACAACTGCCATACACAAGCTGATAATAAAGATGAGGATAAAACAGTTTTGCATAATAAATGCATAATAAATGTAGTGCAGAATGAAGACAATCTACACACTAAATGCACAGTGGACATTATCCCCTCTACACAACTAATACACTCACTTTTCAATTGATACTCAAGTAATTCAAACCATTATCAAGTTTTGTAAAAGTAAATTTAATTCAAAAAAATCCACTATCTTGCATAAAGTCGTATATCATCTGGTCTCTCTGTGAGCTACTTTTATTATTTTTTCTCTGTCCTAATGCAATTAACAGCCCAATTTAATGTGCAAGGCGCAGTATATGACATCTGTGACTGGCATTATAGAAAGTAATATTCAAAAAAGTATATTATCTGATGAGTTTGAGAGAGGGCTTAATTAGCCAGTTTTGGTAGAAATTTCTTTTGAAGATCAAGAGGGATATTTAATATGTAGATGGACATTGGGTTGCTAAGGAAGATCTTCCTTAAACTTCCTTAATCTTAAGGAGATCAAGAAAAAATACCCAGTGCATAGACCTCCCACAAAGACTCTCACATCATTTTTTTTTTAACCTTCTATTTTTTTTCCATAAAAATAAAGAAAAACTTTTTCTGTTAATGCGAAGTGCTGGGCTTTATTTTCAGCTCTCTGTGACCACAGCAGCTTGACATAAATTAGAACTGACCTCCATGGGTTCCAGTGGGATAGCTATGAATTGGAATGTGCAAAGACATACTTTGAAACCACTTACATTAAAATTACTATGACTGCATTCTCTGTAACTTGGATAGACCTGAGGTTTTAGCTCCTTATTCTTATTTTCAGGGATATGAAAGGAGGAAAGGGAAAGAAGACAGGGAAGTCCCATATAGATTAATTCTCCTTTTTTTTTATGTTCTATAAAAGGCAACTGAAGATGATATTTAGTGTTTGACTGAGTAGTTACCACAAATATCTGAAAATGAGCCCATCTGACTGGATAATCATCAGCAAAACATAAATGAAGAAAAAAACCTTGATATTTTAACAAGACAAATGGAAGACGCAATTGTCACTATGGACTGAGGGACAGAAATGCTGAATCATAAAACCAAACTGGTTCTGCCAACAACCCAGCAAAATATGAGAACCTCAGATGTGTGGTAACTTGAATTTGAGATTTCCCTTTGGTAGGTCTGTCTGAGAGCCAGACCTCCCCATCACCATCTGGCTGTATTCCACCTGGATGCTCAATTCAATCCAGCTGTGGTCAACAGGCTGTCACATCATCAGACTGCAGAGCCAGATCCCTGAACACCTTCACAGCTCATTTTTACTGGGACTTCCAGCACATGTGGGTTCCTTTCTGCTGTCCAGAGGCATAAAGACTGAAAAGGCACAGACTTGCTCTAAGAAATTAATGTTTTTTTCTGGGGTTTTCTGCTTTGAATTACTATTTCACTATCTGAAGATATTCTGGTTCACAGAAAGAATTAAAAGGTCTTAGATAACTTTGGATAGAAATTGCATTATGAAATTATGGATAGCAAAGAGGACAAGAAAAGAGTTTGTGTTTTTTTTAAAAAAGAACTAGAATAGTATAAAGATTGATTAAAATATACATTTAACATCTATACTGCAAATCTCACACCTTTTTTATTGCTTGTTTTTAGTGAAAATTCTGAAAGTTCTGCTGTCAGTGCCACCTACACTGACACATGCATCACCTGCATATCATCATATGCCTGGACTTCCTGTTGTTCACTCAAAATTAGACAAGATGCTGCACCAGGGGAGGTTCAGGTCAGACACTAGGAAGGATTTCTTCACTGAAAGTTTATCATGCACTGGAACAGACTTCCCAAGGAAGTGGTGGACTCACCATCCCTGGAAGTGTTCAAGAAACAGCTGGATATGACATTTAGTGTCGTGGTTTAATTAACAAGGCGGTGTTCAGTCAAAGGTTGGACTGAGGACCTTGGAGGCTTTTTCTAACCTTAATAATTCTCTAAATTTATGTCAAGATGGGAATTAGGAAGCAAAGAAGATACTTCTTACAGAATGCCTTAATGAAACCTAAAGTTGGAATTTTTATACTGTGAATGTTTTCAAAAGCAGATGGCTCTTCCTATTCTCAGTAAAACAGCATGATATTACTATCAAACAATAAAATTATCAGGAATTTTATTAATTTATTTTTCATTATTGTTAGAGCTCTAGGTAGGCAAATATTTAATATCTTGATCATCCCCTGGGGTACCCCCATCCCCCCACCAAAGTTTTTTATAATCATCAACTAGAAGCTTGTAAGCAGTCATAATACTTTTATTTGGAAATGAAACTTGAAAACTAAATTTTAAAATTAATGTACTGAGAAAAAGAAGAGTTCTAAATAGGGTTCAAATTGTTTTATCTCCCTCAGTAAGAGAACTCATATATGTTATGAATAGAATGGATTGAGTAACTATATCATTAATAATAATAGAAAATAACAATTAAAAAAAGAGCATGAATCCAAACAAACTATATTTATTTTAGGAATCAAATGTCTGCAGTGCTTTTGTTTTTTATGTATGTATAGCTAAGATTAAAGGAATGTGACTTGATTCTTCCTCCTTCTGGAAAAAAATATTACAACTGTAAAGCAAATTCAATAGCAGAAGCACTTAGCTTGACCTAATGTACGTTTGAAATTTCTGTGGAATTATGTCATCCACCTTCTGCCAAAATGAATAATCCTGAATTAGCAGTTAGAGAAGTGACCTCTGTCTCTTCCTCGTTAACACATTTCAAATGTTCTCTTTGTAGTATGTACAATGTAATTGGCATTAATACTTTTACTACTACTGTAAGATATTTGATTTTGTTTTACTATAACCAGCAAAATAGCCTCTTTACAAATGTAAATTCCTCTGGAAACATTGAGCACAGCTAGTGTTAAATGTGCCTTTCCTAATGAATATTTTACCTTATATTAATATACTTTATGCTGATTTTTGTGGCAATGGAGAGGGAAATGTTCAAATCACATCCAAGCAATGATTCATGCAATCTTAGAGTAGAGTGAATGATTGACTTTGTATGGAATATTTTACTCTTGAAAAAATGCTTATTTCATCCTACTAAGAAAGAGCAGATAAGATTCTTAAGTGGCTAAAAATAGCTGAGATAAATCTTGTCCTTATATTCTCTTGTGAGTGAGTGGCTTAGGATCACTCAAAGAATCATCATCAAAGATATTAGCAAAAATAGCTCTAATATGAATTCATAAAATCATAGTAATATTTTTTTAAATAAAAATATTTAAAAACAGGATCAACAACATATTCATATCTTTATCCAGTCCTTCTCAGAAAAGCTTATAAATTAGTAGAGTTCAATACCAGACAGCCATTTAGACCAGTCAGAATATATTATGGAATTTCAACAGCAGGCTTCTGATGCTAGTTGAAGTATTAAATGAGTATTGTAACAAGTCTGTGTGTTGCATTTGTCAAGCCTTTTTTCCAGATGTCCCAATCCAAAACATAAAAGAGTATCAGACAGATAAGAAGAAAGGAGAAAACACTTCTGAAATTGCAGAAGGTCTGAATTCTCAGAAACTCATGTGCTCTTTCTAAAACATTTCACTACACCAGTCTTATTTTTCAGATGTGAGGTGGTATGGAAAATGTGCACTAAAAATATCTAAGTATTTAATAAGAAAATTTTTCAATAACCCTGATGAGAACAAAATGATCTATTTTTTAATGTGATTAACTGCTAACAGAACAGTAAACCATATTACCAGCCAAAAATTTAGAAAACATCAGGCAGAAACAGAGGTCTTCACCTAATATGATCCTTGGTTAATGTAGCTGAACTGCCTGAAGAACATTGTGGGAAAGGACTAGCATTTTGCCCTATCAAAAATCTGTCTGTATTCCTACTTCCAGTGTGGTGTCCATTGCCACATATTTCCTTTTTCAAAACTCATATGTCTGTTGTTATTTTCTTATTCAGTATTACTGTTGCTTCTTAGTTTAATTCTCCAAGCATTCTCCCCCATCTTCCTACACTGGATCACTTATGCCAGATGCTCATTCAGCCTGTACACTGTATATTTTATTTCAGTGCTGGCTCCTCTTTTCTCTTTATTCAAACCAGCTTTTGTTTCTTGGATTCTGCAGATACAGAGGGTGCAAATAATAAAAGTCACTTCCTATGTTTTCAATGTTTATATGATATGTACCTTGAAGCCTCTGGGAATAGTCAGAGAAAACCCAGCTCACCTCACTGCAGTGTTTGGAAATTTTTGTTGTGAAAATTCAAGAAGCCTCCAGCAAACTCATTTTATATCACCTTTTCATTTGGCCAATGTTTTGTAGATTTTGATAAGATCAGTAAAACATGCACCCAATGTAAGAATAATAATTGGAAAATGTCAAATTTCCTACTTTCAAGTAGGGAGGTTCTAGCACTGTTCAATAGAAAGGTCAGCAATCTCTCTTTTGTATTGATTTTTCTAATAGGTGTAATAATGGTTTTATTTCCCCTAACTCTGTGTGGCCAGCAGGTTGAGAAAGGTGATTCTGCCCCTCTATTCTGCTCAGGGTCCTCAGCACAGGAGAGACATGGACATGTTGAAGGAAGTCCAGGGGAAGGCCGTGAAGGTGATCAGAGTGTTGGAGCACCTCTCTGCTGAAGACAAGCTGAATGAGCTGGGTGTTCATCCTGGAGAGGGCTCTAGGGGGACATTATTGCAGGCTTTCAATATCTACTATTCTGATTTAAGAAAGATGGGCATGGATGTTTTAAGCAGGACTTCTTGTAAGAGAACAAGAGGTAGTGACTTTAAACTAAAAAGTAGAATCAGACTAGATACAAGAAAGAACATTTTTTGCAGTGAGGATGATGAAAGACTGGAACAAGTTTCCCAGACAGGTTGTGGATGCTCCAGCTCTGGAAATATCCAAAATCCAATTGGATAGGTCCCTGAGCAACCTGATCCTCATTGAGGATGCCCCTGCTCATTGCAGGAAGGCTGGACTAGATGACCTTTAAAGGTCCCTTCTAACCCAAATTATTCTATGAATCTTTTTTTAAAGTAGAAGAAATTGAGTATTTTCTGCTATGGCTTTGTTAGTACGTCCTGATGCAGACAGAAACTCTTTTTTAAGTAAAACTCTCATGCAGAAAGGCTGTAAAGAATATAAGGCTACTTTTTACTTTTATTTGTAGGAGTCAATGCACATTGCAAATTAACAGGAATATTTACTTACAGATAGAGAATTAGCTACTTTGGTCTCACACTGATTCAATTAAACAAAAAAAAATCAGGCATAAATGTAAAAAAACCACTTTTATAGTGCAAAATTTCCAGATTACTCTTACAGCAGCACTGTTCTTTGGTTAATTTCTAGTATTTCAGGAAATGCTAATTAAACAGTTTTAATCACAAAGTCATGCCACTTCAGATTTTTCAAACATTTATAAGAAACTGCCAATTTATTTTTTTTCATTGAACTAACCACCATTATCAAAACTAACACATGAAATCACTCCATCTTAATTTCAAATATTTAATCAGAATAAAGTGTCTTGGGGAAAACAGATGCACTCCTATCTGTAGAATGTGTCTTCAAATCCATGAAAAACCAATTAGACTGAAAACAGTACTTGCTGCATACAAAATAGAAAACGTCCTACAAATTTTATTGTTGCAACACTTATAAATTTCATGTGCAGTTATCCAGATTTAGTTCCTTTCTCTGTACAACTATTGTATGGTAGCAATATCCATCAATTAGACCTTTCTTACACTGACACCAAAATTCAATTTCTTCATATTTGTGCAAAGTATCAATCCCCTTTAAACCATGTACTTTATTTTCCTTATATAAAAATTATTATTGTTCCTACATTTTATTAAATATCCTCAGTACTGTCTCCTAGGTAAAAGATTAATTACTTGGCTGTGATTCATAGGAATGGAGCTGCAACTAAATTACCTATGTGGCATGTCAACCATTTCTTTTGTTATGTCATGACGTACTGCTATTTAAGAGTGGAAACAAAGAAGTATTCATTTTCCTGTAAATTTCCATGGTCACATCTTGGGAATAGCATCAATAACCCAACCAACAGAAGATTATTAATCTGCAACAAATGTTTTCTGTCATCAACAAGCTTCATCTTTAATGCTTTCTTCACTTCGGTGCTCATTAATTATATTTAGGTCAGCTATACTTGCGGACGCCTTTCACAGCAAAAAGTATTATTTTCTGTTTCAAGTGGGTAGGGAAAGGAATACATCAGAGACTAATTAAAACAAAATATTGACTCTCATTTCTGAAAAAAAATCATGCATTTTTATAGCACTATTTTTTGCAATTACACTATACATGGGAGGATCCATGAGAATAAGTGCACATAAAGGATGTTTTCACTCTTTTAATTAAGGAGAATTTAGTCACTTCTCAAATACTAAAGAAACAAATTATTGTAGGGACAAGTTGGGGTGGGTTTGATTTTTTTTTATGGTGTGGGGGACTGGATTTTGGGGGCTGACTTTTTTTCCACTGTAGCAATGAGAAATTTAATATTTTGCACTGTGTGTCAATACACTCTGGTGATATTCTTACCACATATTTTTAAAAGCTGAAATACTGAAATACTTGTATCAAACAACTAACAGAATCACTGTATTATTTGATTGACCTTATCTGCAGTCACTGTTGACCCTTTTTATCAATTTAGGGAATCTGAGTATTGAGCTAAATTGACTTTAATACTATTTAGTGCATACTGTCATTACTTTAAATCTTGGGCACTTTTACATATGATAAAATGCTTTTGATTTAACCTTTCCTATCTCTATAAATATCTCTCTAAATATATCTTTAATGTCAACAAACTTTTTTGCCTCCTAATCACAGAACTTGGTCATCATCCTCTCTTTTATAATAGAAACACTGCACTTCTCCATGTTTTTATGTGACATACTGTTATAGTTCCCATACAGTAAATACAGTTTTGTTGATCTGAAAATTTCAAGTAATTCTTTATTTGTGAAATAATGCTTCCTTACAGTTTTCAACTCTGAGGGATTTTTTTGTAAAAGTGGTACGGTCTGATTATTAGTGGGGAGGGAGACTTATTTACAAGGCAAATGGTTCTAGGTTTAGTTTAAATTTCAGCTTTCATTTTAAATATTTGGGTTTTTTTAAAATGTGGCCTTTTTTAAAGAGTCATATACAGTAGCTAGATTCATTTTTCTAAGCAGAATATATCGTCATTGCATACACTTTAAACTTCATTTCTTCAAAATGTTGACTTATTAACAACTTGACCACCAAACTAAAAGTCAATGTAATCTTCATGGCCCATCTCTCTCTCCTCATTGCACTTTTCCACCTTTCTGCTCTTCTTGGTTTTGAAAGAATAATTTCAGTCCCTCTGAAACACTTAAATTAGTAACATATAACAAGTGTTAGAAGAAAAGATTCTGCTCTTTTAAAAGTAATTCAAGCATAGAATCACAAAATCATTTGGGTTGGAAGAGTACTTTCACATTTGAAGAGCAAAAGAATAAAAATAATAAGTGGGATATCAGGATATTGGGTGATGGTTTATATTTTTATCATCTAAATACTGCAGGGAGAAGGGAGCATATACTGCTTCTGTATTTCAATATTTGCACTTGTAGGTTTTGGCCTTATACTTCTACTAGAATGAGAAATTCAATGATGGCTGAAAGACAGGATTTCTTTCCTCACTGGTATTCTTTGAAGACTCCAGTAATTAAAGAATGGAATGTCTTTGATGCAACCATGTAGAAATTAGCTAAATGTATCTGCAAGTCTAAAACAGTAATTGTCCCATTTGCTAATGCTAAAAGAAGGGTAAAAAAACCCAAAACCCAAATACTCTTCACTGACCTTTTTTTTCCTTATCTGATTTCATAAAGTGGCCTTTTAAAAATGCCTGATAAAGATTAATTAGCTGGTAGCAAGAGTATGAGCTTGGGAGAGATTACATGGCTGAATTAAAAGGATTGGAAGAGCATGTGTTTTAGCTGTTACAAATTAACTGTACATACCAAGGCTAAGTGTAACACAGTTAAGCAACTCTTCTACTTAACCAATTTCAACACCAACTCATCTGGATCACGAGACATACTATTATTACATAAATAACTGTAGTCTTCATGTAAGGCAGCTATTTAAAGAATTAGCTAGAGCCTAAAAAGTGACATTGCATACTCTTAATGTTTCACATTTTTATAATTTCAAAAATATTATCAGCAACATCCACCAAAATAAGAAAATAATATATAGAAAGACTAATGATTTAGAATTGATTTATATTATGAAGTCATTTTAATGACCTCTAAGATTCTAAAACTGATTCTGGTTCTACAAGGTACTTAGACACATTTAAATTTATGTGCAAAAATAGTTTACCTGACATTTACTCATAAAACTGTATTGTGTGGAGTGGGAAGCAAGAGTCAAAGTAGCCCAGAATAAACAACTTATCACATTTCATTTGCCAGAAAGGCAGAAATGCAGTACCTCTGTATAGAAATATTTAATGTAGAAATATGTGAGCAACTAGGTCTTTAAATCCAAACAAATCCAGCTCAGAGTTCAAATATGTAAGTACGTTCAGAAACTTCACATGCCCTATTTAAAGATAGCATTTTGATTAAGTTAAAGTCTGATTTGCCAGGTGATTTTACCAGATAATTACTAAGTATTCTTGATTTCAGAAATCACTGTTTGGATTGAGAAAAATATTATTTTAGTAAAACAATTTGATCAGTCACTTTAATTAAAAAATAATTTTCAGGAAACAGCACAGTGGGCAAGCACCTATGATGAAAGTGAGAGGTGAAGACAAATAAGAAGAGAAAATAATCTCTCTGTACACAAAAACGGATATCAAAACCAAAAGTTTCTAATATGCAAGGGAAAAAAAAAAGATATTATAACCACATGTACTTCTTCAAATACTTTTCCAGATACTTTACCAGAATGTTAACATGCTTATTTAATTTTTTCCTTGTTTTTTGTATGCTATGATTTTTATATGTATTCAGATGTATGCTGTGGTAGTTACGAAGCCAAAGTTTAAGGTTTGCTCCAGGAAGCTTCAAACCTCTCTTTGACCACAAGTATGCTATCATTTGAAGATTTCCTAAGTCTTTATGTGGGATCTGTGGGTGGAGAAGTTCACAATGTAATGATTTATTGTTCTGTGGAAAATGCAAGGCCAGTTTAGACAGACTTAAGGCAAATGCTTCCCATTTAGAAAACTTTCCATTAGTGATTTCTGTCACCACGTAAACCCTCAGAAAGTATGAAACTTTGACATGTTCTGAAAACAATGTAATTTTCATTTCTGCCAGAAACTAAAATATTCAGCATTTTACTCTAGGTGTAGACTTACCATTCTGATACCCAAGTCTGAGGGTTCTGCTGCATTTCAGTATTACAACTTTCAGTTTGAAAACACAGGACTCCATGTCAGGTTGTATTAGCAAGCAATGATCTTATCTAATAATCAAAGAAAAATTACATTCTTGATGCAGTTCAAGTTCAGTCTGGAAATTAAAAAACAGTTCTGTGGGCAGTGATGCCACAGAATGCTTGTAAAATAGATACAGCTGTTACTTAGTCTGAAAATAATGCAACCTTTTTAAAAAATAGTGTTTGAATAGTGTTGCTTTCCTTCACAATTCCTAATATTACCAAGCAGCAGCTCGGTGAGGTAAATTGAGGCAAGTCAACCTCACAGAGACATTTGCTCACTGTCCCACAGTGGAATGGGGAAAATAAGAAAAGCACAAAAACCCATGGGTTGAAATAAAGACAGTTTAATAGGTAAAGCAAAAGCTGTGGATACCACCGAAACAAAAGAAGGAATTCATTCATCATTTCCCACGGGCAGAGAGGTGCTCAGCTATCTCCAGAAAAATAGGCTCCATCATATGTAATCATTACTTTACTTGGGAAGAGGGGCTTCTCAGTTCTCAACATCCCCTCCTTCCTCTGTCTTTTCTGCAACTTCTGTTGCTGGGCATGACACATACGATATGGAATAGCCCTTTGGTCTGCTAGAATCAGCTGCTCTGGCTGTGTCCCCTCCCAGCTCCTTGTGCAGCCCCAGTTCACTGACAGAGCAGCATGTGAAGCAGAAAGGGCCTTGACTGTGCAAGCAGTGCTCAGCTAAAAACCTCAATGTGTTTTCAACAGTGTTCTCTTCTCAAAAGCAAGGTATTGCTTCATACAAGCTACTATGAAGAAAATTTACTCAGCCAGAGCCAGTACAGAAACACAGGTATCATCTGTGAAGGTGAACATAAGGAGTTAATGCTGTGAAGATTGAAAGCAACAAAGAGCTGTTTGATCAGGAGGTATTGATAAGAAGGCAAAAGGTAAATTCATTAGTTTATCTGTAAAAAACAGTCTAATCTACAACTGTAAAAATCTCCTGTTCTCCTTCCCTTTTCCATATTCTGAATCAAAGACACTGCAGCAGTAAGCTGGTCATGAACAAACTTTTTCTTTTTACAAAGGTGACCCTGAAAGCTAGAGATGAGTGCAACTTAATGCAGTATCAGGGCTGTGAATTGAAAAATGCCTATAAACAAGAGGCAGGTCTATGATGTGCTGGATGTTCATTCCACAAACACCAGTCTCTGTAGGATATAAAGCAAAGTCAAAGCTGCCTTAAAGCAGCAGGTGAATGTTTTCCCACCTGAGGGGCTCAGAACCTTTGTGAATCAGATCAATAAAGATTTGGTGATTCAGGAGGACACTTTAACCCCTAAAAACACCATTATTTTAGCAGCAATTCTCCAAGGAAAGCTGGGAAAGAAACAAAAATGTTGTGGTCAGCTGCTGCATAATCAAGTTGTCTACTAAATAAAACTGAGACCTTCTCTTTGTCCTACAGCTCTGTAATATTTTTTTCATCAGAACATTCCAAAGAAAATCGATAACATATCAAGAACACAGTGATACCTGGCAGTGTAATTTCAGAAAGTCTGCAGATCAATAGCTGTATAGAGGCTTACAGTTGCACAGAATATAAGTGCAGTAACTAATGCTGGGGACTGTGTAGGTAAGTGTGTGTGTGTGTGTGTGTGTGTGGCTCCGAGAGAGGAGCTGAGATTTACATTCATTACTGGGGCTTGCTGCAACGTTGTATTTCAGTCACTACCTTTACTGTTCCTTTGTGAAAAGGTTTTCAAGCTGGATATTTTTCACTCCTTCACCTTAAATAGTTATTTGATTTAAACAGCTACAGAAATAACATCAGATTCTCTACATTTTAGATGGAAATAGGATTTACATTGAGGCGTTGATTCAGAAGTTTTTAACTCACTCAAATTTGCCACAGGTTTGTCTACAAGATCTGTGCTTGGGATTGAATTATTCCTAATTAATGATGGATGTATTCAGTTACTTTAAAGTTGGGGTTTTTTTAAAAAAAAAGAATCTTTCTTTGTATAATTTCAAACTCACATAACTTCAACAAAAAAGATGTTCTAAATATACAATTAAGAAATTTTCTTTATCTTTTGAACCAAACAATTTTTCAGTTTCAGCTATGAGAAAGAATTAGGTATACAAATATTTAACTATAAGTGAAAATCAAAAAAATCGTAATACACCAAACAAACATACACCAAGTATTTGGCTCTCTACAGGACAGCATATTTTTTTGATCTATAAAAAGTATGGATAATTATTCACAGATGATTCCACTAAGCTTTAGAAATGATAATTCTGGATTCATTGGCTGATGAGTGAATTTGATCCAATAGATTAATCCAAAATCTATAATAAAATGTAAAATATATTTAATAAAAGGTCTACTACAAAAATTCTATGCCTGATTCAAATTTCACTCGAGGAGAGGCATGAGAAACAAGTACAAATATTTACCAGTCCTGCACTAACAATACAGAACATAAATTTTCCATTTTCTGTCATACAATGTGATTAAGAAGTCAGTTTAAGAAAGTTCATTTAAACATTGGAGATTTAAAAGATTATTTGTACTCTATGTTGGGTTTAAAATTTTAAACCTTTGACTATATTGACTACATTGACTATGTATTGGTTTGAATTTCTCTCAGCTTACTTCATGTATCTACTATATAGTTAATGAAGAGGAAAGGAGGGTAGACTCAGATCATGGTTAACTTCCTGATTTTTGACCTCTCTCATAAAATGGATGAGAAAAATATCCTTACAAATGTACTTATACCTTTCCATTGACTAGACAGGAATGGTAGACAACGAGCTATGGATTGAAACCTACTCTTTCTGTGGTACTCTCATATTCATAAAAAAACAAATTCAAAACAGAAAAATTGGCTAAGCAAAGTTTAACCTCACACAATTTCATGTCATCCTGAATTGGATGAATAAAGACCAGAGAAACTATTATGAGTTCTATGGATGCATTTGTTTTTTGCCTTGGATCTCTTTTTTTTCTGTACTCCATTAATAGGATAGTAGCACTAAACTCAAATAGAAGGCCAATGGAAATTTTAAAAACTATTTCTGTTTGTTTAAAACGGTTTCTTTCTGGAAGTGCAGAAATGTATATAACTCGGTCTTGATTTCAGGAATACAGCCTCCTTCTCAATTTGCATGTCTTCAAAAGAAATTCTGCAAAGCTGCTTCAATCTGAAAAGGCAGGCTAAGTGATGAGAACGAGAAATCATAATGCTCTAGATGTCACAGACACCTCACCACCTGGTTAACCTTAAAAAGATAAGGAATCTCTTTGACTTGAAAGAGGCAACTTATTACTTCATGGGTAAGCACCTGTCTAGACAGAGTCATAATAACTTTCAAAAAGTACCTAATATCCCTATTATTTGTCTGGAGAAATCACAGTCAGGTTCAAGCATTCCTGGCACCAGGAATATGTGTGAGCTACGAGCATAGTAGTTTCTGAATAAGTATGTGTAAATTGATTCACTAGGAGAAAATAGATTTGGTCACAGGTAGTTTCATCTGACTGCTTCTTCTTTCATTTCCTTTCATTTTCTACAGACAGACCTGCTTACTGCACTACTTGCTGTTAAAAAAAGCATTTCAGTCCTGTAATAAGTATCTCATGACTTTCCATTCAGAGAGGCTGTTTAACCCCTAGCCAGGTAAAGGGAAAACTTCAAAGACATTGGGGCTGTGCTGTCCTCTTCGATGAACTGCACTGATTCATACCAGCTGAATGCTTGGATCGAAGTCTCATTTAATGGAAGGTGTTTCCTGCAGTACCACTGCTAAAATTTTCAAATGTCTCAATCATCCACCTGCAGAAGAATATTCTCCTAAAATCCCACCACAGTTTTCATTGTTAAGAAGGATAATAGAGACAACAGATGGTGTTTAAGTCCTGTCTCTTATTTAAAAACAGGTTTCTATAATAGTAAAAAAAAACAAAACAACTTAAAAAAAATAATCCACCTTGAATCCAGTTTAGTTCTCACAATTTTATTATTTTTACGTGGAACATACTATTGCAGCTGTAACACTAGACTGATATTGACATGCAAAAAAGAATTTGTGAATTGTTTCCAGTAACAATTGAATTACAAATTATGAATTTGTAGTCAATTTTACATCAGGCAATACTTACACTCTATTATGCATCAACCTTGAGTTATATATAAAGCCTCAGATTTGCTGCTCATGCTGCCACTAATTTTCTAATTCATTTATGACCATCCACACATAATCACTTACATGTGTAGCTCTTCTTATCAACTGATCGTAAGGAACTCCCAAAATAAACTTTATTAGCTGCTTCAAGACTGACTTACTCGCTCTGTCATCCTCATGAAACCCTTCAGAAGCCTTAAAAAGTATTAATATTTTCTCATATTGAATAATATATGCAAATTATTAGATAAGTTGAGAGGGTAAAGGTTCTGGGCAATCAGTGCCTTCAGGATGTTGTGAGTATCACTGACATCACATTGACATCAGGTTTTGTGTATAAAGATTTTTCACAGGATACAGGATAGGTTCAGGATAAGTCCCTTATTTCCCAGACACATTGGCAAATAAAGTGTCACAGCATTCAACATTAATTCTACTACTACTCTCAAAATTCAACATGTTCAAAAATAAGATGGACAATAAATTTGGGAAGATGAGTGTTTCAGCTGAAGAGGTACATGGAAATATCCTAAATATGGAAAGAAACAATACAAACAGATAATGAACTGAATGACAAAGAAATTAAAATTGGATGACAAATTGGAAGAAACCAAGTATTAAAGGAAAAAAATTAAGACCGATTGAACATGTAGAATATACTGAAGGAGTACAACTCTATCTTTCCTTAAAAAATGAATTTCTGCTCTGCCTAAAGTAAGGGGAAGAGGGTGAAGGAATAAAATAAAGTCACTGAGATTTTTTTTTTTACCATGACATAAAGTACTCAGAGTATTTGTTATGTCACCATAATTAAAATAATGGTTTAAAAAAAAAGGAATTCAAAATTATGTAATTATAAATACATGTTAATCTTTAAACTGAATTATTAACTCATTTCTAGTCTCTGATTTTCAATACCTTTTTTTTCATCTCTAAGAACAGGCTGCACCATAGAAGAATCAAAAATACAGCTGCATCAAAATGTGTTTTCTTAATTATATTTCTGGAGAAACATTGCAGCTACTGTAACCACCACATTTAGATATTTTCAGTATATTGAAAACATACTTTTCTGTATGTTTTATAGACATTTGAAAATAAGAATCTTAGTTCCTAAATTTTAAAACACACTTCCTTTTTTTAATGATGTATGATAATATAGGCATAGGAGACTCATTTAGCATAATTGCAGAGTCTAGGAGCTAGATTATAAAGCCGGATGATGTAATTACTAGTTTGTTTCTAAATTAATTCCATTCTTGTTCCTTTCTTATATTCTTATTTAATAGCTTGCACTTTTTGCAGTACTGTAAACTATTGAACAAAGATAAGTGTGACAGTATGCCCAGAGTTTTGCCTCACACTGCTGAGACAATTTAAGTACATACTTAATAATAAAAAAATCAAAAACTGAATACAGAACAATTGTAAAAACAAAGAAATAAAATAACCACTGCCAATATCAGAACAAAATTAAACAGGAAGTAAATTTAGATACTAGTAAATAGTCCACCCTTCTATTTTGTATAGTAACTGCATCAAAAATATTGTTTATGAGAAGAATGTTATCTATTTTCTATACAGGAAACTGAGGCTATATGAGTTGAATACAAATGATGGAAAATCTATGTGTGTCCACACATAGAAAATTAATTATTCCATATAGTCACTGATATAATATCTCATCTGTCTGGACTGCAAGCACCACTCTCCAAATACAACACACCACAGTGCAATACAGTTTATCACAAAGGGGGAAAGAGCAACTCTTGAATTGTTGACACAAAAGAAGTGCTGTGTGATATCTACTTAGCCAAACCACAGAATCACAGAATAGGAAAGACTGGGAGAGAGCACTAGAGGTCATCTTGTTCAGCTGTCCTGCATAGAAGGGCTCCCTAGAGCACATTTTTTGGAATTGTGTCCAGACAGGTTTTTAAGTATCTCCAAAAAAGATTCCACAGCATCACTGGACATCCTGCTCCAGTGCTCAGTCACCCCCACAAAAAGTTCATGTTCAAGTCCCATGTCTAAAAATTCCCTTTTCCATCACTTTTTCTCCAGCAGATAAATAGTCTGAACTAGCTAATACAGACCTCTGCAGACAGATAGCTATGAATATTTCTGCATAGCTTGTTTGTTTTCCAGTTAGACTGATCTTACTCTGTTCAAGGAGCAGCCACGTGCAAATCAGATCTCTACAATATAATATGCAAATACATATTATACAGTGCTCTGCTAGGAATAATAAATATAGGAGTGAGGTGGAGCAACAGCTTGGGACCAGTGAAACCTTAGTGCAGCCAGACAATAATAGTTGGCAGATGAATTCAGACAAATCAGCCACAAAAACCTATTATTTTTTCTTCTGCAAGCCTGTAGAAGTCATCTACTACAGTTGTGCATGTTGAGCACAACTCAGCTCAATCAGTGTTTCAGAAAAAAAGTAAAATCATAGAATCACAGAATAATTAAGTTCAGGAAAATCCTCTAAGATCATCAAGTCAAAGACATAGGCTGGGACCAGAGTGTTTGTCACTAAACCATGTCCCCAAGCACCACATCTGTGTGCCTTTTGAACATTTCCACAGGTGGTGATTTCACCGCTTCCTTGTGCAGCCTGTTTTAATATTAGTGTGCTATCAACATGGTTCATGCCAAAAAATCTAAGACAACACCATAGAGGCTGCTATGAAACTCCATCCCTTCAGATATAAGAAAATGTTTTTCATTCTTAAAGCACTGAAAAATTTTTAAGAAATATGCTCAATAATTCTGGGGAGCCATTAAAAATAAAGTACTTCTAAATTAAAATAAAACAAGAATTAGCCTTATAAGCAGTCTGTAACATTTGATTCTTTTACTCCTGACAAAAAAAATAACTAGGAAGAGAAACATCAAAAATTTTCAATTACAAGTCATGCCACACTGCCTTCCTAACCATAATTAACAATTCATAATCTTAGAAATCTTAGAAACTCTAGTGAGTGAGGAAAGAGGTAACTACTAAAGTATTTGTGGCAGTCAAGTCTGGAGGAAAAAAAAAAAAGGGAAAAAATTCTGTGTCAGACTTCTGCATTTATCTGTTTCTTGTTGGAATAACTTAAGTTATAAGAGCTAAATTAATGGCTTTCCACTGTTTAATTTATTTTCATTCTGTTCTCATGAGTGGATCAAGTGAAGACAATATTTGAAAGATGTTTCCTTATTTTTAGAAGTTAGTCCATTAAACATAATCAATGACAACTTCAGAGTCTGGGAAGTATTTGATGCTTAATCTAAACAGACATTTAAATATTCAAGGATTGATTTTAATAGATGTCTGATAGATATCCTTAAATTGAATTCACATACAGCTTTTTAATATATAATTATTAATTGGTTTACAGAACTCAGCAGTGTGCTAAGTACTTCAGAGCAAACATAACAAACTATTCTCTCCCAGGATGTAAGCACTGAACATAAAAAGAAACTTCCAGCTAAAATTCCCTTCCATATCTCAACAGAGAGATTGGTTGCCAACATTACCTACTCACAGCTCTCTGCTGAAACACACACTAGAGACAACAGGGGAATTGCTTAATTCAGAACAATTTCCCTAGCCATGTTAATTTCTACAGTCAGGGAATAACCAGAGAATCAACCCTCTTTAACTTTCTATAGGCTTAAATCACTCATTTCTAAGCTCAACACAGTAACTTGTGGATTTGCTGTATTCTTAAAAGATTAGATGATATGAAGATATATTTAAAGGTACATTTTCTCCATGTTTCTTACTTTTGTGTTACTGTTGATTTCCTATTCTGATTATATTTGTGTCTTCCTTCTGAGGATTTTCATTATTTAAAGTGTTTTTCCTAACTGTCTCCTCTTTTCGTTTTCTCCCTCCTTGAAAATGCAACATTACTTGCACTTCTTTATTTCCCTGTTCTCTTACTCTGTCTTGCCAAACACTTTACTCTTATATTTTACACCAGGTTTTTCCCCATCATCCCTCCACATCCAGTCTTCTGTGTAACAGCAAAGTGGTTTCTATACTTAATGTTGTTTCTATCTTTCAATTCAGTCTCCTAGTTTTTTATTTTTTTCCTAGATAGTTTATATATTTTTTCTAAAGAAAAAAAGTGTTTTTTATGGTGCTTGTCTGGAAATTCTTCTCTACATAAAACTGTGTCATGGTTTGAAAGGATTAATTTTTTCCAAGCTGATCTCTTCCCATTGTACTACTTCTCTATATGCATTTCTGGTGCTATGTTTCTCCATTTAGGTACTTTTTGTTTGCTGAAGTCCTATTTCCCTTCTTTCCAGCTCTTGGTTTTCCTCATGGGGTCTTCTTTCTTCTTGCTATTACTCCTATCTCAGCTGTCCTCCCTAAGTTTTCTCTTTGACTCCAAACTAAAAAAAAAAAAAAAAAGTAGTTTGTTGGTTTGTTGGTTTGTTTTTGTTGGTTTTACGCTTTTGGGGATTGCTGGTTAATTTTAGGATTTGTTGTTGGATTTGTTGGAGTTTATTTGACTTTTTGTTGAGTGTTGGGGTTTTTTTGGGTTTTATGCTTGTTTAGTTGTTGTTGTTGTTTTTAAGATATTAGCAATATCTTAAAAACACAAAGCTCTTCTCTGGTCAATCTTGCCACCACTCTATGTCTTCTCTGCTTCTATGTCTTATTCTTTCCTTCTTTTCCCACCTCCCCTTTTATTATAATGCATAGCTGGTTCAGAAGTTAGAAGTTTTGCTGGCAATGGACTCAGAAACTGTTGTTGGTAGACTTTTCCCATTATATGTGTTACCCACAGAAATTTCCATTACATACTCCTCCAAGTAAACTCCCTCTTTTCAAGTAATTTTTAACTTTTCTTTTTAAATTAAAGGATGAATTTCTATTTTTTCATAGATATGACTAGAATAAGAACAAACACAGCAATGTAGACTTTATCACTTAGGGACAAAGTCATTCAGCATTTATGTATATTTATGCTAATATTTATTTTGAACAAGCAATAGAATTCAGCTAAATTTAATGGTTAAAACAATTGTAATGTAATTTAATTAATGTAATGTAATTGTAATGTAATGTATGAGGAAAAAAATACTTGTAAGCTATGCTTTACCAGGTGGTAATTAAAGTATGAGTTACTACCAATGTGATAAATTACATATTCATATATGTCCTCTGATATGCAGAAGACAAAGTTTTAGAAGCGTTATCAAAGACTGTGTCTTTTGGACTATTGAAAGATACTAACATTTTGTTACTGACTGCCTGGAGTTAATGTTTCACAAAAGGAAAAAAAAAGAGAAAGAAACGTGGGGAGACAAAGTGGAGACCAATAGTTAGTCATTGTTCATGATAATTACTGTCATCCATCTTTCAAAAATGCTAGGGGATTTTTTCTGCTTTCACATTTTGCATTCATTGCTGCATTCCCACAAGCCCCCAAGCAATTCAGGATTCAAAACTGTACACCTCCAATACTAAGTGATTTGTTTCACTTTGCATAATAATCACTTTTGTTTTAATAGCTTATGATATCACATTTGTGCATTTTCATTAAAGAATGATACTTGTTTTTAAAATATCATGAAAATATACTGCCAACGATCAGGAGCTTAAACTACTGGTGGTAACAAATTAATTGTTTGTGAGTGAATTTCCTACATCATATGCATATGCATCAATGAGCCACAGGAACAGAGTGGTGCTAGTTTCACAATTGTTTAAGTAGCTATTCTTCATCTGTGTGGCAAGAGAAGGAGCCACACTGAAGGTCATGATTATAGACTAGGGAATAACCTTATAGTGGCATAGGAAAAACTTCAAATAAGTAAGTTTTCCTTGTGCAGATTCTTCCCAGCTACAAGCTTACACTCAGATAAATAATGTTTACAAAGCAGAAAACTATCTCAATAAAGTAGAAAGATGGAACATTTACTTCCTAGAATAATGTTAGCTATACAATGCCCCTTGGTGCATTAAAAACTCCTGCTAGAGAAGAGACCCTCTACAGTATCAGTCTTTCTTTTTTGCCTGCTTTATGAGAAGAAAAAAAAAGAGTGAACTGGAGACAGGTTTTCTGTTTAAAATGACATAAAAATGTGACGTTTATTCTTAATAGCATCACTTGCAATATTTAAGATGTGCAGCTAAAAAACTGGTTGAAGAATATTGAAAAATGTACCTTTGGTAGTCAGTTACCCACAGACCTATATATTAAACTTTAGCCTTAAAAAAACCCCAATATTTTTAAATAATTACATTATGAAGATGGTGGTTGAGTAAGCTGATTTACTGCAGCTGAAAAACCATAAAAACTCACATCTGACTACCTAAGCAGTTAATCTCTCATAATTTAATATTTTTTTAAGCACAAAAATATACTTTCTCAAGATTTAAAGTCAAACTGTAAACTTGACAAAACGTATTCACTGGTGAGAATGTGAGGGATATGGCCCAAACCTGGTGACAGGCATGCCTAGATGTGTAAGACAAGATGGCTTTTCTACCAAGCCCATTAGAAATATCACTGCAAATTAAGGAGGCTTTTCTTTAATGAAAGGAAAGTCAGACAAATGAAATAAGGGGGAAAACACTGTTCATGTGTGGTGGATTTTGTATTGCTATTACCAGTACTAAAGGAAAACTTATTGCTTTTATCAATCCTAATCAAAATAATCAAAATCCTGACAGTGAGCAAACTATCACCTTGGAGAACAGTGAAAAAAGCTCTTATTAAATGGAGCCAGGACAAAATAATGACCCAGAAACAAGGTTTCACCTCAGAAAAAGAAAAAAGTGAGGAAGTGCTATTGTAAACAACTCATATTCAACAATGACTTTGATGTTAGTAGAAGTTTCCAACACCTGAAGAAAATAGTCTAGGATTTCCATGCACTGATTTACCTGGCAAATTTTCAATGAATGAAAAAAGGGCTACATATCAACAAGATTCTTTAGATGATTAATTGCTTTTTACGCTCTTTGGTAATATGAAAAGATATCATCTTTATGAGGAAAACTTAAAAAAAATAACCAGTGTTGGTTTTTTAGAAACCATTCACAATTATAATGTCATTGAAGGCTTGCTTGTGCCTGTATTTATTGTAAGTTTGTATAGATTGCTTGTATATTGAGCTTTCAGCTACAGTTCATGACTATAATTACTTGGTGTATTGTCTCATAAAACATTTTAATAGTATTCCTTCACTAATAACAATGACGATCTAAACAGCAGTGATGGACTAAAGTGTTTAAGGAGGTCACTAAAAGTCTCACTGCTCCTATCAATTCCTAGGTGATTTATGTGACAAACTTACATTAATGCTAACCTGAGTTTTGCATATAAATCCTCTGTTGACCAGTGAGAAAATAGACCCCAAAGTGTTTGATTTAATTAATTTCTTGCCTGTTCCTTTCACTAAGGAAATAATCTAAATAATGCATAGGGATGGGGTATTAAGTATCTTTCTACAGTTACAACATGATTAATTACAATGGCTAAGCCCCTAAACATTAAGATGAATATTAATTCAGAGGCAGAATCTTGAACTGGGAAAGTGCAAAGGACACATATTTTCGAACACAATTTTAATGCCACAGTAGTGAAAGAGAATGACAGAACTTTGGCTGCTACCTCTGGATACCATTTGCATAGATTAAGATCCCACAATTGCATATGTACTTTTTAAAGGAAAAAAAGATTATTTTAGATACTTATCATTCAATATGATGCAGACCTGGTTTTTACACTGTTTCTAAAATCCTCCCTGTCCACCAGGAAATGTTTTGTATGCACACAACACATATAATTGCAAATCTGCTCATGAAATGAAAAGGGCAAAGGTCTGGTTAGCTTTATTACTGGTTTATTAAAAGACATAATTATTCAGGGTGCAACTGTCATATGACCATCTGATGCCACAGATAATGTTTATGCAAATGTTGCCATGACAATCTGATGCATTAATATGCATTGATGCAAATTATCATTCATTTTCAGCTGAGAGTAAGGCTTACGTGAGAATATGAGAACAATGCTTAAATGACGAAACAACTGATTGTATTTAATTCCACTTTCATGAATAGTCAGCACCAGTGACTAATTGAAATATGCATAATGGGTAGATATTTAATGGGTAGATAATGGAGTGCTTCAGCCAGTTTTGGACATAGTTTGTTGTGTATATGTATGCCCCATAGAATAGTAATTAAAATTTCAAACTGAAGTTTTCATCTCAGGGAGGAAAAAAACCACTAAACCTGTCAATTTGTCTTTCAGAGAAAACTGATAAAAAGGCAATGGTTGTTAAGGGAATTAAAAAAAAAAGAAAAAAAAAAACAAAAAAAAACAACCAAAAAACAACAATCTAAAATATGCAAAAAAACCCCAAAAACCCTATCTTAAAAAACCCAAGTAATCCCATAGAAACAATAAATGGCATATCATTCAGCCTGGACACTGGCCAATTCTGTTTGCAATAGATCTGCTACATCCAGCACTGACCCAGGCCAGGTTCCACAAAAGGTCTGGATGATGTGCTGCCACAAGCATCCCAGACAATAAATTTTCTCAGGCTTGCCTGTGATCACTGGACATTCCTGCTGCATGACAGAGCTGCCCATATCACTTACCTGTAGTGGCTGCTGCTGGAAGGTGACAGGTATGACAAATACTTGGCTCCATTCAGCTCCAGGGTTTGCAGTGACACTCCATAAAATGAAGCAGATGGATGGTTGTTTCCTCAAACCCAGCGTATGATAAATCCTGAAATCTCCAAAACCACTATGCCAAGCCCATTGATATCCATTTTTCACCAGAGGCCTGGAAGTATACAATATAAAAGAGAATCTAATAAAGCTATCATAGTATCTGTCATATAGCGATGTATAGAAAGCTGGGAATGTGTTGTGTCTATTTTTCTGCAACTTGTTCTTTGCTACGTTATTTTTAAAAAACAAAAAAGAAGCGATGGTTCAATATGGAGGAAAATTTAGTGCTTATTTTGAACTGGATGATACTCTTGGAAAGGATGGAGGAGGAGAAAATAGAGTCATAGTGACCAGATTTGTTCCATGTATGCTTCTAAAGTTTGCCATTTGGCACCAAACCCACCTAAGATGAAAAAATAATATCAAAAAATGCATAACACAATAACCCATATCTCTTCAGCAGTCTAGGACAGATGCTTTGGAGAACAAAGCAATTTTCCACAGCGGGTCACACATGAAATATATGAAATGGAAGCTGTTGCTGGTAAATGGGCTGCCTGTTACACAGAAACAATTTTCTTTTGCCCTTTACCTGCGGTTCCTATTTCACAATATAAAGGGATACTGTCAGTTAATGTTATGCTTTTGTCTGCAAATGTCAAGTTTAGAATACCTCATACACTAACTACAAAGTCTGCAACTGAAATAAATAAACAAATAAATATATGCTCTCATTGTTTCAGAGACTTAAGTCTATGCATGTGACAACATGCATTTTTAGTTAAAGCTATCAGTTGTGAAAAACATTCTTAAAAAGTTAATAATGTAAACAGAACATACAGCTTGAAGACCTGTAACAGATATAGTTTTTTTTTCACTAAGTCATAAAAAAAAAAAAATCTTGCTCTCTAACATGCCATTTAGTTGAGAAAAAGATAAAAAAAAATATAGAAAGCAAAATATAGCTTAATTTCTATAGAAAAGCTGTCCCTGACTGTTTTTTTTAATAAATACAATATAATGTTTTAGTAAAAACAAATATAATGTTTTTAATAAAAACATCCATTTTATTCTCTGTCCTTCACCACAATTACTGGCAATACTCTTTAATTTGAGGAATATCTGCATGGTAGCAATTGCATGTTTTAAGACTGTATTCTATGAGAATGGACAAAGTACTCACTTTTCAGTCGTTGTAGCACCTTCCACAAAACACACTCCTTTGAAATATGTAGTGTATAGAAGGCAGCTGATAAAAAAAGCCCCAACTATTTGAGAAGGTGCAATCCTCAAACCCCACTTGAGTTGCCAGTACAGTTGCCTCTTTGTACTCACGAACACAATAGGCTTATCCTGATAATAACCTTCTGTGACAGTCCTGGTCTGTGCTGAATCTTCAGGCTTTGAGATGTTTTACACACACCCACGTTGTCCTCACAGATAGACTTGTTCTATTTGCCTCCTGCTATAAATATATGCTCATTCTTCATGCTGGACATTGAGATCCGCTTTTTTGCCAGATGAAGAACAATGGAAAGGTTTATGCATTTCCATAATTTTATTATTTAAATTCCTCACCTGAATATGGGAAGCAAATCTTAGCAGAGAGAGTAGGAAAAAAATTAAATATTGGTTTATGTTTAAAAGTTCTTAAACTCCGGTTTTCTCTGTTACTTAACAGTGAGTTCATCTTCTATGCCAAGATGAAAATCATCAAGTTAAATGCCATGTGACCTTTTTAGTGCAATGATCTCTCCACATCTTGCTTTGCCGGTCATTTTGTACTCACTATCACATACTGTCCCTATTGGCATTCAGTGACAGAAATCCTTAAGTTGGGTTCTTGTTTGATAAATCCCAAAGAATAAACTGTGGGGTTTTTTATTGGAAAAATAAAATTAAATAATATTTCTGATTTATTCAATTAAAATTGGTGAATTAATGTCATTTACATCCATGTATTTATACTCATATGTCATATAATCTCATATATTTATAAATTCATAATAAGATTGTCTATCAACATATACATTATTTACTTTGATTTAATATAGTATGATCAGATTTTAGTTCAAACATGATATCCAAAGTTGTGAGTATTGTACTGAAATCTCTTCAGTTCATATGACCCTCTTTTTGAAGGCTTTTAAAAACATGCTTTCATAAGATTCATCAGATTATATTGATGTCTTTCTTGACAGGCACTTCTTTTACTACAAAGAGTAAGACCAGATTCCATAAGCAGTCAAAAAACTTTAAACAAAATCAGTCTATTGCCAGTGACACAAAACCAACAACTACATTAATGACAAATACATTCAGAGAAGAAAGAAAAAAAGCTAACAAAATATTGTTAGAGGTGAAACAACATGCAAGGGAAGTAACATAGAAGAGAAAAGGCACCAAAGACTATTTCTGGAAGAAAAGGAGAAAGGGATTTAGAAAGCAGAAAGGTATTTTCAGTCTAAGAAGAAGGAAGGAAAGACAGTGGTGTGAATCTAAATGTCTGAATATCAAAGGAATCATCAGACTGGGCAATAGATTTTGTGGGTTTTTGTGTTGGTTGGTTGGGGTTTTTTTGGTTTTTGATCTCTTTTCTTCCCATAAAAGAATAAAAAATGTACTTAACAAAGGCAGTGCATTAAGAATTTTCCTAAATTATTTCAAATTTGTTGTGGGTGTTGCAACAGCGTGCTTATGAATTGGAAGTGGAGACAAATTTCAGTCTCATTTACTTAGTCAATGAAGCAGCAGAACTGCTCCTGACAAAAACACTGAAACTGACTGACTCAAATGTACATATGACTGGTCAAATGTGCATATAAGGTAAAGAAACTCATGGAAATTAATTCCAGAGTGTGTGACAAATTAACATTCTTCAAATTCATGAGTAGAAATGTGTGTGTAGATTCCAGGCATTCTGAAAACATATCCTTTAGAGAAAAATTTAATATCCAAAGATGCAACATGATATAGAAGGTCAGCTGCCAATCTAAAAGAAAATTAACCACATGAATAAAAATGAGCCCTCAAACTGTAGGAGAGATTCTCTATCAAGTCTGTGAAACCAAATAAAATATTGATAAGACTTCTGGCTTGTAAATTTATTTGTAAGTCCTTAACAATAGAGGGTACTTGACAAAATAGGCTCTGCCTCCCAGACCTCCCACTTTGATATCATTAACTTGAATGAGCTTCTCTTTGTCATGAGGACAAAGGTGGGAAAAGTGATGTAAATGTTATCCATC
This sequence comes from Cyanistes caeruleus, assembly GCF_971803275.1. Taxonomy (NCBI): domain Eukaryota; kingdom Metazoa; phylum Chordata; class Aves; order Passeriformes; family Paridae; genus Cyanistes; species Cyanistes caeruleus. The sequence continues at coordinate 36,914,113 of NC_141703.1, forward strand.
TTGTGCAGGGTTTGTACAATCTCTTCTTTATGACTGGTTTCACACAAAGACCAATAGACACTTTCTACTTCAGATTTTAATTAAAAGCTATAAAAGCAGTCAGCTGTAGGCCATGAATGTGTTGATAACAAAAAAAGTGCCATTATAGAGTGGGAAGATCAAGCACTGTACAAATTTAGTGTGAAACCATGTTAAGTAGATCCATATGCCTGCCTTTAATGTAATTCTAAGATCTACATGGTAGCAATGGGAGCACTAAAGTAAAGCAAAACGTCAATTAAAGCCAGGACACACCATTTAAATATAATCATGTTAATTCAGTGATATATGAAGTATATTTCTCTTCTGATGTTTGCAGAGAAATCCCACCAAGTGAAAAAAATTTTTTTTCTCTGATTGTGGCTGCAAGTATCCAGGTATCTAGGGTATCATAAAATAAAATGTTAAATTTATACTGGTGAATATGAAATGTATTCAACATAGCATAGATTACAACTATAATTTTACAGTAGAAATAATTTTGAACACAAATGCATATTTAGACATATATTGTCAATAAATGAAACTTTTAAATTCATTTATTCCTCATATCATTTACAATAAAAATCAATAAAACTTATGGTGTGGAGCTTTTGTGGTTTCATAATAAAAATTTTATATCTGGAATTCAATCTGTTTTGACTGAAGGAATAAATCATCCTGTGTGATTTTGCTGCCTGCTAAGATCAATTTATATTTAGTACCAACTTCCTAGTACAAAAATATTTAAGTATTTTAAATTTAATTTTACATTACCTAGTATAATTGTCAAAAATATATATTAATTTTTTTTTATACAAAAAACAGCCTAAAATCACAATAAGACCAGTTTACTTAGTGAGTCTAAAAAATACTTGAGAAAAAATTTTAACTCAATCCCCTGTAACTACAAAGAGAACATTCTGTTATTATAGTTCATACACAAAATTTTAGGAAATTCTTTTACTTTACTAATCAAATTCATTATATGAATAGCTTAATTTGCTATTCATCAAGTTATGAGTAATATTCTTATGCAGAATATACTTCAGCATATCACAATGGGATATAAATATCGATGCCACATATCCATAGAAGAGAATTTTCTTATTATATTAATCTGGAAATATATATTCTAAATTATTTCCTGAAAGCTGCTATAGTTAGAAAAGATGCCAAAAATACATGGAAGTACAATTCCAAATCCATGAACATGGGCTTTAACTGATGTCCATCTGGTACAATATCTCTATGGTTATTTACTGATAACCAAACCACATGGTAATTAAAAAAGAACTCAGTACGTTAGGCCAGAAAATTCTGTTTTGTAGTAGCTTCTTTACTTAAGAGAGCCTCACTGGGAATTTGAACACAAATTATTTCTGAAGTCTGTTCTGATTATTTCATACCTCTGCTCAAAAACACAATCATCAGGGAGGCTGTGTATATTGTACATAAAAGCAGACTCAGTAAGGCGTTAAACAGCTTTACCATTTCATTTCTGTTCCAAAAGGAAATGGTACACTGACCTCTCAGAAGTCAAGGCAAACAGCTCTGATCTTTCATATTTGATTTCTACACAGCAGAAAGTTATTTAACATGCCTGAGATTGAAATGCAGTGTAGAAACAACTTTGGCTTTTCCAAATAAGGGAAGATATGATCCACACATTGGCTTATCCTCTGAATTTCTGGACCAGAAATGTATCTCCACTAAATACTGAAAGTCTTTCTGAGGACATATACTAAACACTTCACAGGTAGTGCAAACAGCTTTGGAAATCACTGTAGGTGCCCTGAGACAACTATAAAACTCTTGGCATCATTCCATGTTGTGCAACTTACACTGAAGAGTCATTTTATATTATGTTTCCTTTTTACTCTGCAAAATTATGCCCAAGATGAAAATGATGCAAAAACTATTTTCATTTTAGCTGTAACAGGCTCTTACTTTACTGCAAAAATCTTGAAGTATCACTAGGAGTCTGCTCAAATGCATGCTACTTGGTACCAAGGACAATCATTAAAAGTTTCAGTCCCAAAAGCATAAACAAGGGTGGAAGGAAGAGAGAAAACAAGAAGGATGGGACTTCATGATCTGAAGCTGTAATTGAATAATTAACCCAAATATGCAGATGGACCAAAACTTATAAATATGTGAGACCTTGTGACTAGTTGTCCATTTTGTGACCATTTTAGGTTCATCTTGGGTGTAGCCCTGGCCAGGCTCTTGTACTGCCCAAGGCACTCAGGCCTTTAAGGCCTTTCAATAAATGGCTACTTTATTCTTAACTCTGTCTAGCCTTGTTCTAGCTAATGCCTTCTTAAGGCATCACTATTTCTGACTGAAAAAAACAAAAACATGGTGATAAGAGTATAGAGAGTACAGTTTATGAATTAGGACACCCTACAACAGTCATCTAAACCCAGTTATTCTTTCCAGCCATTGTTTGACTATGATCTTTCTCATTAATTATTTTGCTAGTCTGCCACTCATATTATGTGGAAAATGCCTTGTGAACAAAATCAAATATTTCAGGAGGAACATGAACTTCAGCATCGGCAGGAAACTATTTTGGTTCATAAGCCACAGTTTAGTGTCAGTACTATGCATGAAATCACCATGATACTTTCTATAACACCTATACCTCTACATCTGGAAATATAGTGTAGGTGGGGCATAAAGACTGTAGGTGACCTCAGATGTACTCTTGACTATCATCTTCTATGTGCTGGGTGATCATTGTAAATGCCAGTCCTGTTAGCTGAATTAAAATATTGCTTCCCTGGTCATTTTGAAAAAATGTACTTTGCAATCCTTTCTCAGTTTAACAGAGATGCATGTTAGATTTAACTTTTCCTACCTGGTCAGCCACCACAATTGTCCCTGTCTGTAAAAATACAAAAAAAACCCAACCATCTCTAGTTTAAAAAGCACTTAATTCTTTTCTCCTGGTCATATTTTTCCAGACATAGAAGATTCTAGGAAATGCATGTGCTTCAGAGGTAATCAATCAATTCAGGAATGGCAGTGTAGTGTATATAGGAAGCTATTTAACCAGCAGATTGACTTTTTAAAATATTCATCTCTGCAGGTGATGGAAAATTTCATACATGCAAAAACATAATGAAAATGAGCAGCCACAACCTAGCTGCAAAAAGTAAGTTTTCTTTTAAATATCTTTAAAAACCTTCTATAACCTCAAATAGAAAGTTTTCAAGAGTTTCATTTACTCTTCTGGTAGCTACATTGGTTATATAAAATTTGCACATTCATTAACACCAACTATATGTATTGCTGGTTGAGAGCATGCTCCACGTGTACTATCTTGCCATAAACATGATGACAAATGGTTGAATTTTGAAACCCATGTCTTATTTGTGTTTAATTGAGTATGAATTTTTTTTTCTTCTTCTTTCTCTTTTTTTTTTTTTTAATCAGAAGTTCATTTGGTGGTTTTGGGTGTTTGAGATCTTCAATACATGTGTCCCAGATCAGACAAGAACGAGATCTTTACAACTCTGCAGTGTGTGGAGTACTACCTGTTTCCTTCCTTCAGGGATACTTGGGCTATAATGAAAGAAAAGTTCACATCAGTCTAAAATAAGAAGCTTCTAGCTAGAGGGTACATTTAATGTCAGATTCCAGATGGCAGACATGGTATCTGTTATTTAGAGCCACATCTAAAACACCTGCAGGCAGGCAAAAGAGTAATCTAGCCTGTCAGCTTCTCAAGCTTCTCTGTTTGAATAGTAAGACTATTGTAACTCTATAATGATATTCGACAAATTATTTCTCTCATATATGGAAACAGAGGCCCTAGATGTATTATCTATCTATCTATCTATCTATCTATCTATCTATCTATCTATCTATCTATCTATCTGTCTGTCTATCTATCTATCTATCTATCTGTCTGTCTATCTATCTATCTATCTGTCTGTCTGTCTGTCTGTCTGTCTATCTATCCATCCATCCATCCATCCATCCATCCATCCATCCATCCATCTATCTAATCTTTCTATTTACTACCTATCATCCAGCTTTTAGACATAGACTGGTGAAATAGCGGCATAGGTTGCCCAAGGAGGCTATGGAGTTTTGACCCTAGGAGCTAGGATGTGACTGGGCAAGGTCCTGAGCTATTTGGTTTAACTGCTTTCAGCAGGAGGGTGGATAAGGCTTCAGAGATCACTTCAATCCTACTTTATTCTAGTACTTGGGTATACTGAGCTTTTCTCCTTTGTTTTTGGTAGTGTACCAGACACAGTCTGCAGGAAAATCTTAAATGAGTCTTAGCAAGTATGAATTCAGCATGTGCAAAAAGGCAACTAAATGTATTTCACAACAATTTTCAAAATCTCCTCCTCATAATTAGAGGCTATATGAGAGCTTAAATAGAATCTTGATCCCTCAGAAAAATCTAGAGATGAACCTTCTGCACTTAGAAAACACACTTGTCATGAGAGATATCCATATCTGAGCCTATCCCTCACTGAAATCATTGTTCAAGATTGTTAACATTCAGTGTGAATATTGAGGGGGATGTATTCAGTGCTGAGAGACTTGAACAGCTATAACAAACTGATAAACTTCCCAAAGGTAATTTATCTGGAGTAGTGTTGAGAATCTATCCAAGAAAAGCATACCCTTCCTAGTAATGAATAGGTGAAAAATAATTCAATATGTCATTTCATCAAAAGTTATGAATTTCTTTCAGCATGGAAGAGTTATAGTTGGTTTTTTTGGTAAAATTTGTGAAGAAAATATTCATGAAAGCTACATTCAACCTGCAAATGCTGTCATACTTTATCTTAGTCTTCCAAGCAATTTGGTAGCACCAAAATGTCTTGATTAGGTCACTCATCATGCAATATCTGCCACTCACTCTCAAAGCTACAGCACAATTTGAGAGGTTTTCAGATATTGTAATCTGACAATATAAAATATTCGCTTGATAATTTCAAATAATATTTTCAAAGTAGTTTAATGTATCCATGTATGTCAAGATTTCTTTTAATAAAAACAGTATCGTTAAAATCAGTAGGGCTCTTTAAAATTTATTTCTTTTATGGAGAAAATTATTTACATAATAAAATTACGCCCACCTGGCTGTATGCATAATAAGTAGAACCATGCATAAGAATATGGTGTCCTGTGATTTACTTACCACTACTGATTGAACCAGGGGATTTTTTTTCAATACACACAGCTAATTTAAAAAGACAAACCCACAATTTGTTCCACTAGAATCTTCACTGAAAATTTTTGGAGAAATGAGAACATTGATACTTTCATTTTTTTCTGCTCTAAAGTATCTTCTTGTCAACACAGTAACACTCATGAATAAAGAAAAACAGGAAATAAAAATATAGTTCATCTGATTCGTAAATAAATCTTTTCTAATATTTACTGAATTTGTATTTTAGTCTGCAACTATTTTGGGTGAGGTGCAACAGAGAAGCACACTGTACTGTGAAATAGAAATTCATATGCAACAATCTGGATCATATAGATAACATTTTTTTTTGCCTTTTAAAAACTTTTATGCATTCCCTAACAACACTTTCAAGACAAGGTACCCTAATGGTATGTAAAAGCAAATATGATAAAATGCAGCGAGGACATCCTTCCTCTAGCTAAAGCATAGTAGGACCTTTAATATTTACATTAATTTTTTTTCCCATAAGCACATTGACTCTATAAATGGGTACCAACTCATTCTCATCAAGTAAGAATTGTCACCAAGATGAAGATAGTCCCATATGCATGTTTCCTCTATTTTTCTAGATGTAATCCATTGCAGGGAAATATGAAAATGTTTATTAAACTATATGCCTGCCTGACATTGAATACATTTACTTCAATAGATGCAGTATCAGAAAGATTATTGCCAAAAAAAAAATTTAAAATTATGATTGTCATGGTAACTATCAGCTGCTGTTGTACCAGCTCCACCAATGATACAGTTTCATTAAGGATATGCTAGACCTTTAATGCAACAAAGAAAAGGAAAATTCTTCTTTGATCACACAGTGATGAATTTTTTATAAGCTTTTCAAAACCTTCTGTCTTTTAGAAGCACTCACACTATAAGCTTATATAACGTATATAATAAACTTTTAATAAAAATATGTGTATACTTATAATAAAACTAATGAAGACCATTTGATTTCAGCAGCACTAGCTACTTTGGTTTTTAACAGCCTAAGTATGGCAACTGTGCACAATCTCGTTGATAAATATGCACCCAATGACAAATTAATATGTGCTGGCCCTTCTCAGCTACGGCTACAAATGTTATTATAATGTTTTGGACATTAGTCAGTTTCATCTGTCTGGGGAAAGGTTGATTAAAGCAGCATGTGGATCTGCTATAAAGAGGGATAAGCTGCCCTCTGTGTGAGGAGAGCATGAGCTACATTGTGGACTTAAAAAAAACAAAAATGACCTCAAAATCATGACTCTTAGAAAGCAACGTATTTTGTTAAGCTGCCAAATCCATTAAATTGTTTAACTATAGAGAAGACTGTTATTGAAATCCCGGTGGGACTTCTGTTTAGATGGTCTGGGAGCTTTTTTTCAACAGCTAACGTGTACTTCCACATGTTAAATTTCCTGATTGTTTTCACTCTGCTTTTAGACAGGAAATTGAGAATCTATAAGATTTTGTTTTGTGAAACATTTGGATGATTCTATAACTCAAGAAAGTTAACAATACATATGATAACAGTGGTAACAATGTATAGGACTAGAAAAGAGGGTCTACTCTGTTATTAAATTACTTAATCTGTGAAATTGAACAAGTAATGACAGAAATTTAAGAAATAGACTAAAAAACCTCAAAAAATAAAGTTTATTTTTATACCCAAATGGACATTATGTGCACATTTTAATCTTTCAAAAATATTTCTGTTATAATAACCTATATTTAAATTGTGAGGTGGCTATTTTGGCATATCTGTGTATTTAGTTAAAACCAGGGATTAAATGCTCTCTGAAAACCCAGATGCTTTATAGGAGTTGTCAGTCAATCCCTGACATTTTCCATTGTCTTCTAGTTCTGGTATTTTTTCTATTAACTAACTTCCTTGTTCGATTTATGAACCAGATTTCTTCTGCTTTGAAACAGCCTGCCCTGAATTATTACTGTACACAATGGGAGATGTACTCTGGTAACTCTGGTGTAGAAAGGATCTCTACCTTAACTCCTGCAGAATTGAGCTAACTTGTAAACTAGTATGAAGGGTGAGCTTGGATCACTTCTTGCAGTCAGCTATCAGTTGTCTATAAAATTATTGGTTATACAGTGGAGGTAAAATTTTTATTCTGAATAGAAACTGAATTTTTATTAAGTTGCAAAGAACTACAGAAAAAATTTCACAGGTAATAGATGAGATTAAAAATGTTGCAAAAAGTATCTTAAATCTAAACAATTGTTGCTTACACAGCATATTTGTTTCAAACAGCAAATAAATTATGCATTGATCATCATGAAGGAATAAAAATTTGAAAAAATAGAAGAAAAATGGCAAAGGCAATGCACCAGGATAAAAATATGCAATTTTTTAAAACAGATAAATTAATTTTTAGATATGTGCTTCATCCAAGAAACTAATATTAAATTTTCCTAAATTTATGTTATTTTTGCTGGAAGCAGTTCTAGTCCAGCTGCAAAGCAAGGACCTGGATAAAGATTTATTCACTTGTAATTACACGGGTTTTTTTAAATTGCAGTAAATGCATCATAGTTCAGTTAGGTGGAAGACAAAAAATTGGTTTCAGTAGTTCCCCTTGGGTTCTACCAAAGCCTCCATTTAAAACCTCAATATTAGCAAATGGGAAAATCAATGTCACATTTGGAACATTGGAAAGGTGATGAGTTATGAGTTGTTGCAAAAGAAACAGATGCTAAGAATTTAACAACATATTAAAACAAAATAATCAACTGGTAAAAAGAAACGCAAAGAAAAAAAGTTTATGATTCTAAAAAAGCTGTCAGAGTCCTCAATCGGTCCTTAATTTAAAATATACACTGCAGTTCTACTTCTATTTGCAACTTTATCACTCGTCCTTAATACATAAAAATAAAATAAAATAAAAAGCCAAACAGACAAAATCATTCACATTCAGTAGAACCCAGAAAGTGATATTTGCAATATTCTGCAATAACTTTACCAACTAAAACAAATCCCTAAAAACAAACAAACAAAAATGGACCAACAAAAAAGCAACAAAAAAAACAAACCCCAGAGATAACCACAACCAAAAAAACTTTACATATTCTGTCTCTAGAGCAAAATACCAAGTAAAACATATATCCACATAGTGCTGTTATCCACTTATCAGCTCCATGTCTAATTAAACTTTTGTAACTGCTGGAAGCCATGTCTCTTTCTCTCTTTTGCATTAGTTGAAAGACTAATAAAATACAATGCATACATTGAAAAATTAATTTCAATACAAACTGAAAATGGAGAGGAAATACTGTTACATAAGGAAAGAAAAAAAAAAATTCACCACATTACAAGATCATTTTGATGTTCTCCTGCATAACATTACGACACTAAATTATAGCAAGCTTTAAGGTTTCACTCAGGCACTGGTGGAAAAATGCTCTGAAAGAAAACTGAACACATCTACTTCTCTGCTTTTGCTACTGAAGACATCTCTCCCACACACCACCTGGGAAATGCCACTTTTCCACAGGATCTGTTGTGGACCTTGCAAATCAAAAAATGTGGCTTTGACCAGCCTGACTATCAAAGCAAGGTTAGAGTATAAACTGAATATTGTTGCTTTTTTGCCAGCTACAATCGTGCTAAGAACTCCCTTTGACTGACCCATGAGCACAGGAAAGTGATGGATGTTTTTATTCTTGGTCCAGCACCTTTGTCTGCTTCTGATACAAGACAAAGCCCCCAAAATCACTAGAAATACATCCAAACCAGTCTGACTGATCCCATCCCTGGTAGACTGTTCATGTATCTTTTCAACCTACTTTTCAGAGCAATACATTTATGCAAAAGGATTTTCCCTCCCAAAAGATCAGTCAAAAGAGCTCTTTGTTCAAACTAGAATCTGAAAATATCTCTGATAGAAAAAAAGGTACTCTCTCTGCATGAATTATTAGGAAAAACATATATACTACCAAAACTGTCCTCTAGAAGTTAATCTAAAATGATGTACAATTTTGGTTGACATTTTCCTTCATATCCAAACTCTCATTTCATGTCACCAGTAGGCACAAGAATATCAGAACATCTGTAGTTCTTCAGTACAAAACTTCTAGATGGTGACCCTGCCACTGGGAGTACATCTGTATTTATAGGAGGAGGGTGAGGAAGAGCTCAACCTTGAGTTCTGGATGGTCCTTGCATGTTTCAGTAGCTCACACTCACTCTTGGTTCCCTTACTTTCCCCAAGACAAATGCACAGTCATTTACTGACATAGTCAACTTCCTGCTTTGTTTTCTACTGCTCCCATGGTAAATTCCAGTATGCTGTATTGCCTATTGTATTCACACTGTTGTTAAGGTTTGCTTTCTGAGCAGCAATAACTAATGTAGAAATCATCCTTATAAGTGTGTTTCCATGTGTAGATTGTTTAGGTTTCATCAGCCTTAAATTTCATCCAGAATTTTTGCCTGGTCTTTTAGTACTGTCCAAGTCTTCTGTGAGTAGGCTTGCTTTATTGAGCCATCTTTAGCAATTTGTAACAGTGCCAAACATTGTTAATTCACTATTCACATCACTTACCTGAACATTCAAATGAGAAAGCTCAGGGATGTAATTTTATCCATCATGAGAATGCTTATTTTTAAATGAAATGTTTTACAGTAATTTTAGCAGCTTATAATGTCACACAGCACTTGTCAAGCTGACATAACTGCTTTGAGGTCTAAGGTATAATTAGTGAGAAGGCACAGCAAATTTGGGATTGACTTCAGTGAGATTTATCAAATATTTAGTTTTAAACCCAGACTTTAGCATGTTTCTGAATAGGTGTGTAAGCTGAGATGTAAAATTAAAAAATAAAACAAAAAGCCTCCATAAAACCATAAATTCACACTTTTCAAGCACTGATATTTTTGTGCATTGTATTCTGATTGAACAAATAAGAGTTCTAATCAGAAATAGCTCATAAATTAGCCCTAAATTATATCTGATTTTCAAACACATTCCACTTTTTGACTTCAATTGTTAAATATTATTAACTCCGTGGGCCAAGAAAAAAAAGGCTTCAGAAGCCATCAGTGCAGAATATCATAGTGCAAATAAGAAATTCAACAAGCCACAGGGTGTTCAGGAATGTTTCATTTTATGCACTAAAGGCAATATGTTCTTCATTAATTGTATAAAGTCACTTTTGTGATTTAAAATACCTAATAATGAAGGAAGCTGCTCCTTGCTAGGGATTTGAAAAGCCCTGTATGGTTTGATGACAAGATTGTCACTGTCAGTTAATAATTCCATTCTCATTGAACAGCTCTGACAATGTAAAATCACTCTCAAAATAAACCCTTTTATGCTAGGAAAAAGTAATAATAAAATACATTGGGAAAGTTTTTCTACAGAGTTATTTTCCCACTTCATAAGTAAATGCAGCTACCAGTAACTGAACAAACTCTAGGTTAAAATCAGCAAAGTTACAAATAAACAATCCTTTTTTTCAAACTTACCACGGCTTATGCATAACTCAAAATGAGAGCAAAGGCCAAATTATAAATCACCAGATAAATAATTATAATAATTCTGCATTCCACACTTACAAGTATGCAGGTACTTCACAGTCTACACAGACACAATAAACCCTTTCTTCTCTACACTTCTACAACCATGACCACACTACACATTATGACCCTTGAAAAGTTTAAACTTTAAATTAGGTCACTATATAGATTTTCCTATTCTAAATTTTCTGACCCTCTTGTAAAGAGGCAAACATTTGTCATTTACTTTGAAAAGATATAGGAATGGAGGCTGAGCATTACAGTGTTCAAAAATTGAATTTTGAGATATTTTACAATGCAATGTGTAAAACATGAAATGGAATTGAGTTTGTGTGATAGAACTGAAGAAAAAAAAGTTATGGCTATCTTGGAGTATAGCTATATGTAGTGATAAAAAGATATATTAACAACAAAATTAAGAAAGATAGTGAGAGAATTATTGTCTAATGTGTGTGTTTCCTGTTGCCACATACTGCTGAGAAATTTATTTGTCTTTTGATTAACAAAAGACAAGGAAAGATATTTTTATATGATATTTTGGTCTTGAACTTCTTCCAGTGTTTCAGACTAAACACACTTGGACATATCCTGCCAGTGAATTTACTGCCAGTTAAGAAATAGTGTGCATAAACGAACAATCAATCTCAAAGAAAAAACAAAAGAAAGTATTTTTCAATATGACATCCAGCAAATTTCATCATACAGGAACAAGTCTTCACCAATTTATTTTTCTATATGGCATAGAAGCCAAGAGCAGAGCTGTGAGCCCTCAAACTGCCAAATGTGAGAAATCAGACTGTCATCTACTTTCCTCAAAAATTGTGTGTAGTGGTAGGGAGACCATTGAAAATTTGAGTGAGCCAGTTAATATTCTCTCACGGCTTCTGTTAATTATCTTCACTGCTGCTCCTTATAATGTTCTTAAATAGACCTGCATTTATTTTTTTTTATATTTGTTACAAAAATTTAAGCCATAGAGAATAAAAAATAATCTGGTTCAAGTTTAATAAATGTCTAAACACCGCTTCCATGGGAAGCTGAGTTTGGAGTAAGGTGCAGACTAACAGTATATCCAGGTGTTGAAAAATTTTGACTGAAAGAGCAGTCTGCAAGATTAACAACAGTTCTTCCTTCTCCCTGGTCACAGATCATCCTGTACTAAGAGAGGTTTACAATACCTACATAGATTTTGCTAAATTTATATATCTTATTTAAAACTTTGATCAGTCTAAATACGCTGCTTCACAGGAGATCTTACCATTTATATATTGGCCAAGATAATGTGAAATTTTTGAATCAAGCCTTTCATTAAGAGGTCTTTTCCCTTAGGAAATTTTATCTTCTTAAGATAGTCAGAGAAAATTGTTCTGAGATCCATGAGAAAAGACTAACAAATAGGGACTTGTCCAACCAGGAGTAGAAATGGCTTCAGGAACACCTAAGAGGCTCTGAAAAAGGAGAACAGGGATGTGCTTCTCACAGAGAAGCATGAACTGGGTCAAGTGGGATAAGAAAACACAGCGAACATGATCTGAAGTGAGTTTTACCAGTGATGAAAGTTAGGCAGCTGGGCAGATTTGCCTAGAGAGGTTGAGCAGTCTTTATTCCCAGGTTCACATAATATGTCTCAAAAAATCCCTGAGCAACCTGGTTTGATCTCACAGCAGATCCTGTTTGTGCACAAGTTTTGACTGAGGACATCTCAAACTCCTTTAACATTTGAATGATCCTGTGATCCTATGCTAATGTCAAAGATAAAATTTCAGCATTTAATATTTTGAAGGTTCCATCTAACATATGTTCCTGCTTATTAGTGATTGATTTTTGCATTTATAACAGCTGAAATATTTAGTGTAGGTTCACTTATCTATTCCATATAAAGATAGATCAAGATATGAAATATTTGCCTTTTTATTTCAAAAATAACAGGCATTTTTGTACAATTTGAGCAAAATTCTAATTATGTTTTTTATACTTCTTAGTTTTTGTTAATCAGAATAAGAGCAACCATTGAAAATCACAGAAATGAAAGCCCGTTGTTAGGAAATAAAAGAAAACCCCAATCTCTGTTTTTGTTTCATAAATTGTATATTGTTTCACTCATCAAATTTTCACAGTTAAATTAAATTTCACTTTAATTTTGAATTCTAAAAAATAAAGTCATTTTGCATTATGAATACAAGATTTTAAGTATATAAAAACATTCCCAAAATTTGTAATCACAGCTGTGACCCTTGTTATTCTTTACAGATATTAAAGCCCCTCCAAACCAAACCAAATAAACAAAAAACCCTCTCCTCTTCCTCTTTTACTCTCCCATCAAGTATGTTTTTCTGTCTCCAAGCTCTGAGATTTTTAAGTGATGGAAATGCAGTGAAGGAAAATAATACACACAATAGGTGGTCTAGGAGTTTGTAGAAGTCTTCATATGCATTTTCTTAATAACTTGTCTGTAGTTCCCAATCTCTGATGAAATGTACTTTTCATTGATTGTTCTGTACAATTTAGATTTATAGTATTTCTACATACTATAAGAAAAGACGATGTTGAAGTGGTAATCAAAAATTAACTCCAAGCAAGACAACTAGTCAACCAATGTCACCCTTCATGCTATCATTTCTCACCCACTGTATGTATGACAGCTCTTCTTAAGCCCATTTTCCTTGATCTCAAATACAATCACTACCAAATTTTCTGAAGGTCAACTCATTTATCTTGTACTTAACATTCAGGTTTCCTCCTATTCTCCTTGAGAAATGTTTGCCTTCCAAGTCCAGTAGCAGGCAGACAGCAATGGATTAATCCTAAAGTCATACACATATGAAAAGAAAGTTATCTTTCCCAAGAAGAACAGTATACCCCAAAAGTGAAGGAATCACATTCAGTGGCTTTATCAAATTTGACAAGCAACCTCACTGCAACTAGAGCTATGTTGCTGAGCTTGTGTACGTGCAAGAAAAGCCAGAGCATGGAGTTACTTATATGTAATTAAAACAAAGTTAATTCTTTCCGAAAACTCAGAGAATTTAAAGAACAACTTGGATTTAATGATGCCTAAGATGTTGTAAATTCTAGCCTGAAAGGTTGCTCTGACTGTTGCTCTGTCAATTGTATAATAATTGCATTCTCCAATAATTTATTTATTAAGACACTCTCAATGTCAGAATGCCATGGCAGAGGTGATGGTTTTAAGGTTTGCAGGATTCTGATGAAGACTCCTGCTGAAATAGTAACTACAGAGAAGAGAAAGTAAACTAGTATATGTCACGCTGAGTCGCTCAGCAATGAAAAATGTAGGAGCCCAAATTTACAGGCCACACAATAGGAAGAAATGTCTATACTTTCCTTTTTCTATTTTCTTTGTTAATTTTGGGATGTTTTTTATTTGTAATAATTATCCTTCCAAATATTCTATAGAAAAAACAAATTCAAGGTCAGTTATGAGCTACTCCCGAATGGGGACTATATTTGCTTTTGTTAGGTACCATTTTCGACGGATAAGAGTAATATTAAAAATTTAAATTAAAATTAGAAAGCTACTAAGCTGTGGAATTAAACACCAATATAAAAATCTTCCAAGAAAATAAGAAAGAAAAACCTAACCTGAAAATGGTTGTTTCGGTGAAATTATAATGAAAATGAAAATGAATATGCAAAAAAGCCCACAGCCAAATATGTCATCCTTATTTTCTTTAAAAATCCTTGATTTGCTAAATTTGATGTTCAAGTAAAGTAACATCCTCATTTTCGATAGGAAAGATAAAAATATGACCTGAGGTGACTAATAATTTTCAGCCAGTAAACCTTTTCTTTAAATAAAAAGAACCTTGTCCCCACTTTGAATGATAATGATGATTATTATTAAGTATTCTGTTTGTCATCTTTAAATGTTCTTTAAAGCAGTTACTGACCCCTTATAATTTGATTTAATAGGAAGGTCCTATAAAATAATACTGAGATTCTGCTCTTGTGCTCTTAGCTAGACTATTTGTTCTTCTTAGCACTTGAACAATTACTGAATAGCAGATTCTGTCATGCTTAATTGATATAGATTCCATTATTCCAACAACTGAATTACCATTAAGCATTGTGTTGCTAAGCTTTATGGTATGTCATTCTTTCATTAGCATCAGTAGGCTTGCTTTATTTTCTAATTCATAACTTTTTTCCAAACCCCCAAATGAAATTTTTATCTGGCTAAAATTATTTAATATGGATTCTATTAAGAACTGGAAAGATATCTTAAAGAATTTTCTCTTCTGGGACAATATAATGAGATGTTACTTGGAGATTTTTTCCAAAAAAAGAAAAAGTAAAAAAAATATCAATTTATTTTAATTCTTGTGATTTTAATAGGCACTAAAATACATGGCATTACCTATTTTCTGTTAACTAAAAAAACAACCTCCTCAGAAAACCCAATTTAATTATCTTTTGGACAAATGTCACGTCATATCTTAAATATAAGAAATAATTTTTTTCCCAATGTTATGATTAGGAAAGATACTTCCACAATAAAAAAATTTTTAGAACAGGAAATATCAGAAAAATTCAAATGCTTTAAGCCATTCAGCATTTTATTTAATAGATCTAGATAAATATTTAAGTCTATCTAAATGCTTCTTTCTCATTTAGAGTTTTAGGTGTGTCATAAGTTGAATGTAACAAATTCACTGCCATGATGAGCAGCTGGAATTTCCCCAAATAAGCAAAAAAATCTGCACCAAAAACATGTGGGGGGTGGGAGATCAAGAGGGAGAAAGAGGGAAAAAAGAGAGATTACAGTGAGATATGTTTTATTTGACATATTCTCCCTATGGAACAATTAATTTGGGGAATTTAATGGAGTTTTTCACTAACTGATAGAGCTGTGTAATGTTTCTCCATTCTTCTATTAAAATATTCTAATTAAATCAGTCATCCTAGTCCCATCTGTTATATACTGCTCTCATGTGGGGTGGCTGCTGGATTCTCTCCAGGGCAGCCACTGTATTTAGATCTCTTCATGGCTGGTTGGATGTCAGACACAGCAGAATCTTGTTCTCAGTTAGAAATTACTGCTAAAATATATTTTGCTGTTACAACACACATGAAAGCAACCCCAGGACAATATGCCCATCAGTAAAAATTGTAGATTGACAAGAAAAACTGAATCATATCTCCCTGTTATTTCTCTGGTGCTGGAATGCTTTTTAATTCTTTTGAGACAAGGAAAGACAAATACATCTTGGAGAAAAAAGGTGTCTAATTAGCTATCAAAGTATACTTTGAGAATTATTGTCCTCCATGTCAAAGACACTCCTTTATAATAATTGCTGTGGAAATTGTTTATCAAAGGAATGTTAACTGAGTAGATGACAGATTATCTGTGATGCTACAAGGGCAAATGAAATCAAACACACTTGCAAATCTTCACAAGTGCATCACAGAGTTGGGTGTCACCAGACCAGCTGCTTACAACACTTTGGACAAAATCCTGGTTCCACTGAAGTCACTGAATTTAGCATTGACTTCAGCTCAGCCAGGATTTCTGCCCCTGAAGATAATCTATATGCATCTGTCAACTAACTTAAACTAAATGTGGTTCATTCACTCCCTAGAATAAATGAGCTTTATATTTTTCAAGGTCAAATTTGTTTAAATTAGTTCAGCTCTGATTACTTTGTCGTAGGAAGGAGGTACCACCACTTTAGCTAACCATATAGTTGTGGTGAGAGACATATGTTCAAGTGGAAAGATTTATCATGTTTATACATTGAGTTGATAGTTTATATTCTGTGTCTGTAAAATTTGCAATAAATATGTAGAGTCACCTTTAAAACCAGCCAACCATCAGCTGATTCACTTAAATGCTTAATGTTTCTCAGGCTTTCATAAATTTTGTTTAAAACTTCCACACAACTTTCTGTATCTATTTGCATGAATAGAATATAAATACTTGTCAAAGGGTGAAATATAACAACTCTGAACTCCTTTACAGGAGTCATGGGGTAAGAAAAGTATTTTGCAGATTTGCACAGGTAAAGTATAACCCTACAGAGTCTAGTAAAGTTTAATGGATAGCAAGAGAATTGCAAACAGACTTCAGCAGAGCCCATGGACACCATTTGTGAAAAGTAATGACAAATGAAGCATTCAGGACATCCAAGTACCTGCAGATAATTCTTGAATAATAGCTCCTATTGAAATAATACAACTTTTCTCCTCCTTAATGTGGTCCATTAAACTCCTACCATTAAAAAATATTGTTGATTTACTGTGCAGATGGTCCTCACATATACCTCTACATATATCCTGTAAAGGAGTGAGAGATTTGATTCTTTAAATCAAGCTTTATGTCCTTCTCATTTTTAAAAAACAAAAGAGTAATAAACTTTCATTGAAAAAATTCAGTGGTTAATTACTTGGTCATTTCTTCCTTCAACTTAAAAAACAGCTTATCCAATTAGAGTGTAGAATACTAAAATTATCAATAAGCTATCAATTAAAATATTAGGCAAGTGGAAGTATACAATTAAAATAGTTTGCTAAATTATTGGGGGAAAAAAAACCCACTAAAATTTATACAAAATATAGAAAGCAAGTAAACCAGATATACAGAAGTTTTCTTCTGAGTTAACAGCTCATCTGACCAGTGTACCTTAACTCATAAATTTCTGTATATATTCTAACATTCTAAGTTACATATCAAATATCTGAAGCAAAACACGTGAGGCCTAGAAGTTTTATGAAATATAACATTAAGATTACCTACATCCAGTACATTCTTAAAGCAAAAATATGTTTCTTAGAGATATATATCTCTTAAAATGAGATTTATTTATACAATACTTTTGCTCTTTCTTTAGTAAGAAATCTGCCCTAAAATGTAAACTCATTAAAACTAGTCTCCTCCCATTTTTCTATTTAAAATTTTAAAAAATATAAATTTTAGATACAACACAAGAATTTTAAAACTATCTCATCACAAATCTCTATGGAAAATAGTATAGATTAATTTTTTATATATATTTTATTTAGTCATGGATCATAGTGGAAGGTGTCCTTGGCCATGGCAAGGGCTTTTGAGCTACAAGATCTTTAAGGGCCCTTCTAAACTAAACCAAATTTTATGTTTCTCTGAGTATTCTGGATTCTTGAATTTGAATGCTGGTTTTGTTCTTTTAATGAACTCCTCTATTTGCTGTTCTTTCATCAACTATGAATATTATTATTACTGCATAATTAAAGATTAATATTTAAGTCTACAATGGTACTTTTATTACTTTTGGTCCTTTGGTTTTGATTGGTTTTATAGGTTCAGTGGTTTCTGTTAGAGATCAAAAGTCTTTGCCTTTTGTCAGCCAGATGGTTCAGTTTTCATGTTGGGTGGGAGGGCCACCTTCCAAAGGCCAGCTGAATTAAAAAAAGAACAAGAAGCAAAGAGTGGGAAACCACATTTGCGATATAAAGCCTTCAGAAATATCAAGACAACCACAAAAAGCAGGAGGTGAAGCAGTAGAATAGAAAAGACAGTCAAACATGTAATATGAGTTTTGATATTTAATATTATTTTGGTAAAATGCAAGATGAGTATGACTCTACCATGTACACATGCCATCAGCCCTCCTAACAGACTGCAAAGACTGTTTCCCCCCAGTAATCACTGAAAAATGCAGAAAGATAAAGGTTATTTCATGGTGCAAAACTGTTCCATGACTTAAGTGACTTTTTATAGTCTAAAAATGGGTGATGGAAAATGTCTAATAAATCACCGATTCATTCTACTGCTATTGAAGAATTGATCAATAATTTAGATATCCCTACCATGTACACTTAATTTAAATGTGTTCATGAGCTATCACTGAGATTTTATTCCTTAGGGAAATAGAACTTATCCTTAGTTTATTTTACCTAACATTTAGCTTTATCTAATTATTTCTCTTATTTTGAATCATTTGGTTCTACTTCTCTATACATCCATAATTTACTTTATCAGAAGGCCTTTTCCAACAGTTTTTTTTTCTAAGCTGTGTTTTAGTTATGAAATATTTGTCTTCTTTTTTCCCTGAATAAAATTTCTTTTCTTCCAGAAAATCATGATCATGCCCTAAACTCTCCTGTTCAGACATTAGTGCTGATTTCTACACTGCTCCATGTATAATTATGTATAGTTGCAACACTGTAATATGTCTGTAAAAGGCAGCAAAATTGAAAAGGTAGAAATTCATGATATTTTATACAGAAGCAAATCACTCTAACCCATAATTTATTTCAGTATTAAACATACATATAAGATATTCTACTATTATTTGTTTGTTTGTTTGTTTAAAATGTCATATAAAAATATGGGTACAGCATATTCAAAAAGAGATTTTAGATTTTCCCACCTACGGGGAGCAATTTCACTGTAGGAGGAAAAACATTTTCCAAATAGGAGCTAGTTCACACTTCTAGTCCTAGAGGACTAGAGATATTGAACTGTAATGTTGTGACATTTTTATGTACTGGAAAAGTATCTCTAATTTTAACAGATTTTTATAGTTCTCTTTGAGAGTCCTCTTCCATGAAACTCAAAGCATTGCTATGAAGGTGAACCATTTTGTATCATCCACAAAAGTAAAATAACTCCAAATAAAAGTCCTGGGTAGTCTAAAGAATTAGGTTTTATTTTTTTCCTACTGCCCATTTAATGAAATATTGCATGCTATAGTAATGCGAGTATTTTATCTTGTTTTGTTTAGCTGTTGTACAGAGCTAGGTGTTGACTCTCCATTATCAGCAAAATATGTCTTTTGAAAAGGGATTTGTCTTCTTCTCTTTCATAATGTCCCCAAAATGGCTTTTCCAGAAAGAATTTTTGAATCCAAGCTAAGCAGGCAAAGGAAGAGAATGAAGAGCAGTCCTCCAAGCCAAACCCAGTGGAGATTTTGGGCTTTTCCAGCTGGTGGAGAGAGAATGTTTGGTGATGAATACTGAACACAAGCCATGGTTTTGTAATAGTAGTCAGAGCAAGCCAAACCAAAATGCTTTTAACCTAACTCTCATAAAGAAAGACCCCATTTACAGACACTGTCTCAGGCTGGAGGCTTTGTGTCGCTTCCACTGGCCTTCACTGACAAGCAAATAAGTGCAAGCAATCAAGCTTTCAAGAGGTAGCTAAAATTTAGATGCATATTACATCCAAAAATTAAGTAGTCTTTATTGTGTACTTGTAGGCCTCATCACACTGTTGTACTCCTCATAAAGTAGCAATTTTAGAAAAGAACATACTTTCTTTCAAAATAAATTTAAGCATGAAACAATTAAAATCACAATATAATTGCTTACAATAACTGCAAAAATATCTCCATGACTAATAAACAAAATGTTGCTGCTGCTTTTGCCACTTAGAAGTAATTTCCACTGTCTTTCATATTCATAGGGATATTTTCTAGATATTAATACCTACTGGGGCATATATTTTCCCCAACAACTAAGATCATTGTGGTGATTTAACTTGCGTTGGTAAGAACCTTTTCTGAAAGTAAAATGGCACATATCTCCTTGTCTTTTCTCCTCTTGCTCATATGAGTCTAACCCCAGCTTTGGCTGAGCAACAGCTCAGAGCTAAACATCCAGGGGACAGGCAGCAAGTTCACGTGAGCAGTGCGCGATACTGACGCGTTGGATCTGCACGACGCATGTGAACCGTTCAGAAGCCTGTTGGCAACTCATGCTGAGCTCATCATCTAGCACAGAACAGGCAGGCAACTAAATGGGACTGTAGTTTGGAGAGAGAGGGAAAGTGGAAAGATTCATTCAGTTATTCATTTATTTATGAAAGAACAAGTAGGGCAGTCGGAGCGGATAAGTCAATTAGTTGCAAGGATTAAAATGTCCTCGCAATTAAATTGTAAGGGGGATGATAAATCTTGTATAAACACAGAAATCAGTCTATATTTGAATAGCAGTCTTTACATTAGTTATATTGAATATATCTTGATTATTTTAAACTAAATTAAATTTGTAAAAAATATAAATCCATAAGAATATTTGCTGCAAATTACAAAAAATAAAGTCTGTCTTTCCGTGATTAGTAGTAATATCTACTGAGGATTTTTTGACTCAAAGATTGTCTTTTGTGCCCTGAAATGTGGGTTGTTTTTCTTTGTCCAGACACAGTGAATAAAGTTTCAGTGCAGCCCTTTAGAGCCTGTGAGAAAAAAGTGACAGAAAAATGTGCAAGAAGCAGAGACAGAGGTGTTCCAGGAACTAAAAGGGAGAACATCACCCTAATCTTTCCAGAAGTTGGTTCAATCACGTATTATGAACATGACAATTTATTTGCACTCTCAGTATTTAGGGCTCACATTTTTTGTGTTCTGCTTATTAGTATAATATTTTTCTAAAAAGTAAAAAGAGTAACAACTGTGAGATTTAACATTAGCAATTTAAATAAATGCACTCTGAGTAAATGTTGAAATAATATGAAAAAAATATCATGTAAATAAACTTAAGGTGCTCTGTGACTTTTTACAGAATTTTCATATAGAATATATTTTCTGTAAAAAAAATATCTAACAATTAGTTTGCAATATAGTCAGCTAATATACAATTAATAAATAGTAAAGCCCACAATATCACCGCCCTAAAAGAAGTAAAATTACGATGCCAGGTATCACCAAAATGTCTGAGAAAGACGGCATGAATCTCTCAAATCTTCAAATCTTTCAAACACAGCATCTAAATTGAAAGTTTAAAGGTGTACAATTCAGTAGTCATAGGACTGTCTTCAAACTACTTATTTTAATAAATGAGAATGGTGGATTAAAATGTTGTTAAGGGAGAACTGGAAAGCATTTAAACATTGCTAAAGTTTTTTCACAAGTCGTGATCTAGAAACATTATGTTCTGTGTAAGTACCTCAAGAAGGAAAGAAGGGGGCCAGGGAGGAGGAATGACAGGGGCAAAGAAAGAATGAAAGATAGGAAGGCAATTCAGGCATAAAAATTTATTTCTGCAATCAACACTGGAAGTATGCAGTCAGATTTCTGGTTATAAACTCATTTCTTTCAGATGAAAGACAGAAATGCTTTATAGTTTCCTGCCATGCCAAAATGGGGTGTTGTCTAACTTTGAAAATCTCCCAACTTAATTGCTTGTATTTATAATAATGATTAATACTCTTTCCAACTCCCATTTTAGTCCTAAGAATAGGCAGCTAGATAGATGACTATTCATTCCTGCAATGATACTTAGACTGTTTAGACTGGAATACAGCCTAAAATAGGGGAGGGGAAGGGAAGGGAAGGGAAGGGAAGGGAAGGGAAGGGAAGGGAAGGGAAGGGAAGGGAAGGGAAGGGAAGGGAAGGGAAGGGAAGGGAAGGGAAGGGAAGGGAAGGGAAGGGAAGGGAAGGGAAGGGAAGGGAAGGGAAGGGAAGGGAAGGGAAGGGAAGGGAAGGGAAGGGAAGGGAAGGGAAGGGAAGGGAAGGGAAGGGAAGGGAAGGGAAGGGAAGGGAAGGGAAGGGAAGGGAAGGGAAGGGAAGGGAAGGGAAGGGAAGGGAAGGGAAGGGAAGGGAAGGGAAGGGAAGGGAAGGGAAGGGAAGGGAAGGGAAGGGAAGGGAAGGGAAGGGAAGGGAAGGGAAGGGAAGGGAAGGGAAGGGAAGGGAAGGGAAGGGAAGGGAAGGGAAAAAGAAATACATCAAATCTGTTCTAATTTGAAATGAGTTCTTGTATGAAGACTAGTATGATGCAAAGTTTTCTAGTGTCTTTCCAAGAGGCAGTTGTCTGCTAACTTCTTCATTTTTAGCCCAAAGAAAATTAGAAGACTGTAGGACTTCGAAAACATCTCTCCAGGAAAATAGGTATTCAGAAAGCAAATCACATAATCCAAGCAGAATTTCTAAGAAGGTGGAATGTGAAAAGAGCATAAAACTTTGAATGAGTGATGTGAATTACTAAGAGAGCCCCGTCTCAAATATGGTGCTAATATAAGTAACAGGACACCTTTTCAATTGTGTGTACCTTTCACATGTAAAAACACTGACACCAGAAAAATATTTGCAACATCTTTCCAATATGGACAAATACAAAAGTGTCTAAGGAATGGACTAAACAAAACCTGAAGTCAATTTTTCTCTTTATGGGGAAATGCTGGCTATGCATGTTGTAGAAATATCACTCAAATTGAGTGTAACATTTCTAAATGTTACATATCATTGAGGGCTGCTGGTTCCCAGAGATCATGGACATGTAATATACTCAAAAGTAAGCACTTTCCTGGCATAAGAATAAAAAAAGTTAAAGTATAGTTTAAAAATCAAACAAACAAACAGATAAAACCCAACAGTGAAATAAAGTAGTTCTGTTGTCCACATCTCCTTCATGGTTTCTTTGCCCCTATCTTTCATTGTGTCTTCTGGGAGTTGATGCACGATTTCAAGCAGGGTTTTAAGATTAAATTTCTTTCTGTGTTAATCCTCTAAGCTTTTCCCTTTGGAATCCTAACTTCAATGACAGACTGTTCATTCAGTGTCCAAACTCTATTTGTTTTAGTAATGAGGCACTAATGCAGTGTTGCTCAATTCTCAGCTGTCTAAAGATTGGTTGTATTTTCAGAGGGGCAGATCCATCTCCTAGAGGACAAACAAAGTATTATTTAGACAAAGAGAGAGAGAGACAGAGAGAGACAGAGAGAAATGACTCTTTACAGCTACATGACTGTAAACAAGCTATGCAGAACATTTTCACTGTGCTTAACAATCAGCATTAGACCACAGAGTAAAACTGTAACTAATGATTTCCGGGACTTCCTGTCATTTCAAAGCTAACATACTTTTACCTGGTCTGTTAAGGGGTGTTTGACATGTCATTTAATTTCATCTAATAAGACAGCTAGTTGTTGATGTGTGTTTCTCTACACATGATGCTGCCACTCACCCCCTTGTCATTCCAACCCTTACTGCTGGGTTTGGTCAGCCACTGGCCTTTAGCAACCAGCTTAACTGCAGCATCCTTCTGCCAGGGTGCATTTCATTGGGTTTTCAGTATGAACACTCCTCTGGCATGAGCTGTAAGGCACATGGAAAGTGAGGAATGACAGCTGTTTGTTCAGGGTGGTTGAAACCACCCAGTTGCTTATGAGGAAGTTGCTGAAGGTTTTCTTTATCTACCTATACATAAAAAGAAATTTAAATTACTGACAAACAAGAAATTATCATACAAATTATGACACAACTGTAACCATCTGTGATTTCTTTACTACAGTATCTAGATTAGAAATACTACTATTCATACTGCAAGATCTTTCAAATAATAACTTCAAGTTACAGTTTTGCAACTTTCTGTGGAAGAAATATTCACCTTCAAATAGTACTTTATATTTTTTGTTTTACCATAGCACTCAGTGTCAAAGGTAATTTTAACTTTCTTCAATTATCTTAAAAATTAAGTGAAGTATAGCACTGTATTATTTCAATGCAAATTCTCTATCTGTGAACTTAATCCTGTTGTGAACTCGACAGGGCTGGTAGAGACTGTCCATATATTTTATAGGAAGAAGGATTTAATTTCTGGATACTGAATTCAAAATATTTGGAGATATTTGGAGAACTAATCTGAAATAAGTTATTTAATTAGATTCCACACAGTAGCAATTTACTTTTATTATTTCTTTTTTTATTATTATTATTTTCTTTTGTGGTTTCACCCCAGCCAGCAACCAAGCTCCACACAGCTGCTCACTCATTCCCCCTCCAGCATGACTGGGGAGAGATTTGAAAGGGTAAAAGCTAGAAGACTCAAGGGTTGAGATAAGGACAGTTTAATAGGGAAAGCAAAAGCCTCACACAAGCAATGAAAATCAGGGAATGAATTCACTGCTTCCCATGGGCAGGCAGGTGTTCAGCCACCTCCAGGAGAGCAGGGTCCCATCACATGTAATGGCGGCTTGGGAAAAGAAACACCATCACTACAAATGTCCCCTCACTTCCTCCTTCTTCCCCCCACACTTTATACACTGAGCACGATGTCACACGGTCTGGAATATCCCTTTGGTCATTTTGGGTCACCTGTCCTGGCTGTGTCTCTTCCCAGCCTCCCATGTACCCCCAACTTCCTTGCCAACCTGGCAGCATGAGGAGCAAAAAAAAAGGCCTTGGCTCAGTGTAAGCCCTGCTCAGCAATAACAAAAACATCTCTGTATCATCACCCCTGTGTTCAGCACAAATTGAAAGCACAGCCCCACACCAGCCACTGTGAAGACTCTTACTCTACCTCAGCCAAAATCAACATAGTTTGTTACACCTTTGAATAAAAATTCTGCTATCAAGATATCTGTTCTATCAGTTTAAAAACTAGCTATTATGCATATATGCAGACCATTAAAATGCAATTCTACAGAGGGTGAAAAAATCTCTTTTATTTGCAATCATTCATATTTATTTTTACTTTATTCTAAATCATAGCATATCCAGAGACTGACCCCCCCAAAAAATTAATTCTTTCTCTTCCCCTTGCCTTCTCTCCTCCTTTTCCTGAAGGAGAGGAAAAATGTCTGCTTTCTATTTTTGTAAGGTATTATCACAAAGTTTTAACTTTTAAAACTTTATTTTCTTAGGGTAATTTTCTTTGATTCATAAATGTTTTTTATTCTGTCTCCCTGTCTTTGCACAAGATTTTAAAGAAGTTATAAAAGTTCCATATGCTAAATGTTATACACATTAAAACAATGAATAAGTATATATTTACAACTACTTGTGCTAATCCTAGTCTGCAGTACCCATTTTTCAATGCTTCAGACTTTCTTCCTGACTCACAACATTTTCCATTTCTTGTCTTCTTCTTTATCAAGACAAACAAGAGATCAAAGACAACATAACCAGTTTTTATAACAAGACTTTTAAAATTTAGTTCCTATTAAAAATATAATACTCTTTCTCTAATCTGTTAATACTGTGTGTGGAAATTGGAAGATATCATCTTCTGGAAAAAAAAGAAAAATAATATTTTTTTTTCTTTTTTTCCATCTAAGATTAATTCCACTGAACTAATGAGACTTTCAGAACGATCCCTATTAAGTAAAGCTGATTTTAGGAGCACTGTTTATGAATATTTAGGAACCAAAACCATCACATAAAACCTTGGAAAGTGACTCTACACAAATATTGTCTGACAGTGACCTAATTAGAGTCATTTGCATACTAATGAGACTTTGAAAGAGATAAGCAATAGCATGCTTGTAATAGATAATTAATTTGTGTTTCAAAATAAGCTATGGTTATTTAACCACAATTCATATGACACATTGAATTAGAGGAGTAGAGCAAGTTATTTTATAACAATAAACAACTGTTACAGCTTTTCAGTTTTACTTAAACTCCCATTCAAGAAATTTCCTTTATGGCAAAAAAGGTAATGCTGTTCATTAAGTTTTGGATTTTGAAGTTTGTTTTGAAGAAAAAAAAGAGCTTGGGAATAAGATATTTCTGCATATTATAAAAGCAGCACAACCTGTGATGTATGTTGTCCCTCATTTAGTACCTATATCAACACATCAGCCACTGCAGCTGGCATACGGCTTCTTTTTCCTCCTAACCATTTTCCTCTAGTCACATGTGCAAGACATGACCATACATCATAACATGCATTATAATTCTGAACTTTCACTGTAAGAAAAGAGGAAATGAGTGGTTTAAGGTTGTATGATTAGCTTAGAAAAGACACTGAGTTGTGGCTCTTGACATATATTTACCACACTGCTACCATTTTCAAAACACTGAATTTCACTTTACCTGTAAAATTTCACTCTTTTCATGTAAAAATTATGGTGAAGCCAGAAGCCTTAGTTTTAGCTTACCTAAACTATAGATAGCTGAAAAGTAAAGTGCGCAACTCCTCTTTAAGATTAGAAAATGTCACTTCTCAGAGGTCTGAAGCATAAAGAACATAGACTTTTGAGAAATCTGTTAATATCTAATTAATATATTGTCTGAACATGCTTTTTACTGATATGCAATCCATAATAAAATGGTTTATTAAATAGTTTACATCAAAAATGTAAACCACATTTAAGTCTTAGGTCAATTTCACTTCTGCAATCCCCTCCTACAGTAAGGTGACCATGTCTGTTTACAGCTCTTCTTTAAAGTCACAGTTCCTTTTGGGGTAGAATAAGGCTAAGTGACTACTAATGTTTAGCAGATTATAAAAATTACTGAATAGCTACATGGAAATGTGTGAGGTGAGGGTCTGAAGTGACACAGAGTCCCCAGGTGGGTACAAAGGAGACCCACTTTATTGAAAAAATCTGGTCTTTTTAAGCAGTTAGCCAGTTATTAGTTACACAGTTTTAAATCATAACATAATTAAACCAACCACAATACGCCACGATGTGAACAGACATTCAAGTTATATAACTTGTTTTTCTACCCCTAATTCAGCTCTCTTTCCCACAGTCCTTCTCTACTTAGCTGAAGTAGAAGTAACAGGCCTGAACCATGGTTTTACAAGGCCTCTCTTCTATAAAACTTGACTTATCAGTAATAGAAATGTAAAAATAAAAGTTAAAAATATAAAAATAATTCAGTCTATAATTTCACAAAATTGCAATTGGTAACACAACTTTGTTGATAGGGCTGAGTCTCTGTAGATGTCATTGATAAGTGGTGTCTACTGGGGGTCTGTATTGAGACCAGTTATTTTTTCATATCTTCTTAATGACATAGATTAAGAGATCAAGTGCAACATCAACAGTTTTGCAGATAACACCAAGCTGAGTGGTGCTGTTGACACACCTGAAGGAGTGGATGTCATCCAGAGAGATCTAGGCAAGCTCAAGAAGTAGACTACACTGTAAAGGTTTCACAAAAATATGCAAGTTTAAAATAATACTAACATTGAAAAAGTCTGCGTGTTAAGTACAAACAGAGCCATCTTTACACCCAAAGACACTATATGGAATTAGTTATGCTTGTATTTCCTCTTCTACAAATAAAAACTGCACAGCATTTTTCTTCATTCTTACCCAATTATGTCAATTTTTCCATTTACCTTTAGTAAAATTAACCCAACACTTAACTTTAAGGACATATTCGTAGGCTAAGTTTGGACCTAGTCTTTTTGGGAAGAGAACTTCTCTGATAAAATCTGGAATCTGAAGAGAGTAAAATTTACCTTTTTAAATGTCTAGTTTACAAAAAAAACCAAACAAATGAAAACAAAAACACCCCATCCCCCAACAATGAGATTTGTACTAAAAAAAGCCCCAAACAATAAAACAATAAGATCAAGGGATAAAGGGCAAATTTCTTTTGAAATTATTCTATTAAAAACTTGAGATCTTGGTGAGATACATGGCCCTAGTGTTTGAAGGAGCTTCCCAAATGGAAGAGTATTTCTTTCTCTGTATACAAACTTCCCTGTGAACAAAAGGAAAATAAAGCTTAGTATGAAATTCTACTATTTTCAAGGAACATGGTAACATATACTTGCCTGATATATGCCTGGAAGTATGAATAGGTGAAAAGAAAACTGCCTCAAGCAAAGATGGAGTGTATCAGTGTCTCTCACATTTTCATCTTTCCTGATGTAAATCACAAAGCATAGAATTCCAGCTAATTCACTGCAACTTAGTACAAAACTACAAAAGCTTTACAATGTCTTCCTCTTCAAAACCATCAATCTCCATTGCATGTAAAACTGAGATTTGCCTCTGGTTTATTTTTATAAAGTCAAGTCACTCCACAGTAAAACATTGCTGTTAACAATTACAATGAACTTCGTAATGCTAAAAATATGCACTAAAGATATAATTGTGGGTGTGCAGTTCATATAATAAAAGGACTCTACAGAAAGATTTTCAGACATTTTATTTATCTTCATGGTAAATGAAAGGTCACCAACCAAGAATGACATTAACATGTATTTACAGCAACGAACTGTCTACCTTTGTAGACACAAAGGTACCTAGATGATTAATATCACATTTAAATGGGTCCACAGAAAGCAGAAGGGAGGCTGGTTAAAGAGCAGTAATATGTAATAACAGACTTTTTTTCATAGGTTTTCCATATGTAGGCCATAAGCCAGAGACTAATTTTGGAAAGAGTAGCCAGGAGCTCCCATGTGTAGGAAAAATCATTCACTTGAGTAGATATCTAAAGGTAGAGACAAAAACTTTTCACAAAGAATTTAGAATCCTTGTGGGATTTAGATATTCTTGGATTTCTATCAGACACAGGAGCCACACTTTTTAAAATATGGTATTGTTACAGGAGATAATTTAGCTCCCCAAAAATAAAATAAAAAAATAAAGAATGGAGAAATTAACCTTGATATTAATAAATTAAATATTGTTGAAATAATGATATCCTCAAACAAACTAAAATGATCTTATATATTAAATCAGAATACAAATAAAAGCATACTATTTTAAATTATCAAGGGGTTTTTTTGTTTCTCCAGTGTTTTTTAGCATTATTTTTCTTGATAATGCAGGGTTATATAAATCAAATATGCTAATACTGTTTTTTCTGCAAGTTTGGTAAAACGCTGAATTCTGGTATCAGCTTAAGAAAATTTCTTGCTGCAAGCTACAGGAGTCAGCCTTCATAGATAAAGCTGAGGAACTCTTAGAAAATAAACAGATAAAAGAGGTATAAGAAACATTGTAAGAGTAGTTCCTTCTCTAATAGCTCTCCTGAGAAGTCCCACTAATGGATATTATGACATCGTTTCTGTCAAGCAATGCTAAAGATAAACATTAAGTTTTGCAATGAAAATCATTAACTTCTTGATTTTTGCATTTAAAAAAAACATTGTATGAAGCAGCAATTTTAGTATGACTCATCATAAAACTAGACAAGGTAAAATGTAGTAATTGGATGCTGTTCAGTCTAACCTCATCTGAACAAAACATATTGTGGTTCCAAATTGCATCTTGAGGTAAATCTTGTAGAAAGCTAAGCCTTGAAGCTTCTGTACAGATTAAATCCCTGCATATCCTGGTGAGGCTGTGCATCAAATCCCATGTTTGGTTTTGGACCCCTCACTGAGAGAGACATTAAGGTGCTGAAATGAGTCCAGAGGAGGACAATGGAGCTGGGGAAGAGTGTGGAGCACAGCACTTTTGAGCAGCAGCTGAGGGATCTGGGTGTGTTCAGCCTGGAGAAAAAGAGGCTCAGGGGTGACCTTATCACTCTCAACCACTTCAAGGAACAGAGAGAGGATGCAGTCTCTTCGCCCAAGTAACAAGTGACAGGATATGATCACAAGTTAAACTAGGGGAGTTTTAAAATAGATATTAGGGAAACTTTTCATACTGAAACAGTCATTGGACATTGGAAGAGATTGCCCAGGGAACTGGTTGAGTCACCATCCCTGGAAATGTTCATACAGCCTATGGATGTGGCACTTGGGAACATGGTTTAGTGGCAAATGTGGCAGTACAGGGTCAACAGTTGAACTTGATGACTTTAGAGGTCTTTTACAACCTTAACAACCCTATGATTCTATTACTGTAAGTAATTATGACATTTATTCTTGGTGAATCATAAGATGATCCCCATACTACTACATTCTGAAATTTTCAGTAATGTTTTGGTGTTTGATAAAGATTGTAAGGCCATTAGATTAAGTAGGCCAATCTCATGTATGTCATAGATTACTATACTGACTCACGTTAAAACTTTTTTTAATCTGTTATTACAATCTTGAAATCAAGGGGCTCTCAAACAAAAATATGGGAATAGGAATAACAGTTCTTTACTAGGAAAATTAAAATAAAAATGCAGTAGTACAAAAAAAATATCAAAAAATTCCCAAAAACTACAGAGTCAGAATACAACCTGACACCTTGTTGGTCAGTATATTGGTAGCAGTCTGATTAAATAGTAGCTACAGTCCTTTTGGAGTAATAGATGTGGTTCTGTTGAAGCAATGATCTTGTAGAAGGGTGTAGTTTTCTTCCCAAAGTCCAGTGGTGTGGATGGGTCCAGTCTTCCTCTGGGAACCCCGTGGAGAAAGGTTGACTGTGGTGTTCGGTGTTCTAAAGTCTTAGATTATATTTAGGCAAGAATGCTTAGCTCTTCTCACTGGGTGGAGCATTTCATAATGGGATGATGTAATTTTATCAGTCATGTAGTAAGACTCAATAGCCTATTAACAGAAGATATCTCCCTGGAAGGAAGATAAGACATGGAAGATGTAAAAAGCACTGCCACACTTAGTTTTAATTGCTGGCCCTTTAACAGAAAGTATTCTCTTGGAGGTATGAGGGATGGGTCATGGAAGAGATAAAGAACACTGCCCCATCTGGTTTTAACAGATGGTAATAGAATACATATTTTTGGTTACATCTTGCATTACAACCCAAGACAAACATATTTCAAACTAAAACTTTTCTCTCATTATGTTATAATGCATGTTCTGGAAGATCAAAATATTGGCATGATATCAAAATGGAGAGCCTGAGGTTTGGGACTGAATTTAAGATATCTACAAAGTATCTGTGAGGATTTCACAGGTCTGAGTGAGGACTTCAGACTCAGCTTACTCTCTAGAAAAAAATAAGAAAAATATAGAATATAAAGAAAAAGCAAATTACATAGGGGAAAACAAGTGTTTGGTTCCTTTGGCTGTAAAATCTATGAGGTTAACTAGGCCTGGTAAAATGGTTTGGATAGAGATAGCAGACAAAGATTCTGCAAATATTGAGGAATATTTTGTGGCAAGACGGATCATCTACCTAATTGATGATTGAAATGAGCCCTGAGAGAGGACTAGCTGTCTTTGTCTTCTGTAATATCTGTACACTTGGGGCTGATAATTTAACCCTCACATTACTCCTGTCAGGTTCAGAAGAGGGGAGATTTACTCAAGAAAGTAAGATAATGACACTGATTTAAGCAAGTTAAGCATCAGTTAAGAACGACTTGAAAGAGCTGGTTTCATGCCTATTCTACCAGGCATGTGGACACCATTCTTCTGCTAATGTAAGAGATAAGTAATTGTGCATAGTACTTTTCCTAGACCCTGACAGAGTATTCAATAGCTTGCTCAAATCTATCAGTAGGTATTTAGCAGAAGACATTATTATATAATGTCTCCATGACAGTAAATCAGTTTTTCTTAATATCTGAAAACAATTCTTATTGCTATTTTTATTTTTATTGCGTTATCAAAAAACCACCCACGACAGCAAAGAAAACAAAAAGAGCCTTTCTTCCTAAATCTCCTGGCTTGTAACTACTTCTCATTTCAAGTATTCAAATTGTAGAAGGATTTTTCAGATGTACAAGCCAAAAAGTATTTTTCTGTTCTTGGGCTATGTGTTACAAGCAAGTTTTCAGAGTGAATACTGAAAATTATGAAAGGTTTCAATTAGACTAAAAAGAAGAGCTAATGCAGAAAATTCTCAAATTGATTTAGAAAGAAATATTCCAAGAAGTGTTGGGTGAACAAAAATTTTTTACAAAGCCCCTATATTTAGCTGATCTAAGACACTCTAGTGCAGTTTCTTCAACCTGTTCTGTGTCACACCCCAGACATTCAGGCTGATTGCTGAAAAAGCAATAAGCGTTTTTGCACATTTAATAGACCCCTAGAAGGCTGTCTTTAGAGGGAAGCCAGAGACACTGCCGATTTTCCTATTACATTTCTTTTCTTTATTATCCACAGACACCTGGACGATCAGTCAGGTCTGATATGACAGCAGGCACAGTAGGAAACTATTGAAGAAGCAGACACCAAGACAACAATGGTCCTTTTACACCCAGCCTTATATAAGATGTGAGTAAAATTCTGTACCATCAAAGAGACTTTGGATAATTGATATTTTTGGAGGCATGCTAACATACAGCAGGTTCCCTCTATCCACAGTTCAACAGCAATTTTCCCAGGTTGCTTTCTCTCCAGCACTCAACCTCTCATTTTCCAACTTCCTGGCAGCAAAATTAAACTTTGTTTTTATTCCTACAAGTTCTGAGCTTATAGCACCAACTAAGTTCAGTGCTCTCAGAGTAAATACAACATACTAATAGCTGTGGGACTTCTTATTATTTGCACTCTCTTAACAGCAATCTTCAGCCAAACTCCTGCTCTGTGCAAACACAAAAGTGTAGAATGGTTCCTTGTCCTAGGATCATGTATTTTACAGGGTTAGTAAGAAGCAAAGAACATTAGCCTGAAAGGAGCTTTTTAGTTTCCTGGTTAATTTGCTACATGGATGCAAACCACCTAGCTTACCATTGGTTGGGATAATTCAGCTAAAATGGATTCCTTTTTTCACAGTCCTTTTTCCACTAAGTTAAGCTAGATCTTAAAGCAGAGTCCATAAGAATTGCTATGACATCAATTTTTATTCCCAAACTAAAGAAAACTACTGTTTCAGTATTTTTCAGTTTATATTTTCAGTTTATATTTATATTTATATTTTTCAGTTTTAAATGTCTTTTTAGCATATGTGAAAGACCTGAAGGGGGGCTGGATTTTTCTTTTAATTATTATTTTATTATATTATTTTATTTCATTTCATTTTGCAGGAAGGCAGTTATCAAATATATATGCTGGGGAACCTTGGTCAGCAGCAGCCAAAAATTCACTTGAGGGAACTGAAAGAAAGTCTGAGTACTAGCATCAGTTATTCCAAAGAGATACATAATAGCCTCAGAATAAGTAATATAAAATATTAGATTATTTCACATATGAAAACCAAAACTCTTTCTATGTTTTCCAGAAGAAAAATACACCAGTGAAAAATAAGTAATCTATTAGAGAAAGGGCCATATAATCCTTGATCATTCACATTCCATTGTTTTTTATTATGCTAACTACAAAAACCATTTAACAGTAACATTTCAGGCTTTTGGCAGCATCAGGACTAGTATCTTTTTGATTATTTATACTACAGTGTCTTAATGGCTGATTTTAGCTTTATGTGTCACCAACATCACACTTTTTTGTGAACTGGGAATTGTTCTTCTTTCCTAGATAAGTTGCTCTACTTGGAGAACCTTTCAATGCTACTGTAGTTTTAAGGGGATCTCTTTGTCTTTGGTATCTCTGTGATGAATTTGAATGATGTTAGTTTGACTGTATCTTGCTGTCCACCGAAGTCAAAAGGAAGTCCTGAGCAGTCAGCTCCTCCTTTCCACTCAGCTGGGCTGAACTGCACCAACTGTTCACAGGATACAAAGCATGCAAACACATTTATTATTATTAGGAAATTGACATATTTAGCTATTAACAGAGCTTCCCTTCTACCTTAGTTTTTTGCTTGTCTGCTAATGACAAAATTTAAAAGTAATGAGTCTAGTAGTGACAGAAGAGAAACCCCTGCTAAAGCTAATTAAAAAGATCTTTAAATTTGATATTTTCAGGACAGAAATTAAGACAAATTAAATAAACCTATTGCCTCCTTTAAAGTAAATTTTGATGTTATTCTCATTTCAGATGTTTTTCCTTATTTCTCTTTTCTAAAATTCCACTAGTTCTGTGCTCATTACAAGTACACTTCTACTTTTTTCCATGGTATGGAAATTTTTATTTCCCACTTGATTTCCTGAGATTTTTTTCTTCTGCATGGTTAAGAACAGTTGCACTGGCCTAAGTCACTGCTACACAGTTTATAGGAGTTCACTGTAAACATCTGGAGTCAGAGTTTTCCCTCTGGGAACTCCTTTTCTCTTTCACTCTTCACATAATTGTATAGGATTTCAGTTCTGATTTTCCTTAATTTTCTACTGCTAATGAAGCACTTGCAAAGGGAACAACAGACCCAAGTACAGAAAAGGTGGTTAGCAGTAGGCATGGCGCTTCATCAGTTTCCCCATATGTCTCCTTGTAAATTATTTTGGAATCTACTGATGGAAAAAAAATATGACTTAGTATATCCTGGACTTTTATTGTTTATTTTTCTCCTCCCCCACCCACCCTTTCATAATGACTCAGTGAGCCATTTCCTACTAGCATGTCCACAATTATCTCAATATACTTACATATTGTCTCCTTGATAAATCCAAATGGGAGTGTCTGCTACTGAAGTGGAGGATTAGAAGGAATCAGTAGAGAAAAATGGGTGGGGATTCCAGTGAAATGAGAAACTTCTTTACTTGAGGTCACTAAATCTACACTTATTTATTTGCACTACTAAAACATCGTTTTCTTAATAACGTGCCTCACCTAACCTGGAATGTAACTTATGTCACTTATACCACAGTGAAAATGCTTCTTCTTATGACAACATAAATATAAAACTCTAATGCTCTGGAACTAAAAGAAAAGATGAATACAAATTTATAAGACGGCTAACTCATACAGCATGATATTATTTTATGACTACTTTTTTTGGTATTAGGTCCAAGAAAAATGCATACACTTCAGGTGTATCTTTTATTTCTAAAGTGCTATACACAGCCATGAGAGCAGACAAATATAAAAAAAACCCACAAAACAAAACAACAAAAACAACCAAAAAAACCCCCACATCCATTACCTACTTTCTTCAACTATTACACATTTATCAAAGCAACACATAATCTTGGCTAAATCCATATCTGAATCAAAACTTCAGACTACTGAGCTGTAAACTCTTAGGTGATGAATCCTGATTCTTGACCTAAATCAGCCCGCAGACTTTCCAGCTGAGCTACCACTAGGTTTTATTAGCTCACATTTCACTTTTCATTGTGAGTGCAGAAATAAGAGAGAGAAGTGATTCTGCTAACCAGATTCACACATACCAAGAGTTCTGTTATAGAAGATTCCTCATTTTATGGCCCTAAGTTGAAAACAATGGTATTTAGCCTCCCTGACAGGAGAGAAAATACTGTCCCATCCATGAGGAATATTGTAGGGAGCTACTCTTCTCAGAGCATAACTGAACTCTGTGAGGGACTGCATTAAAAGTCACCTTGGAGATGTGCGATAGAAGCTGGAGCACATGACTGAAACGGCATTTTCTTAAAAAGAAAGGTCATCTGTTCTATTGACTCCAGGTAAAAATAGCAGAGTCTGCCAGCACTGCTCTTGTGCAGCTTTTTCATGTCCTCATAGCCCAGGGAAGTCAACTGCAGAATTCAAAATTGAAGTTCTGAATTAATCCCACTTTCCAGACATTCTGTTACTTTAAAATCTGTACATTTAAAATGGGTTCTCCCCATTAACATTTCTCTTGTATAACACATGGCAGTGGATTTTCTGGGACACTGAACAAGTGTGTGATGTGACAACTGAGAGAAGAGCAAGGGTTGAGAACATGGGTGGCTCGGTTATCATAAATCTAAGTAAGAAGTATGTGCAAAGGCAAAAAAATCCATTTTGATGCATAAAACAGCAGTTGAAGGGAAATGGAAACACATTGGACTTTATACCTTGTGCATTAGACAAAACAAAAATACCACAAAATTCTGCTGAGAGATTCAGAAAAGGAGCATAATTAACCACCATTACATTCACTTAGGCTTCATGAGCTGCAGACTTTGACCTCCTTACTGGCACATGATTGGTCAGATACATACTAATCTTTTACAGGAAAGTGCAATTAAATTAGGCATACATCTCTTTACCATTCAAATAGTTACACTGTTTTTGGTTTTTTTTGTTGTTGCTTTAACTGTTGTGTTTCTTTTTTTCTGACATTTCAGTTTATAATTTACACTGAGTCAGGTTTCTAGTGGCAATTTCATTGTAATACATAAAAGGGTGTAAACAGATTTTAACAAGATGTGAGCCTGAGTCTAACAGTCAATTCTGGTGTGAGTCAATTGGGATGATGTCAGTAGAATCAGAATTACTGTGGTATTACTGAAAGAAAAAATTCATCCAAATGAATTTTTAGACACATTGCCAATACCATAAAATAAAATCATAGAATCATTAAAGCTGGAAAAGACCTCCAAGATCATCGGGTCCAACCTGTGGCCGAACAACAGCTTAAACTGAACCATAGCACTAAGTGCCACATCCAGTTGTTTCTTGAACATTTTCAGGGATGGTGAGTCCACCATTTTTCTGGGCAGTCTGTTCCCATGTCCAACCTGAACTTTCCCTGCCATAGCTTGGCTCCATTTCCACTTGTCCTTGCCTGGGAGAAGAGGCCAAATTTTTGTTTAAATCTACTATCTTTGAATTACAATTTTACTATTCGTTTGATCCAGAATTTTTTCTTTGCATGTGTAAAAGTCTTAGAACCACTGTTTTTTAACAGTTTTATAAACTGAAAAGAACAAATTAAGCTCTTAATTTATCTCTTGGAACCACTGGTCTTCCAGAACAAAGGATGAATATGTTCAGAGACATACTGAAACACTCTGTTCAAGTAAGCTGACTATGCTGGAATCCAGGTCCTTCAGCTTGTGCCTATGAAACTACAGGCCACTATATCTATACCCCATTGTGTATTTATAATGGGTAGAAACCACTGGAAACTTGCATTATGACCTCTCTGTTACTCAATACAATTTAATTTCTATTTAGTGAATTTGTGTGAGGGCATGTTTAACCTGCCTGAGTGTTTTTCTAAGGTCATTTTGAAAAATCAACTATGATTCCATTGGTGCTGTTTCATGTGGAAGTCATCTTGAGCAGTGAACTGTTCTGTAAGTGTTTTCAGAGAATGCAGTCATTAAACATTAGAGTTAGAATACAAGACTATTTATGCAGCTACTTAAATATAGATTTACATTGGTCAATTAAACAAAGCCACTTGGCATGATCTTTTCCAAAACAAGAATCAGAAGACAGATCAACCCTTAAAAGACACTAATTGGCACAGGATGATTGCATAGTCTAGCTAATAATCCAAGATATGTGATCATACACCCATAGAGAAAGCTAAGAGACCCGTGTTTGATTTGCCATTTTTATACTGGATTATAAACTGATCTCCAGCAAATTACTTCCCTGTACTGAATGACAAATTATAATATGCAGAATTGAATTTTTGATGTTTTCTTGCCTCTTAAATTTCTTTGACATTTCTGGCCCAAGAGAAACACGCAGAAGTAGAGAAAATAATGTCCACTCCTATGTACCCCATTTTGTCATAGATTTAATTTTGATTTTATTATCCACAGTTTAGAGTAGTCTAATCTGAATGGTGTTGCAGATAACAGCAAGAAAAAGATACGTGAATGGACATCACTTATTTCATTTATTAAAATTACTATTCCAAAAAAAATGTCCTTATTTATTTACCTATTGTTTCTTGTATGTATCACTTGAACAGATGTAGAAAGTTCCTTTCCTTTCTCTCCCTCTCCCTCTCCCTCTCCCTCTCCCTCTCCCTCTCCCTCTCCCTCTCCCTCTCCCTCTCCCTCTCCCTCTCCCTCTCCCTCTCCCTCTCCCTCTCCTTCTCCCTCCCCCTCTCCCTCTCCCTTTCTCCATTGTGATTCATCTTTCCTCCAGAAACTTTTTACATATTGGGGAAGAGTTAGTAGAGTATTTTTAATTCTGAAAAAATGGCTTCTAGTAACAGTTATAGGAACATATCTACAAATAGTAATATATCAAAAATAAATGTTGTATCACTAGGATAATGCTTAGTTATTCAAAATCATGCGTGAGTTCTCTGCTTTAGATTAAAATATTAATAAAAAGTCTGTGAAATATTATTGCCAACTGTTTTCAGTTGTACCTCTGTTCATAAAAAAACCCCACAAAACCTCTCCTTTTTTTCAGCAAAGTAATCAGCTTCATTCTTTTGATTTACTACTATTCTTAGGTTTTTAAATGATTTAAATACTACCTGTTAGTTTCTCTTCTGGGAAAGAGTGCACACCCAAAATATTTGGATTTTAGTTTCTGTTTTGATTATTACTGGTACTTTGTTGGGTAGAAAACTTGATAGACTATGTCATGAATTAATGAATTTGCATTTTTTATTTTTAAAGATGACAAATTGTTGCCTTAAAGAGGTAGAGTCAACTAATAGCTACTGAAACCAGATGTGCAGACCATGTGATTATAGCAAGAATGTTATAGGCAGTGCAGAGACCATGGAGCACTACATTAATCATTATCACACCTCTATCTACAGGTGGTCAAGGTTTCTATAAACTTTTAAAGAGATTTCAAAGAAGAACTGAAGAATAAAGAAATGTTTTTCCACACATGATGGAAAATGTAATGGTGAAAAATTTATCAAGCATGCATTTAAGCAGGTCAGCTAATGGGAGACAGTTGTGGATTAATGTGGTTGTTGCAAAAGTGAAATAATCAGTAGGCACATTTTAACTTTTTTTTTCCTAGTCCTTGCCCTTTTTTTTTCTTCTGGAGTAAACTATATCTACCTTTTTATAAGCCTTTTCTTGTCTTTAAATCAACCCCTAGGCATTTGTGTTAACGATGTAAGCAAATTTCCAGATCCCAAGGCTTCTGCTAAAACTAGGTCTTTTAC
Source organism: Cyanistes caeruleus (assembly GCF_971803275.1). Lineage (NCBI taxonomy): Eukaryota > Metazoa > Chordata > Aves > Passeriformes > Paridae > Cyanistes > Cyanistes caeruleus. The sequence continues at coordinate 36,953,218 of NC_141703.1, forward strand.
TTTGATCTTCAAATTGTTTTGTCTGAGCCCAACTAGAATCTAAACTCCTCTGGGCAAGAACTCTGTACAAAACACACATCTGAGATTGAGGAAATACTAGCATATTTTGTAAAATATCTCTTATAGCCCAAATATATTAAATATGAACAGCTCAGATATAACATGTGAGCTATTTTCTCAACATGTTGAGAAAGAGAAATTTAGTAATGTAGGAAAAATCCTGGCAGAATTTTTTTTTTTTTTTAATAAAAAATAAACATACAAAGAGAAATAAACAACAACAACAAAACTCCTCAAAATTAAAATTATATTTTTGGAAAATAGGAAAAAGGAATTGAGAGGTCATTAGTTTCCATCTTATTGTCTTCCTAAGCCAAGATTTTTACCTTCCCTGCCAAAGATCTTGCTAATTCAATCCTAATTATAGCATTGGTATTAAATTCCATATCTAACAATATTAAGAAACAGTGGATGAATTTTGGCTTCTGCCCCAGAATCTTTTATTCTTTCCTATCACCTGGTCCAAAATCTCATCCATTGTTTCTCATTATTACAAGTCCTTTTCCTGCCTATGTGAAGAATTGGATAACTTTCTTCCTATTTGAAATCTTACAGCCTTGGTATGGGAAAATTTGTTATGCAGAGTGAATCCTGAGCTCACACTGCAGCTAAGATTTCATCTGCTGCAATTTGTCAGGTGAGATTTCAAGAGCCTAAACAGAGGCAGCTAGTACCATCTGAGACATCCAAGTATCTGAGACATCTGCACCAGACTGACACATGATGTAAAACCTTGAGGGAAGTTTGGCTGTCCTAGACTAGCAGCTGGAAGTCACAAAATTTCCTGGAGCTACTAAGGTGATACTATACAACTATACATGCTCACAAGGTGAGAACCAAATATGATTCTGATATTAAAGGCAACAAGAGGCAAAGTTACATTAAAAATATGTTTCTGAATGTCTTTTTTATAATTTGAAAGTCAGAAGCACAACTATGTGAGGTACATATGCCTACACTAGTCTTAGAAAATTAGAAATAAGCATCAGTACTTTAAAACTTAAATTCGGCTAGACGATTTTTCATTAACTCACTTATTTTCCAAAAGTCTCCAGATTCATTTCAGCCAGGAGAGTTACTTTCTCACATTTTTTACTAAACTGAAGCCCAAAATATTTTTGCCCTCATTCTACTATAAACACAGGAGTCAAAATGATGTTATTCATGCAAGTGCATAAAGTTAAACACATGTTTCTAGAATCAGAACATATTTTACAGGTTATGAAATGACAGAGAACTAGGTAAAGGAAAAATACTTCTGCAGAATAATGATTTGATTATTTATTTCCTTTTTACACTGGATACTTAGATATGTCTAAGAAAATACAGATTTGTTTTGCTATTAAATATAACTTTTCTGATCTTTAACCACCAGCTTTTGTCTGTTGTGATTTGGAAATGGCTTGAATTTTATCTCTAAAGTAATAAATGTAAAGCAGAATTTAGTTAGCAATACAAAATAGTTTCAACAATTTATAAGGAAGAATCAAATATATCAACTTACATTGTTTACAATATAATGAGAAGAAAATTCTAGTGGAATTTTATTATTGTTTTGGCTAAAGATTAATTAATAAATCAGCCTTAACTTTAAGAGTCTTTAGCAGTCTTGACATTCAACCTTGATGTATTTCAGTTACCACTAGGACATCCCAAACCCAATTGTTTTACACACGAGTTAAATAAACAAACATTATTTGAGCTGGTAGTGTCAAAACTGAAAGTGAGACTTTTGTCAACATGTTTGCTCCACAATGATAGCAATATGGTCAAGTGAAAACAGAATTTTAGCCATACAAAGTGGAGAGAGCGACATGAAAATATTTCTGGCAAAAACATAAGTCAAAGGAGTACTCAGTCTCCTTCAGGAAAATAATTTTTCTACACCCAAATCAATTTAGACTTGAGTCTGCTTCTGTACCATGGTGAATTGACAGTAATTATTCTGAAGTCAGGTGTAAAAAAAATATGTAAAAGAGATAATGACTCAAAGTATATGATACATTTAAATCTCTTTACTTAATTATCTTGAGGTCAGGCTATGCTTAATTTTCTAGGGTGAGCAGTAATAGAAGGGCAAGAGATAGGTTTGCTTTTTTCAGGTTTAGCTTTTCTTAATACTACCCATTGGAGCAGTTAGAAATCTCAGCCTATATGGTCATGCTCAGCTCTATGGCATTAGACTAATCAAGCTGCAAATGAGCACAGACCAATTATCTAGTTCGTCCTTCTTGACCTAGGGTCAAAACAATTAAAAGCATCTAAGGAGATCTAGTAAATTTATGCAAAATGAATGCCACAGAAATGCACATCTCATGCTCTCTTACCTCCCTACTTTCTGCTGTGATTGCACCCTACATGCATAGGAATTGATTTCTCAACTGGAGTACAAATCAAGCTTATTAGTTCTGAATTTTTTTTGTTTTGTTGGTTGGTTTGGCTTTGGAGGTTTTTGGGGTTGTGCTGAGTCTTTTTCCTTTTTTGGTTGGTTGGATTTTTTTGTGATGAGAGTTTAATTAAATAAGTAGTTTATCTCTAATCTATATGCATTTTCCATGGGTTTCTCCCACTTGAACTACATATCTGACTTTTATCATAAACTTCATAGTACTAAATTTGCTGAAAGTATTTTATATCACCTGCAAATTAGATGTGTTCTATATCTCAGCAACTGCTGTGCATTAGCAATGATTTCATGTTTTAGTAAAAGTCAGCAAAAATATCTGCTGTCTTGTTCTGTTACTGTGGTAACTAATTCTTAGTACTATAATCAAATGAGTGAAATCAAGAAATTTCAAAGAGGAAAACCAGCTTTTCCTCTGGAAACATAAAGTTTCAAAGTGGCAGAGCCTTTATTGGCAATTTCATTTTTTTTCTGAATGTATATATTCTGGCAATTTTTAATACTGTGATCTAACAAAGATTTCTTTCTGTTTTTCAAATGTATAGAAACTGCTTCCTTCTTTTGTGACTGACCAATAACCCCCAAAAAATGGATGAGGGGTCAATAGAGATAAGTAAATATGATAGTTGTAGTTTAGGAATGGATGTACAGAAGTCACAGAATCACAGAATTCACTAGTTTGGAAAACACTTTTGAGATCATTGAGTCCAACCTATAACCAAGCACCATATTATCAACTAAACCTTGGCACTGAGTGCCATGTCCAGTCATTTTTTAAACAGCTCCAGGGACAATGACTCCACACCTACTTGGCCAGCCCATTCTAATGGCCAATCACTATTTCTGTGAATATTTTTTTTCCCCTGATGTTCAGCTCAAACTACTCCTGGCACAGCTTAAGACTGTGTCCTCTTCTGCTGTCTTTGGTTGCCTGTAAAGTCCATGGCCCCTCCATGGGATGCTCCCACAAGTGCTAAAGGAGCTGACAGATGTCATTGCCAGGCCATTTTCAGTAATCTTTGATCGGTCATGACAACAGGAGGAAGTGCTCAAAGACTGGAGGAAAGCAGCTCATATTTTAAAGAGGGGAAGAACAAGGCCCCAGGAAATTGCCTGTCAATCAGTCTCACCTGGTGATGGAGAGAGCTGGGACTACTTAGCCTAGAGAAGAAAAGTCTCAAAGGGGACTTAATTAATATACATAAATAACTGAAAAGAAGTTGCAGAGAGGACAAAGCAAATTATTTTCATTGATGTCCAGTAAGAGGACAAGAGACAATGGACTCAAACTGTAACACAGGAGATTTGTCCTGAACATCAGGAAACACTTTTTTAAGGGTGACTAAGAACTGGCACAGGTTTCTCAGAGAAGTTATGGTTTCTCCATCTTTAGATATATTCAAAAGCTACCTGGACATGGTCCTGGACTGTCTCTAGGTGTCTATGTTCAAGCAGGCATAGACCAGATCACTTCCAGAGAACGCTTCAATTTCAATTCTGTGAATCACATCGGTGTTGAGATTGAATTGTATATTGCAATTACTGTATTTTATAAAGTGCAACTTAAATTTATATTGTATTCTTTGCATATTTGGTATCACTCTGCTAAATCAAAGATCTCATGTAATACAAAATATCTTAATTTAGGTGCATTTCATATTAAATTTTATAGTCTTCTTGTATGGAATATCTAAAATAACCTCATTGAAGAGCATTGGAACCTGATATCTTGTCATAAAGATCACTAACAATACTTCATACAAGCAGAGACCATTATTTTACTGTAAATATCAGGTACACAAAAAGTTAATTCCATGTGGAAGAATTAAATACTCACAGACTGTGAAACAAATTATTTGGTAGTGCTAGATTTTATTGTCCCATGCTGAGTATGATATGTGTTTTAATCATCAAGATTATATTTCTTCTACTGTGCTTCAATTGTAAGAGAGTGTCTTTGAAGCAGAAACTCTAGAATTTTTTGCTCTTTTGATCACATTTGAGTTTTTTAAGTGACAGACAGCTTTACTGGTCTATGTATTTATTTCCTATCTAAGCTCTCAAAAATACTGAAACAACTGTAGGCTTTTAATAATTAATTTCTACTTCTGTATTGGTAATAATTTCAGAAATCAACTCCCTTTTATCTCCTAATTTATGTCGTTGCTAGAAGCCTAGTGTCACCCAAAATTCTTTCCCAGATGGATTTAACTGTTGGAAAAAACTGATGGTGGCCTGACCCTTTTTTTTTTGTTTGTTTTATTTTACCTCAAATTTTCCAACATTATGAACTTTAAAATATATGTGGCATATATATTTTAAAGAGAAATGTAACTTTTGTGAAATCCCATCCTACCTGTTCAGGGAGGATCATCCACTAGGAGAAACTAGGATCCTCATATGTCTAACCCATAAAAGATTTTAGTTTTTCCTTTTCTTTGAGTCAGCACATTACCTCTTTTTTTGTTTGTTTGTTTGTTTGTTTGTTTTTCTTTTCCTTTTTTTTCCCTTTTTTCCCAGAGCAATAACAGCATATTTTTCATTTCTTTTTCCTATGCAATGATATGGCATTTAATATATCCAGTTAATTTGTACTGATGAATGCCTATTTAAGGTAAATCTATTTTTCAAAGGAAGGTATGGGCATAAACACTGAAAACTATTTCATTAAGTCAGTGACCTTTATAAAATGAATTCCTGTTGATAAAACTGGATACCACCTAAAGGCAGAAAGAAGGGAAATAGAATTTATATGTGTATTGGTTTTCAAGATTGACATCCGGGAAGAAAACTAGAGGGACAGCTGACATCAAAAGCATAAGAAAATATCTACAATAGTTCTTCTAGTTCTGAGCACTGTAAAATATACATTTTTATTTGATTTTAATTTGAAATAGGAAGTTCCTAGTGCCTGGTGGATTTTAATTTAATACCTAGTAATAATGGAGTTTAACACTCTAATTTTATTGAGAAAGTTTTTCATTTATGCAAGCATAAAACTAATTCACTTTCAAACCTCTTTCTTTCAATGTAAGGAAAAATATATATTACAGTAAACCACAGAAAGCAGCAAGCATGTTAATTATTTTCTCCTTTTACTCCATAATTGAATAGTTTAATTGCCCAATGAATCTGCAGATACTAAGCAGGCTTCTAGCAGTTGTCCTCCAGATTATCGTCAGAGCCTCCAGGGAAAATAATCATTGCAGTAATGACAACTTTTAAGGTAAACAGTGTTTCTATTAAATCAAAACATCAGCATTTGGGTAGACTAGAATCTCATCTATTTACATCAATAAAATATGCACCTTAGGACATTCTAGGTCACAGTTGAGTAATGTATTGCATTTTCCAGTGTTTTTAGAAAGAATGAATAATGACAGTGGAAAGGCTTAGATTCATTAAAGAAAAACAAATTTTGGAGCTTTGCAGGTCTTTATTTAGAAGGAGCTTGTGATATGAGCTGACAGTTGCTTTGTTTAGACAAGTGCCATAACTTCAGTCCACTGACCAAATTTTCTGAAATCAAATGGGGCAATATTTCTGCACACACACTAGGTAAATGATAGCATCAACGGGATAACAGACTTCAGACTGATTTGGAGCAAAATTCTAAAGTAAATAATCTTCTTTTGAAAGGAATGGTATAATTTGACTCAATCTAAATTTTTATCAAAGATGATCTTCAAACAGGAGGGCTGAAATTTAGTGACCAAATCTCTGGGTTTCCCCTTAAATTATAGTGTTGTTCTCTACCCCTTCCTTGTGCTCCAAGTCTTATTTATTCTTGGACTGGGTTTGCATGGCCATATTTTGGTAGCCAGGGCTACAGAGATGGCTTTTGTGAGAAGTTGTCAGAAGTTTCCTCCACATGCAGCAGAGCCATGTCCAATGCCAAGCCAGCTCCAAGACAGATGTGCTGCTGACTGAGGCTGGGTCAATCAAAAATGATGGTAATGCCTCTGTGACAAGACATTTAAGAAAAAAAAAAAGCTATTTTGAAGATGCATTTGTGGGAAGAGAGGAGAGGGGTGAGAATGTGTGAGGAACAGCTCTTCAGACACCAAGGTCAGTAGAGAAGGAGAGGGAGGACGTGCTCCAGGTATCTGAGCTGAGATTCCTTGACAGCATGTGGTGAAGATCATGATGAAGTTTGTTCCCCTGCAGGCAATAAAGGACCACAGGGATCCAGAAATCCACCTGCATCGTCTGGATGAGACCCACACTGGAGCAGGTGGATGCCAGGGTAGAGGCTGTGAACCCATGGGAGATCCGTGGTGGAACAAGGTCCTGGCAGAGACCTGAGATCTGTGGAGAGAGGAATTCACAGTGGAGAAGGTTTCCTGGTAGGTTTTCCAACCCTGTGTGGGACCACATTGGAGCAACCTGTTCTTGAAGGAGTGCCCTTCATGGAAGAGTGTCCAATGTTGGAGCAGGTGAAGGACTCCTCTCCCTGGGCAGTGGCAGAAACATTGAATGAACTGACCATAACCCCCATTCCTCATCTCCCTGCCCCACTGAGGGCTAGGATGTAGAGCTGGAAAAGAGGGAGGTGTGGGGGTAAGGTGTTTTAGAAGTCTTATTTTATTTCTTATTATCCTACTATGATTTTTTAGTAATAAATTCAATTAATATCTCTACTTTGAGTCTGTTTTGCTTGTGGTGGTGTTTGGTGAATGGTCTCTCTCTGTCCTTACTTCAACACACAAACCCTTCATAATATATTCTCTTCCCTGTCCAGCTGTGGAGTAGAATGATAGAGAGGTTTTGGTGGGTGTCTGGCATCCAGTCAAGGGTCAGCCTTGCAGTTCTCAAAACCATATTCCTGATTTCTTAGGAATTCAATGATCTATGCTGTGATACCTAATGCAAGTCTGTCTTCTCCTTCCTTTTGCTATAGAGAATATTTATTGCTCTTCATTGGAGTCTAAATCTTACTCCCAGTATATAACTTTTCCTTGTTACAAATCAGAGTATTTCTGAAACAGATTATAAATAAAGCATTATGAAAAGACAGAGACTGAGAAAGGGATTTTAGGAGCAGGAACAGAATGAAATTTTTAAAAAAGACAAGCTATCTCAATATAAGATTTTCTTGTGAATTTTTAGGAAAAAAAAATTTGAATCGATTCAGAGGACAGAATTAAACCTGCTGTCTTTGCCTGGTAAGAAAGTACCTGTCAAAAGTTAGTTCTGATTCTTGCTTTCCCAACTCTTCAAATAATTCAAAGTCCTGCAGTGCTATCAATGTTCTCAAGGTAAGTTTTCCACCAATAAATGAATTTTTTCCTATGCCAGCACTGTCTGCTATCTAGCACAGTCATTTTCCTTCCTGCTTCCTTACGCAGAGGATGTACTGATAGAGAGTAGCTGAATTCTGTCACAGGTACCACTTGGCTTTTCTAGCTAACCCACCCTCTCTCATGACTCATTTATTCTGTGTGTTACTGTATGCATCAGAGAACAAAGATTTGTTTCAAAAGGCTTACTTTGGAATAGGGAGTGCTATGACGTTTTGTGTTATGTTGGATTAGGGAGCAGGACCGATCAGCTCTGGCAGTCTGCCATGCTCCCAGGATGCCTAGATTATCCATGAAGGTCTGTGATGCTGGTCTGGGCCACAAAACATTAGAAATTTATTTCTATTCTGTTTTTAATAATATTATACTTTAACTTAAGGCTTTTTCATTCTTATTTTTGTATAATTCCCCTATTTCTGGAAGTACTTTATCTACAGACTTTGAATTGACACACCTGTTTTACAACTGTTCTTCAATTAAGAGTCAATGCAGATTTTCCTCCTCTTAGCTGATCAGAATGCAGTTTCTAACAGGTATAATTGCTAAAAGTAATTTATGTCACTTAAATCTTGGTTTATTTTAAAATCAAGATCATAAATACATTACGATATTTATGCCACATTCCCCTGGTCAACACACTGTATTCAAACCCTATTGTTGAACGTGATTTTATTTACACTGCAGAAAAGAAAACAAACAACCAGAAACAAATAAGTGTTATTCTCTATGTTTTTCCACCACTTTCTGTTTAGTTTAAGATGCACATTGTTGTTTCTTTTCTTTTAATATTTATTATCTCTGTTTACAAATAATGAAGTTATGTTTCCCAGGCAGCAAGGTTTCAGTAACCTTTTTGCATAAAAAAGTTGTCCTTTTTTCAAGAAAGTCTTAGTGTTTCTTCTCCTGAATAGGAAGAACTCAGTCAAATATGTTGGCTATTCCTTCACAAGACTGGAAAAAATAAGTCAAACAAAAAATAAAGAAGCTAATATTAAGGATGGCTTCATCCTTGTCATATTCTTAGTTACTTCCTCTGCTTTCTTGTACTGCTTTCAAATCTTTGATATAAAAGATAGCAGCCAAAATAATATTTTCTTCTGCGAGTTCAAAAATATTCTCTTTCTCTGGAGACAGAGATAACAGCATTATGCTCGTTGTGCTGCCCTCAAAGCATTGATTATTTGCTGTTTGTTTTTGTCATCCTTGTGTACTCAGGTTATAGTGTTCTTGCATTGTCAAGCTGCCCACCACTGCCTATTTTTCTGATTCTACAGATTGCTTTCCTGTTCTTTGAGTGTTTTCCCTTAATGGCTATGTGGGCATACTCTTTGCTCAAACCTTTGTGTATGAACATCCTAAAAGTCCTACATACGCACTTTAATCTATAGCAACTGAATGGCAGATAATGAAACTTTAATTAAAAAGAAATCAAGCCATCAAAGTGTTTATATACCTTGCTTAATACTAGAAGGGAACCATTGGAATGGTAAATTCTTGGAACAGACTTAAAGAGGAATTGCCCAAGTTTGTTTGCTTTTACTCTAATCTGATTCAAGAGAGATCAAAAAAACTACAGTGTCTCATAAGCTAGACCAAACATTCCTCTGAAATATCCTCCCAAAAGTTATTATAAGATAAAGAAAACAAATGTACTTTCCTGTGTCTTCCAAAAGAGACCACCTTAAAGTTACACCTGTTAGGGCATTCTGGTCAGTAAACGAGATGTGCTTTTTAAAAAATTCCTTTGCAGAAAGTTGAAAAAAAAAAAAGAAAAAGATGCAATGAGCAGCTGTTGTCAACTCAGTGATCCCATATGCTTCCTCTCGTCTCTATGAGTTGAATATCCTGGTGAGACTACATTTTGTGCTCCACTGCACTCATCTGAGTCAATCCTACCCAGAAAAGGTAAGCTAGTGAAATGTGACATGATAAGACCATAAAAAGTTCTTCTGGCATCCTGGAACACTGATGTAAAGATTGAAGTCCTAATATCTCAAGTTTTGAATCATAGTTACAGTTTTTATCTCTGATAATATCTTCTAATTTTTCTTGTTATTAAATTAACAAAAATTAAATATTTTCCATAATTATTTTCTTTAATGAACCTTAGTCTTCTACAGCCAGACTGTATTTATACAGGCCCTTATTTCCTTCCTACATGGCGTCTGTCTGAGACTCCTGCCAAGCTTCTGCCTACAGAGATCCCTCCACATTCTGTCTCTAAATCAAACAAGTCTTAATCTGGCAGAAAAAGCATAAAGTACAGCTCTTAAACTTGAACTGAGCCTTAAAATCAAATTTGTCTGTACCAACCCAGAAACAGCTGTGCAAGAAACTGGTTTAAACAAGGCTACTGCTGTAACTGCTTTATCCTACATTTCACCCTCCATCTGCAGTATAGATCCACTCTCTCTACACATGGCATTGTGAAATCCTTGTCCCTAAAATTATATAAGCAAGGAAATATGTCCACGGTTTTATTTTCCAGACAGAAGCACCATACCCATAAAAGTTTTCTTCTGTAGATCGTATAAGAATACTGAAGAACAATTTAGACCATAAAAAGCTTGTTGAAAGTACAAATGTCTTCTTCTAGTAAGTTTTGCTTCAAAACATCATATTTGTTATGAAAATCTTTAAGGTGTGTGATTATTTGCAAATAATTAGGACAAAAATTAATGTCTTTATTCTTCCATGAAAATCAAGATGAAACAAAAATGGAATTATAAATTTACTGTTTGATGCTTAAAGATTTTTAGCATTTTTAATATATTTTTCATATACTTGCAACTTTGTAGATTGTTAATACATAGCTATAACTTGTAGCACTTTTTCAGCCTTTTCCCATATTTTAACAAACCCTGACTAATCAATTCTTGAAACTCTGTTTGGTCTTACCTTTCATCTAGCAAGAACACTTTATTTTCACTATACATTGTATGAACAATTATGTATAGAGCTAAGAGATTGGAGGGGGAAGAGCTCCAGTGTAAATATATATATATATATATATATATATATATATATATATATATATATATATATATATATATATATTATATAATATATATAATATATATAATATAATAGAATATAATGTTATATATAATATTATACATTATGTATTATATATTATATATTATAATATATATATTATATGTTATATATTTATTATATTGATAATGTTTGATAGATATACTAATTAACTAACCTTTTAAAAATTGAAAAATTATGGTATATCATGTGTACATATCACCATATTGTGCACCTCAAAGGCTTTCAATTAAAGACTTGCCTTTATATCATCATTGTTTGGAAAGATTTTGTGTTTTATTCTAGGCAACAAGCTAAGTAAGTTTGTCAAATCAGTTTTTAAAAACAAGCCGTTTTTAAAAATTTCCTTCTCTTCCAAATCTATAAAAATGTATTATTTTCATTTTTTATTGAACTGGAAATAAAAAAAAATCTTACAAATATTTTTACCTTCTTTTATTTATGTTTTTAGATAGTCTGAAAACTAATCAGAAGAGTTAATAAAAAAGGAAACATAACCTCAGCATTTCAGAATAATAGAATAGCTCTAGAAATTAGAAACTGAGCTCTAGTCAGGCCAAATTCATCTCTTCTGAAGTATTTTTGCCTTAAAAAAAAAGCACTATTCATTTTTAAAATTCCTGAAATCTTTCAGAGATGAAAGTTAGAATTCCAGAATTTAATAAATCAGTATTGTTGAATTATATATTTGATATATCATGGCTTAAAAGGCTTGATTTAATAAACAGCAGCTACTACTGCTGACAACTTGAAAAATATTCCTCAGATGTTTTTAAAGTCAATTTAATTAATTTTTTTTTTCAAACCTTACCATTCAGTTCCCCAAATCAGGAAAACCTTTTAAGTAAAACAAATAAATAAGCGAGATGAATGAATTAATCCTAGGCTGCAGCAAAAAAAGCAGGTCAAGGGAGGGGATTCTGCCCTTCTACTCTGTTCTTGTGAGACCCCAACTGGAGCTCTGCATTCAACAAAAAATCCTCATCATGGAAGGGACATTGACCTGTTGGAGACTGTCTAGAGGAAAGCTACAGTAATGATCAGGGGAATGGAACATCTCTCCCATGAGGGGAGGATGAGACAGCTGGGGTTGCTCAAACTGGAGAAGAGCTCCAGGGAGATCTTCCAGCATTTGGAAGGCTTCTATTGGAAAGTAGAATTATCTATAGTTGTGACTGAAGGTCTTGGAGATTCATTATGGAAATTCCTTCTAGTACCTAAAGGGGAGCCTTCAAGAAAGATGGACGCAGACTTTTCAGCAGGACCTGTTGCAACAGGAGAGGAAGTAATGGTTTTAAACTGAAAAGGGTCAATTTAGATCAGATGTAAGGATGAAGGTTTTTTAAAATGAGGGTGGTGAAACACTGGAACAGATTGCCCAGACAGGTGGTAGATGACCAGTCTTAGAAACTTTAAAGGTCAGATTGGGCGAGGTTCTGCGCAACTTGATCTGGTGGAAGATATCCCTGCTCTTCATATGGGTTTTGGACTGGATGGCCTTTAAAGGTTCCTTTCAACCCAAACCTTTCTATGATTCTATGTGCTCAACAGATAGATGTGCATGTGTCTGCATACTATAATTAAAACTTAATATGTGATCAGGTGGTTATTTTCCTCAAATGCATTCAGATAATGACCTGGATTATAGAGAAACTTGTAACAAATTTATAGCATTTATTTTATGTCATCTCAAGTACTTGATTTCAGTTTTAGGAAAGAAATACTAATTAATTTTATTTGATAATTTTTTTTGTATTTTTTTCACAAAGCTGTATTTTCAGTTTCCTATCCTAGCCTCAATTGTTTGACCGTTTCAATATTGCATGATAAGGAGTTAATCAATTACATTTAAAATTAAAAATAATTTATACAGAATGTTATGTTGTTTCACATTTTGTGAAATATTTTTCAGGGAAAAAAAAAATAAGACGATTCCTATTTCATTAATTTCTCTTTGTCAAGGAAGTGTAATGAAATTGAATGTGACTATAAAAATTTTGTACCTCTGCCAATGAGATACTAAGAAAACAATAATCTAGTGAAGGGGAAGAGGAAGGGAAATGAATACAAGCTCATAGCTGCAAAATCAGGTGTATAACATGATCTTTAAAAATTTAAGACAAATAAAAGAAGATACATATCTAGAGTGTAATACTAATTTTTTTATTAATTTTTCAAATTCTAATTTTTATCAGCAAGAAAGCTGATAGTAGGTCTTCAGTATAAACAATCCTATTAAAGATCACAGATGAATTTTCATCATATTTTGAGCAAAAACGGTCACTGTTAAGTAATAACTTTAAAATACTCAGAAAACCATACAGACGGTTCATGTTATCTCTATTTACAAGCCTAAAAATTTTATTTCATTAACTGCTGTAAGGTACTCCAGATTTTCATCTCCCATTTCATTCCCTTGGAATTTCCTTGGCATGCTTTCCGTTTTCTTTCCTGCAGGACACAGAGACCTACAGCGTCTAAAACTTAGTTAATACATTCACAGCACGTCTACAGCTGTGCTTCCACATTGTGGTCTGTCCTATGGGACAGCCCCAAGACCCTAGAGTGTACATATGATTAGAGAGGTTTTTCTGGCCAGAAGGAAACACCAGCTCAGGTGCTGCAATGCCCACAACACTGTGGTTTGGGGATTCTTTATGTTTTTTGGTTTGGTTGTTTAGTTGGATTTTTTTGTTATTGTTTTGGTTATGGTTTTTTGGTTTTTTGTTTGATTAATTGGGTTCTGTTGGTTTTACTTTGTTTGAGATATTTTTTTCTGTCTCAGTTTTAAACTTACTAACATTTCTTGATCTAAATCAGTCCACTTTAAACAGCTTGGTTCGCATGTTACTCCTAATGAAACAGAGTTTTACACATCACTGCAATACAGTGAACTCAGAATGAGAGGCTTCTTTGCACCCTATTTCATTCTGCCTTACATACTGAAAGCCATATTACGAAGAATAAATGCTGAGCTTAAGACGATCTTCCAGAAGAGACACTGGTGTTACAGTGTATTTGGCATTTACAGAAACAAAGAATTTTAAAAAGCATTCCTTGTACTTCAAAAATATTCACTGAACTCCAGCAATACTGCCAGCCAGAAAGCCCACATTCCCAGGGATACTGGGGCTGGAAAATATGTGCCCAGTGCATCATTTTAGGGCACCAACACCTTTGAAATCTGGAACACCCATGGAGACTGGGAGCTCAACAGCAACACCAAGATTCAGCTTAGAATTAGGGTTCAGCCAGCCGCAGAGCCTACAGCTCCAGGGTCACTGGTACTAGAAAAGGAATGCCACAAGGATCACAGCAGGGCACCAACAATGCTGCATCCATATTATTCCATTCTAGGCCACTCACTGTTACAGGGACCTCACCCACAGTGTCATAATTCCATTATGGTTAGGATTAGTTAGGGTTCAGGGGGTCATTGAGCCTACACCTCCAGCGACAGCAGGGCTGAAATACACATTCAGAAAAATAGTGAAAGGACACCAGCATTGCTGCATCCACACCTTTCTAATCTGGAAATCCTCTGGTGATAGGGAACTTGGAACAGAGCCCAGACTTATTTATGGTTAGGATTATGGTTTTGACAGCCAGAAATTCCACAATCCCAGGGAAACTGGGGCTTGAAAATGTATGCCCAGTGTGTCACTTCATGTCACCAACATTGCTGCCTTCACACCTTTCAAATCTAGGACACCCACAGAGACTGGGAGCTCAACAGTATCTCCTTAGGGTTGGGTTAGGGTTCAGCTCCTGGGATACTGCTACTGGAAAAGACATGCCAAGAGAATCACACCAGGACATCTACATGACTGCCTCAACACTTATCCTGGCCACCCAAAGTGATGGGGACCACAGGCGTAGCACCAAGGTTCAATTCTGCTTAGGGTTAGGGGTCAAAGAGCCAGAGAACCTGCAACCACACAGCTTTTTCTGTTCCAAGCCCATCCAGCCACTGCAAACTTTTGTCCTTGGCTTCTGTATCTCACTATGGCATTCCAGTTTAATTCCACCTATTTTGAACTGCTTGATATTTATATGTATGAGAAGGAACTCCCTTCTCATATATGTAAGTACCTGGAAACTCATAATCACATTCATATAGGTCTTGTCCACTCAGTTTTGACATCCCACCATACCCCTCTTCTCAGCGTAAGTGAGCAAATTAAACCACAGCTGATTACTAAGTATCATACCCTCAAATGATTTCATGAATATCAGCACATTGATCCATTCACCTAATCTATCAAAATAAATAATTAGGACATGATGAATTGAAAGCAGCCCAATCAATGGAGTTAAAAAAAGAAAGGACACTATCTTTTCAATGTCTTTCTTAAACTGCTGAGAGCAGAAAAGTTTATTGTGTGAAGTGGCTGGTGCTTGTTTACCAATTGAGATGCCTGGTTTTGGGTCCACTGGAATGCATGCAAACCCAATTATTGGTCTTTTCCCCCAATGTCACCTGAAATTAAACTTGAATAGAGTTAATAACATGCTTTTATTACAGATCTAAAAGGAAAACGTTATTTTCAGTGCCTCACTGTCCAGTTTACTTGGGACTGAACAGTTTCATGCTGCTGAAGCTTCTTGTGCAGTCTTGACTAGCGTGAATATGTCTTCATATGCAAAAGACAGGAAAAACTGGTGAATCCCATTCAGCCCACTGCAATTGCAAGTAAAAAAAGAAAAGAGATTTAATCCAAATGGGTCTACAGAATATTGAAGTCAAATGCTATCACATACCACAGCCAAAGAAAGCACAGCATCTCTGGGATAATCTACCCAAGATTTCAGCCTCAGTCATTTTGTACATACAGTGTCTTAAATTACAGGGACAGTCCTTGCCTAATCCTCTTTTTCTGTGTATTAATTCTAAAGCCTACCTTAGGCTTCCCTTCAAAGTATTAGGAGTCTCTAAAATTGTGGAAAGAGTGAACAGAGAAAATCTTCTCAAGATCAATCCATCTGTTCTCCATACTGATCAGTGTACAGATAGGAGGCATGAGAGTCAGAGGAAGGTGGCCTGAAAAGAGGGCCCATGTGGTTTATCTCCCATTCTTTTGTTTTAGAGAAGTATATGAATTCTTCAGTCAGGGAAGCTGGAGAAGGATTAATTCAATAAAACTAGTGTTGAATAATATCTGTTCTGAAATGTCTCTCATATTACCAATTTATTTACCATGTTGTCATGGACGACCCTGACACCAGACTCCTCTGCAGCCATGCGATTCATGCAATCAGTAAAATCAGTAAAAAATCAGAATCAGTAAAAACCTGATACTGTAGTTGTTGGATTAGTGCCTCTTGTGAAATAACTAAACAATTCAATTGAGTAATTGATTGTCTTCAAAATGTAAAGATCCAGTTGAATGTAAAGATTTTGTTCTTATTATATTTATCTGATCCTCTTTAACTTATCTCAGCAGCTCAGTGATCTGTTTAGTTATTAAACTCACATATTGAAGCGCATAAATGTTTACCTTTTTAGATTTCTGAGGCAAGACTGACTAATATTTTTCATTGAGCTAATCAGAACTTTAAACCATCCCTAGCCAATTTAATAGTAAGAACCAAAACTTCACATTAAATGTAAACATTAATCAATTTTATGGTAATAAAGTCTTACCAGTAAATTGGCACTTAAGGTTTTTATTTCATTTACTCTGTCTGTGATTATATTGTGTATATTCAGACTATGGAGATATAAAATAAACCTATGAATTCCTAATCATATGAATAAAAGTCTCTGCATTAGTATAACATATCAGCATTCAAAGCCAACCACAAAATGTCCCATTCTGATGTCTAAAGATCTTGAAACTCCACTTCCCCTGTAATGCAATTACAGAAAATCACACATACTCAGAAGAAAGCAAATACTAGGATCCCGACTCCAAAAAGCTCTTAAGTACCTGACTTCAAGTAAATTAAGCAGGTATTAGGTATTTGCATACATTTGTGGTTCTAGGACTAAACTGCTCTCAATTTTATTCTGCCAATGAAATTGACAGTAACAGTGTGTTCAGAGCCCTGTACCATAATTACAGCTATTGTCACAAGAAAAATTTCTGCCAAAAAGTAGGTCCTGAATTTTACCAATGGGATTAGTCATGAAGAGAGAGAAAAAAGAGCAAGATCAGAAGACAATTTTTGAACCATCTGATAAAGCTGGCAGGAGTATGAGAAGGGAGAAGGACAGATGAAAGTGCCACCGCTTTGTTACTCTCAGCACCCACAAGAAACCTGGTGTACTTGGCTGCAACAAATGTCTCGGCCCATCCTGATTTTCCACCTCCCCTTCCTACTCAGCAGCCTGCCAGGCACTGCAGGATAGCTGCTGAGGGAAAAACAGAAAGAGGCAGTGGTTTAGCAGGATGGTTGAAAAGATACAACTGCTTCCACAAGAGCCAAGGCTTTTCTGGGGAATGAGGATATGCTGCTGCTTGTACAGCTAGACTGTCACTGCTGGAAATAAAGCAGTTTCTGTTTTCATTGAAAGGCATGCTCTACCCTGGCCAAGGGATCCAGTCACTCAACCCAGCCACTCTATCCCTGCAGAAGTAACACAGACTGACACAGGAAGGATAAATGGGAATGGTGTTACCATCCAGGCATATATTTGTGGTGAATTGAACGAAGAATGAACTTTCAGTTGCAAAGAGACAGAAAGCTATTGAAGACAAAAGTTAACAAACCAAATTTCCATTAGCACAATATAGCACACACTTGAAAGTTCTGACTTTTTGACTTTTTGATTTTATGTACAGTGGTCAGCTGGAAACAAGACAATGTCATGTTGCTGCACCTCCATTTAGAGCTCCCAGCTTTAGAGAGATTTTATATCTGTGATCCCACCTGCCTACCTACATTGGTAATTTTGTGCATTTTTCACTAAAATCATCTGCCTTATTAAATTAAGTAAGAGGTTAAATTTGAGGTTGGCAGCTTGGGGTTCTAAAGACATCAGCTATCACATATTCCTTTTGTTCCATGCTGACCTGGTGAATTACCTCGTAATCACATTTTTTTCAAACACTTAAACCACAAGGAAAAAAATCTGTCCTCACCATCAATAAAGGCAGCTAATGGTGACAAATTAGTCAATGTGGCAAGTACAAGACTCTCAGAGAATTGTTCTATTTTATGCCTCTTCCTAGCACAAAGCTATTATGTTCCAATCTACAACTCCATTGATGGCTATTATAAAAAACACCCTCATGCAACTCATCATACTGTAACAGCTTAACAGTGCCTTAAATACCTTATTTTTAAAGATTTTTTTTTGTTGGATTGTTCCCTGGATCAACTTTGAAAACATGAGTAAGAGTTATCAGCATTTCATATTACTAACCTTGAGTGTGTCCCATAAAAAGAAAAAAACCCAGACACCTATATTTGGCTTGGCTTTTAGAAT
This sequence comes from Cyanistes caeruleus, assembly GCF_971803275.1. Classification (NCBI taxonomy): domain Eukaryota; kingdom Metazoa; phylum Chordata; class Aves; order Passeriformes; family Paridae; genus Cyanistes; species Cyanistes caeruleus. The sequence goes on from NC_141703.1 coordinate 36,971,468, forward strand.
TTCAGTTTATGAGTGTTCTTCCACTCATTAAAAGAGACAAGTAAATAAAAATATGCCCCCCTTCCCCTGCCACAACTTTCTGAACTCAGTGTTCTATCCTATTAGTGTGGAAGTGTGCTAACTCCATAACTCACCATTGCTGTTTATTTACAGTGATCTAATGAATTCAAGCAAATATATGCATTGTCATTTTCAGGATTCTTCTCTCAAACAGACTTGTTTCTGCAGAACTTCGATGTTTTAGCCTCAGGCCACATGCTGTATGTCATTGACAATAAAATTTTATCTTTTCCTTTTGACAGGTAAGGCAGTATTGGCACAGTACTATGGAGGGAAAAAAGTTAATGTTATGGTTGAAAAATACAAATTCTGTATGTGTAACTGTAGGAGCTTTAATATGTTACATAACCATTTGACAACCACAACAAATCTAAGCAGATATGGTTTCAAACATTTCTGAAGTAATTTACACATTAATAATAGATTACACTTATTTAAGCTTTCATAATAAAACCCCTCCTCATTGGAATCTATTGTGCCATATAATTACAAACAATAGTCTTGTTTATAAAGACTTACAAGAATTTACACTTGCTATTATTTAATATCATGTGTGTATCTCAAAACAAATTAACATATCTAACATGACATATCAGTTTAGTGACTGTCAATCATACAGTGATGGATTCATTCATATGAAAGTTTACTTTTATTATTGTCAACACTTATTTTAGGACATGCTTTCTCCAGTAATTGTACTACATAATATTATTTCTAATGAAGTTGAACATTTGTTTATGTGATCTTGTCCATCTCCAAGCCTTAATATTGTTTCTAACTAGAAGTATGAGGAACATTCAAGGCTGCAATTAATAATTATCTAAATTGTTCACAAAGTCTATCATCTACATTGCTGTTATGCAAATATCAGGGAGAATATTTCTTAAAGCTGGTCAAGAGTACAGTAAAATATTCAACCACATACAGAGGACAATATAAAAACTTGAAAAACTAATTGTTTTGAATGTTGTGAACTTCTGCAGACAGAGAATTAGATAATTATTTAAGTGGTATTTATTTAATTATCTGAGATCTTAGCTTCAGCTGATTTAAAACACATTTAAAAATCAGATCTGGATCCTCTTTTTAAGTTTTTTCAGGGAGAGAGATTTTTTTATCCTGGTGAGAGCTGTCATAGATATGGACACACTAATACTATTCAAATAAAACTCCAGAGAATACATACAATGACCTCCTGCTAATAAGTGTAGCATAATTGCATTTGTTTTGAAGTTCTTTTGTGTTAATTATTATAACATTATGAAACTGAGCCCAGGGAATGATTATTCAGGCATTTTTATCACTGACAGCTGGATGCTAATGTGGATTATTTTTATACTGCCCGACTGTATTTCAACAAATTAAGCTACAACTGTGTCCGCATTTTGAATAACTTTATAAAATAGTTGTCCTTTTCCATTGTTTTTTTTTTTCTTATGTTGCCCAGAGACAAATATTACCATACTCTTAAAGAAGTTCCAACGTGAATAAGACAATGAAGGTGCAAAAATTTTCATCAAACTAACTTTCATTGTATGCACTTGGTAAACTATTAACTTTCACATCTTTATCCATCTGTAAAGGCATCTATTAATTTGCACTCAACATTTTCATATCCTGAAATGACAAAAAATACTTAAAGGCAAAGCCTACAGATTTGATCCTGTAAATATTTATGTGCTTAACTATGGAGAATGGAGTTAAAAATCATTATAAGTTATATTGTTCGGTTCTTATTCTGAAGAAGTAGAATTTAGTTTTCTATAAATCTTTTATTACTTTTTTGAAAGCATAATTTTAACTTAACTAAAATCTTCCAACACTGGAGAAGAGCCTGTACTTTCTATACAGCAACAGAAGCACAGACTTCATTGCAGATCAAATATCCACAAATTTACACAGCTCTTCATCTTTGAATTTCAACATTACCTTGTTGTTTGCATTTGTTAAGGTCATTCAACTTTCACAGTATTATTTTTCATTCTTTTTTTCTTAAAATAGGTTCAAAAAATAGCAAGTCATTATATTTTTCTGCTGGCAGATTGTGATACATTGAGTGTAATCCAGAATTATATCAACTAGAACATTCTTTTGTGTAGAAATCTTAGAGGTGACTGCCATGTTATTTGGCAGAAAAAAAGAAAGAGCTCTGTTGTTTCAGCTCACGGATTGCCATCAAACATTACTTTATGGCTTGCTTCTGACAGACCAGGAGATTACAAACCTATGTAAAAACCAAGAAAATTATGAGCCTTGGGACCACTCACCAGTTTCCATGAATATATACCCGGGATTCATAGCTGGTAAAGAAATTGAGCATTCTGCTGGCTTCCCAGGTGACCAGAGATGTCTCCACAACTGAAGTTGAGTTGTTCTGACTCACTGGGAACCCAGCATAGGCAATGTCACTTATGGACTTCTTTCCTCCACCAGAATCTGCCTAATTTCTCCTGCTGGTGCAACTTTGAGGAAGGGCAATAGAAGAATAAATAATGGTGAAAGAGAAAGCAGACCTGTGCTTAAGCTTTGCAGCAAATAGTGTGAACATGCTACAGGAAGGATTAATGTCCAGAAGTCCTAGCTGTACCTTAATTCTGTTTCAGCATAACCTCTTTGTTCAGACAAACTGGCAATGGCAAGCTAGCTGAGTGATGTAGATTGGGGGATATTTAAGATCAGCTTTTCCAGAGGAACACACTTGTATTCTCTTCGGGTATTCCTCCATGTCTGCATGGATGTCCAAGCCTTGTTTAACTCTAGTTTTTTAGACAATCCATTCAAAAACCAATAATTTTCTTCTTTTAAGACAATGTTAAAAGCTGTAACATTATTATGTTGTTGCACCTAAGGCTGGACAGTAACATATCTACTGAATTCTTATAAATAAAATATATTAATGAAATAAACATGAAACCCCCACCAAATCCACAACTTTAAAAAAGTTAACACTTGTTCTTGTTTTTCTTTAATTCTAAAATGTGAATACACTATATTCATTACTGTATTGAGACTAAAAGCTTAATCAGTAGGTCGTTTGCACCAAAATTACATTTCTATCATTATATTATGCAGCCTTCAGTTGGGAAGAATTAACAAAAAATATGGACTAGAACAGTCTGGTGTGTACTCTTTAATACAGCTTCACAGCCTGAAGATGCATAAGTGTTTTTTCTGTCTGTAAAGAATTGTCTAAATGCTCCTAAATTCCAATGGAAACTCTGATAAGTTATCACAAAATTATGGACATTATCAATATTGTTACTTAGATGTAAGCACTACAATGGTTTCAATGCTTAACAAGAAATAAGACATGAAAAACAAAATTCTAACTCCAAAGCAAGACCTTCTTTTGAATTAATCATTTGCTTCTGAGACACATAACTGCAAAATCTGAACACAGTCATGAGGTACCACCTTCAACACTAGCACAAATTTATGAGACACTACTCATAACAAGTGCCACAAGAGAAGTGCCAGAAAATTCATGTTTCCAAAATGTCAATCTAAATCATAAAATGTAGAAAGGAGGGAAGAGAACATTCATGTGTGTCTATGATCAGTAAATAAGACAGATGATAATGCAGAGAAATACCATTTCATGAGCTTTAATAATTTTTCCTGCATATTTTCCATAAGTTATGTTTTGGTATAATTTTGTTTTGATGTTAGTTAGAAAACAAAAAGCGTAATTCCAAAGGAAATATTTTCAAAATTGTAAATGCATTTGTACTTTCTAGAAAAATAGAATTATTATTCTCTTTTCCCTTCCCTTGCCCTTTGTAACTTTATTTTGTCAGAGAAAGGCTCCATAAAACTTCATTTAAATTACAATTATTTTCATTCTCATTTCATCTGTAAGTCTCAGTGCAACCTCAAAATGGCTATGAGATTGACTATGCATTATATAGAATTTTTTATTATTTGACATTCTCCAAAGAATTTCCATGTGTAAATGGTCATAACAGAAATAGAAGCCTTTCATATATATATATATATATATATATATATATATATATATATATATATATATATGTGTGTGTGTAATTTTTCTTTTTAGGCCATGGAATTATTCAAAAGATTATATTAAACCATTATATTTATGATAGAAAATTTTATTTGGAGATTATATGAAGGATCCATCAGTGAGCTGTTGCTGTTTTGCATCTCTCTGACACAGTGAAGCAGCTGTAAATTCTCTGCACTGGTTGGATTTGCAGCTGCTTTTTGCTGCCATCGTGACACAAAGCAGCAAGGCCATCTTGGTGAATCTGGTCTGTAGCTGACATCCTTTAGATTACATATATATCTTTACACATCACTGCTCAGGACTTTGGAAATTTGATTTATAGACCATACAACCTAATGAGAAGAACAGGGCAGACAGACAGACAGAAAAGCTGGCTGGCTAGCTTTGTTAAGGGGTGATACAGATGCAGTTCAAAGCCTTTAGAACAGGCATTCCTCACGTATTTCTCAAGGATTTATTTATTGTGTATACAGTATTGTAGAGAGATATGATTTCTCATTGCCATGCTAAATCCTTGACTTCCAGAGCTTTAGATTAGAACTTGAGTAAATTAACAGCACGTTCTACTTTTTTCTGTGAGAAATATTGGTTTTTTTTCTTTTGCAGCCAGAACTTTTCTTCTGCTATGTGGATCAGTTTACATCTTATTTATTCCATCTGTTAAAAATGATAGCTTCCTCTGAATAAATCTAATCTGAGTACTCGGATTTTCATCTGTGTTGCTGTGCTCATTGAATTCAGAAGTATCAGCTTGCCCTAAGCATTTCAGAGCTCAGGAAAGGAAGGTGACCTGCTTCAGGCATTCACACAATGATTCAAAACCCACCAATCCTCTTTGATTACTTCCAGCCGTACCTTGAGTCCTGCTTGAAGCACTTCTGGGCTGTGTCAGGAAGAAGAGGCTATCCTTGTATGTCTCCAGAGTAAGCTGTACTACCCTCTCTAAGAGAGAAGAGAAAATGGTTTTCATGGTCTGTGTCAAGCAACTCAGTATAAAAGTCGGTCCATTTCCTTTTCTCAGAATTAATCAAAAGTCTTTTTAGTGGAGCCAGGAAAAATAAGAGATAACACTTATTTTAGTTCTTTAACTGCTTCTTTCTTGTACTTAAAACAATCTTTCAGAAATATCAACATGATGAGACTTATTCTGACCTACTAAATATAGTAATGAAGTATTCCATACATAGCTATTACAGGTATACAAATAAAACTATTATTTGAAACCAGATAATACTTCTATATAATTACTTCTTTTTATATTTTTCTTGTGCTTTAAACAGCAGAACTGATTAATGCAGCAAAGAAAATTAAAAAACCACAAACACCAGCATCACCACCACCAAAAAAAAAAAAAACAACAATCCAAACCAAACTGATCAAAACGAAACAAAAAACCAAAACACTTAACTCATACTAGCTCTGCAGTATATTTTTTTTATTATTATTTTATTCTATTTTTATGGAGTGGAGGATTGCTCTGTTCTTATAAAAGGGAAAGATCTATTCCAATGACAGCTATGAGTGTCTGAGCAACCACCGTATTTAGCACAGTGAAGCTACAAGATGGCCTTTGTTTGTTATGGATTATTATGCAAAATACTCTCTACAGTGAAGATAGGAATAATGGTCTTGTTTAGAGGCACTATTTACTATTTTCATGTAGAAGTTAACCAGTGATGTAAAGCCAGGGATTCTATGACTGGAAAATTACATTTTTTAATTCTGTTTAGGTTTTTCTACAGGGAATCAAGCAAATTATGCATATAGATTGATGTAGATAGAAATTTTTTTGAGTATCTATTGTCATGTTTTGACTCTCTTAGGGGTTAGTCTTTCCAATTTCCCAAAAAGCCACTTACAGATTCTTTATTCACTTGAAAGCTTAGTCTGGGTCTATTTATTCCCATAGTCAATTATTATGGCTAAAGATGGAGATGCATTAGGAAATAATCTTTCCATGTGGATAGATAAGTTTATTTTTAACATATGTGAAAATTTGATTTTATTTTGTTCTGTTGGCCTTGTAACATTGAACAAAATTCACTGAGTTACTTCATTTTCTGCTTAGGGGTGTTAATTTTACTGGTGTGATTTTTTGAAGTGGAAAGGAGTAATTGAGATGGTGGGATATGTGACCAATGATTGAGAAAAATCACCATAGTAGGAGCAATCAGGATTTTAGTTCAGTTCTGTGTGATCTCTGGGTTAGAGTATTGCTATCAGCAGTATTTCTCATATATATTATGTCCTTGTGTTTCCAAAGACAGTATCAGTAATAATTCTTCCACATGAGAAAAGAATACGCACCTATTCCACTGATGAAATTCCAGCCCTACTAATTCAGAGAGAAAATGCTTGTGCCTGAGCCAGTCATCCAAGGTTTCCTTAACAGTCAGGGAACAAAGGACATGCTAGATAGTCCATCAAAACTAATTTGGAGAACGCCACATACACTTGATTTTTTTTCTTATTTTCCTTCTCATCTATGGACTATAAATTTATAGAACTGAGGATATCTATTTTGAGTATATATATATATAAATCTAGACAGATAAATCCTTCACTTCGGTCTCTATCTGCTGATGAGGTTAGGCAAGTTGCCTAATTCTTAAGGTTCTCCCTGATAAGAAAAATACAGTGAAAAATAAGAAAGTGACAATCTTGTGGTTCTGAAAACACAACCTAAAGACAAACATGGACATGTAAGACACCAACCCAGTTACCAGCAGCAGAGACCAGAAGGCTACTTGGCCTTACAGAAGTGCTGGTCAAGAATAGCACCCTTTACATAAGATATGCACTCAAACCCCATGACGTGAAGAATAACGTTTAAAGAACTACACATATACCATAAGCACCTTATGTATTTCTAACACAACCTGTTCAGCTGCTAGTAGTTATTAACCCTGATCACCTCCCACATGATAAAAACATTGCTACTTGACAAATTAAAATATGGCCCTTTGCTGAATCTCTAAAGAGGCACATCCTGTTGGGGTTAATTGAAGTTGTGAAAAATGGCAGGTTAACTACTTTGCACTGTCAGAAGCAGGCTATGGCAGAAAAAAAATTAAGGCTGAAACACAATCCTGCTCAAACAATATATTTCATACCTATCATACCTTGCTTTGCCCCGTCACTGAACACTTGACAAGAACTCAGGGCATTGGAACAGTTTTGATGTGACTGGATTTGTTAGAATAGTGTTGTTAGTTTACTGAATGGTATTTTTACAGAACAGTTTGACATTGAAGACAAATTGAAAATTAAGATTTTGCAAATTAAACTGAGATGTTTTCATCGGTAATCATCACACAGATTTATAAAAAAAAAATTAATAAAAAGAAAAGTTTCAGCTTGATAATTTCAAGTTCAGGCAGTTAACTTAGATGTTTGATTTAGCAGACCTCAGTAAAAACTTCCCAGCCTGAACTTTTGTCGAAAGCCAAAAATAATTATGTGCTCTGCAGCAGTCTCCATGTAATTACATGAAACTAGAGAATGTATTTGTTATTTATGTTCCATAATTTAAAAGTATTGACAATAACACTAGTGACTGAATAAAACAATCCCACATAGCCGTGGAAACCTGTTCTAACATGTAGCAGTTTAGGGAGATAATACCCTAATAATTCCCTCTGTGGGAAAGAGGAAGACACAGGGTTCTTTTTCTCTATCTGTGTCTCTTTTTTCTCTTTTTTTAAGAGGGTATTTGCTCTTAAAAACTTATTTCTTTTCCTCATTAAAAAGCAGAAAAGTCTATAAAACAAAAGCAAGACAGAAAGACTTCCTCCTGACTGGACATGTTACATGTGAAGCTAAATATAGATTATCATTGAAGCAAGATAGTCAGCAAGTGTCTTTTGAGCAGCTTGTGGCTCTTAAGCAGTTCCAGTGCCTCCCCATGCTGAGAGAGCACCATGTGTCCGGCAGGAACGCTGCTGAAAAATCCCAGCCTCCAGCTGTGGGAGGAAGCAAGTCAGCCAACCCTGCCGAGGTCGGTGCTGCCCCATCACCCCAGGCTGTAAATGCTTGCTTGTGCAGATGCACCTCACACTGCACTGAGGACATTTTGAGTACCACAGCCAGACCTCATCACCTGAGCTCTCCCTTGACATCTCTTTTCAAATTGAATGCAGCATATCTGGGGATTGTCAGCCTAATGACTATAAGCAAATCTGAATGCACTGGAATTATAAAATACAACTGATCTTATATGATTTCTTTTAATTTTCTCTAATGAGAATAATTTCTTTTCTAATTACATCTGAAAGCAGCAAGAGTGCTAACACTACACAACAAAGCTCTTTCTATACTGTTAAGGCAGCTTTCCTTGAAAAGAGACTAAGGGATTTATTTTCTTAATTTCTCAAGTTAGTCAGAAAGCAGCTGCTCATGCTTGCAACACAAACAACTTTGAGAAAATATCACGGATATTTTCCTCTGAAGTTTTATGTGTAAATTTAAGTGCACTAATTCCTTAAAAAATTTGTTTAGGTTTATAGAAAATGACTAGTACTGCTGTAATTAAAAAATAATTTTGGTTTAATGGAACAAGGCTGTTTGTCTGTAACTTCTAAAAGGAATGAATACATTAAATATTTTACGAGGCTTCTAAATGCTTGATGATAGAGATTCAGCATGGTCTATTCTCATGCTGGATGGCCAGGAACAAGAGGCCTCTTTTATTGTTCTCTGTAAAACCAATGAAATGGAACCAATTGAAATATTGTGCACAGTCACAGGCACAGGATAATAGTGCTTTTCTGAATGGTAAGAACACAACAAAGTGCATCTCAAGAGCTTTGTTTGTATGGAGCAGACCTCTCCTCGGAATGGACTGTCTGAAGAGGCTTTGCTTAATGCACTGTTTAATAGCAGGGCTCTTCAAGGTCTCCCCACTCCATTATGGCATGTGCACTGCTGCTCCTTGGGTATGAGAACAGAAGCAAAACAACAGGGAAAAAAGACTGAGTTTACCTAACCCATATGACTTCCACTCATTTTCCAAAATGTGCAAGCATTAACAATGGAAAATATTAAATCCAACATTCACAACATATGAATTTATAGATATAGGAGAAAGGAAAACTTCTTCACATTAAAGGCTTTTTTACGTGGTGTAAATGATAGGATTTTCACTGTAAGCTGAAATCACAGAAGCCTTGTGATGGTGAAGATGAGTGAAGTACAAATTTCAACGTAATGGAAATTCTTCTGCTACTGCTCCACAGTCAAAATGTATAAATAAATTTAATATAAAAAAATTTAATATAAAAATCTTTCTTACAGGAATTTGAACTCTTTTTGTTTGATTGAACTGTGTTCTTAAATGCCTTTGCAGGACCTGAGAGTGTAAATACCTCTAAAAATCATATGTGGGCATTGCTTATTTACACATTTTAAATACCTTTTACAAATAATATGGTATTTTGAAATGGTAAGCTCCACTAATTACATAAAAATGCTTATCATCTAGGAAGTACTGGTTTGTTTTTAATAAAGAATGACCAGAGCATGGGGTGAAGGAGATGCAGAGAAACATTGTTGTAAGAGGGAATTGTGTTTTGCTTCAAAGAGTCAGTCTGTTTTCACAAAGAAATCAGATTGTATTAGGGCATATGCATGTAAATTCTTTATGATGTCCAGTATGTAAATGCATTGAATCCTGAAGGCTTAGTTGTAAATAATTGCAAAAGAACACTGAGATCCCAGTCCAGTCTAATGGGGGATTGCAGCAACTAGTCAGTTGCTTCCACTTTCTGACAGAAAGAGCAGCTGAAAAATAAAAGACAAAAGATTAAAGACAAAAGAAAAGAACATATTGTACTAGTGCCATCGGACTAAATGGAATTGACTGCTAAGTTTAACTGATCAGAAAGTTGAAATTGTGGAGCAGTCGGTGTAATATACTGCTTTTCAAATTACTCAAGATCATTAGACTAGAAGTGCACTTTTATCTTCCACTGCAAAAGACCACTAGTATTTCTAATTAAATAATTACTCCCTAGCATCTATATTCAGAGTATATTGAAGAAAAAGCTGATGAATGTATTTGATGTAAAAGTCCTCCAAAGACATGACTTACTTTTTATGAAAAGGATTTTACTGTCTCCTCCCATGATTATTTCTCATCTGAATAATGAAGAATGTATATTCTGAAATAATAAATGAAGAAATCCTTATCCATTTTTCCTACATGAGTGGATTTGGTACCATTCCTTATCTGTGATTAACAGGCTCTGTATCACTCCTCTGGATGCTGAGGTATGTATTACTCATCACCTCCCAACAGTCAGCAGAGAGGAGTAGCTGCCATCTTCCATGAGGCAGCGCTAGGTTCAGTCTGCCTCACTCGATGAAACCTCCACTGGTGGTAGAGGGAGTAGGGAACTACACACTCTGTGTCAAATGGTTCTTTGTCTGGGTTCTTTGTCTTTCAAGGTTTTTTTTTTTTCTTTTTTTCTTTTCTCACGTCCCCATCCCACGTGGAGATTTCTTGACTTCACTCGTATAACTGCTCAATTTCTTTTCTTCTGCTTATTATCTCTGCTTTCTGTCCTTTCAGAAAGTTTCATTTCAGGTGAAAAGGTTTCCTCCAGTCAGTTTTACAGACAGACATTTCCCTTTTTCACATCGAAATTTCCTTCAGTGAAGCGTTAGGGAAAATGTTTGTGTGCACCAAATTATTTCCATTTACTTATGCAGCAATCTTAGAAGCACATTAAATCCTTTTTTATAAAAGAAACTAGAATCCAACATAATACAAAGATAAAACATAACAGTATCCCACCTTGAACAGAGATTTACTTTATCCTTGGCTATCATAACAATAATAGAGAAAATTTGGAACTGAGTTCAAGAAGCAAGAAGAATGGAAACTTAGACAATAGTATTTTTTCTTTGACTTTCTATAATAGATATTTGTATCTCTAAGACATTCTTTTGCATGTCTTCATTTATTAATTTCTAGGGTTTTTTAAAAAAGCTTCACACATGAGTTTTTTAATACAATTTTGTGCAGTAAAAAAAGTCATTGACATTTCAAAGGAAATATTCAATTCCAAAAAAATGTAGTTTTTTCCATTATACTTGCACACACATGGGCACAAACAGATTTTTTGGAGCCCACATTTATTATTGTAAATATGGTTAACATCTATTAGTTGCTCAAAAAATGAAGCTTTTGTATAAAGTGTTATGCAGAAACAGTATTTTTAACTTCAAATTGATTACAAAGAATGCTGAAGTCAACATTCATGAATACAAAACAACCTTGGGACCTGAAAGCATCATATGTACTCTACACTTAATATTGCTGTCGAAATTTTTACACAGCTCAGCTATAGCCTCTACTTATGTTTTCTTAACAGACCAAAATATAAGGACTCAGCATAGATCAGGAAAATTAACTGCAATTAATTGCAAAGAAATTATTTTTCCTTCCCTACATATTCAGAGTTTTATTTGTTTTTCAATTTAAAGTTTGTGGTTTACCTATGATTGACTTTATGGCACAGCCCAGGGTTTAAAACTCTAACAAATCAAGGACTTCTGAAAACTAAGCTTTCTTGCTGTTGTTCCCTATCCCTTGGCCTTGTATTCTCTGTATTTTAGAATTCCCCATCTACTTCTGCTGCTCTTTTTCTGGCTCTTTTTCTGGCTAAAGATGCTAACTTTAAAAGAAAATAATAATAAACTGATTTTCATTTTTCTTTTTTTAATCCAAGATTAGCAGGCTGAATTGACAATTAAGAGCTGTTGGTATTCTTTCTCTTCTAATCTGTGGGTATTCTCCTGTTGGGTCTATTATACTCTCAGCCTTTGTTTTACTACTTGATACTGTTAGCAAATGTCAGTGTTCATCAATATCACAGTTTGTTTTACTGCAGGAAATGCTTTCAATTGAATAGAAATGAAAGGTGAAATGCCATTAGATAAACAGTGCTAAGCACTGAGACTCAGTTCCTCAGAATGATGTTTTTATGATTATTCTGTGGCTCCCGAAGACTACCCTTTCTTGATAGACAGATAAAGTGAAAATTTTAATACACTGTCATGAATCATCTCCCTAGTACTTGCTTCACTTATCCTCCTACAGGAGAGAGAAAGCATGCTGAAAAAAACAACCAAACAAACAACATTCCCATAATACATATAATCATCCACAGACAAATTTTCTGCTTCTTGAAATTGGTAGAAGTTCTGCAGCAAAAGTACGGGTAGGAGTAGCACCTTGCCAGTTATGTATAGTGTGTACTGCACCACTCATCCTGACCTGAACAATGTAATAAAGGGGAAAGGGGAAAGGGGAAAGGGGAAAGGGGAAAGGGGAAAGGGGAAAGGGGAAAGGGGAAAGGGGAAAGGGGAAAGGGGAAAGGGGAAAGGGGAAAGGGGAAAGGGGAAAGGGGAAAGGAGCAAGGAAAGCAGAAAGGGAAATACTTGAATATGTGTCAGTCAGGCAATATGGCTGAACTTAAATGTATACAATTTAAATGCATTTATAAATGTATTCACTTTATGGGTCTGTCTTTAATTTTCTTCATAGTAGCCAGTATTGTACCATATTTTTGATTTCTCACTAAAGCACTGTTGATAAAAAGATTGTTATGACTATTTCTGAGCATTGCTTGTAAAACATTAAGGTTTTGGGGTTTTTGTTTTGTTTTGGTTCATTTCTTTTTCCACAATCTGCTCCCTGCAATGAGTAGGCTGAGGATGCAAAAGAATTTGGGAGGAGATACAACCTTAGCAGTTGACCCAAACTGATCAAAAGGAAATTTGAAGCAGCATAATGTTATTTATGCTCCTCATTAAAAACTGTGGGGAGACAGTCATTGCTCAAAGAGTAGCTGGTCATATTTGTGGGAGGTGGTGAGGGATTACCTCTGTATCACTTGCTTGTTTGGGTTTTTTCCTTCATTCCTACATCCTTTAAATTGTATTCACTAAGACCCAGGGATGTTTTAGTTTTCTTGCTCACTACCTTTTTCAGCTTGAGCAGATGGGAGCAAGCAGTTTGCCATGTGATTTTTAGTTGTCTGATGGGATCAACCCACTGCCATACAGAAAACAAAGGTTTTCAGAAAAAAAGTATTTCTGTTTATGAAACAGAAATAGTTTCTTTGCTTAGCAGAAGTAAAGGGAAAGGGAAGAGTTTGAGTGGTAACACAGAGATGTGGTAAAAGGGGTGGTTTAATTTACAGGATGGTCATATGTTCTTTGAAAGTGTAATTTTTAATTTTGTGTGGTATGTATAAGCATGAGTACTGAATATGTAGATACTCATTGAGGAGATGTAGAGAAGAGAATGAGACATTATTCAGTATTACGGTAACATATTTAGGAAAAAAGAAATACCAGTTTAAGCTCTTCCTTCTATCAATATTTTTGTCTCTAGAGCTATTCAGGTACTATAAGAAAGTTCCATCCTCTAACAATGTGGGTTCTGGTGGTTAATGAGCACCTTCAACAATGACATAACTTAGTGTCGCCTGAATTTTCCCATTAAAATCTAGTGAAAGATCTAATTTTAGTCAGATTTTCTATGACTGCTGAGTGCTAAATATAGCTAATTGAGATAGCAAATTTAGATTCATATATGTAAAAAACAGTCCCTCCCTCTGAACTCCACTCTATCCATGACTTAAATCACAGGCTTTTCATAAGTTTAAACCACAACTGTTAACTTAGTATTTACCTGTATGATTATTTTGTGAATTGTATTCAATAAGTCATTTTCTGTATCCACAGTATATGAAAATGAGAAGTTACCCTTTCTAAAGTTTGTATTGAGTGAATATAGACTTGGAATAGTAAAAAAACAGAATAAAAAAGAGCTGAAGGAAAAAGGTTTTTCTTTGAAAAATCAAAGAACTTTAGAGAAAAAAAATATTTCTATTTAAAATACTAGTCAATTATGATTTATATTTAGCACTTTAGTATTCAATATAAAAATAGTAGATAAACACAAAAAGTGAAGATGAATAGCTTGCAACAAATATGAACAACTCTAAGTGCTGCAGCTATTTCACAGGAAACATTTTTTCCCCACCTTGTATTGAAGTGGGAGTGAATGTCAAGCTAGTTAATCACAACCTTTTTTCCTAACATGTAACCTTTTTCTGTTGCTTTCTTCTCTCCACTGCCTCAATCTCCATTAAAACAGGCTCCTCAAAAGGCAGAGCTTGCTAAAAGCACTCATGGGAGGGCCAGCATGTAAAATCCATGTAACAGTTCATTATTTTCAGAAGTATAAGCAACATTGTGAGAATATTTTAAATAAATAGTGAATAAAAAATACAAAACAATACATGCTGGTCCTAATATATGTGAAGAGATTTTTATTTGTCATTGCTATTTTAGTATTTTGGCTGACTGGATTGAAAACTTTTTTTTTATTTTTTTTTAATGTGAGCCTTTATAATCTGACTTCTGAATGAAAGCAACAGGAAAAATGATAGAAAAACAAATCAAGAAGTACCTGGAATCATATTGTACATACAGAACTGTGCACTATTCCTGTCAAAGTGAATAAATCAAACAAGTTAATGGGCCTGAGTTACAGTGTATCATGCTTTTGATTGTTAGGGATTTTTTGGGTGTTTGGAGGTGGTTTTTTTGTGAGGTTTTGGGAGGGTTAGTTTTGGGGTTTTTTTCTTTTCTTTTTTCTCAAAAAGGTCTCTTGCCCATTTAATGGTATCTACTGATTAGAATTACCATATGGATTCTAAACTTATTTTTCATGTACTAGCAGTACATGTAGTGTACTAGTTGTACACTACACTAGTGTACTAGTGCATTAGTGTACACATGTAGTGTACTACTACACATGTAGTGTACAAACCTAGTACTGTTTTACACCTGTCTTTTCACACTTATACCTAGGTATTTTCTGCCTCAAATAGTTCCGTGAGTAAATAAAATTCCTGTGAAAGTTCTACTCAGACATTTTATCTCCTAGTTTAATTAAGGTTATGTATTGCATTAAGGGATAAAGGGAGATGTAATCCCACGCAGCAATAGTTTTACAATAGCCTAGTCTGAAAAGTAGGTGTAGGCATTGCCAGATTTATATCAAAAAAGGATTCCTATATCATTTGTACACACTGAGATAGAAGATTCATGGCTCTGAGAGTAAAGATGCATGTTAGCAGAATAAGCCAAAGTAATGAGGAATAAAACACGTAGATAACATAGAAGTAAAAAGTAAGAAGTGAAACTGAGTTAAGACTTGGGAAAAAAAGTGAAAAACAAATCAGAGTTTGCTCATATCTAAAAAAACCTGTATTCATTTTTGTCCACAGTTACAATTGTCTTATCATTTTAGAGGACACCTTTCAATCAGCCTCCCATTAAAGTGACCTTCAGTGACCATGTTATGGCACAGGCATTCCAGATTGTCAGAGCAAAAAGCAAGCACAGAAGTTTCTATATGATGATGCATATTTTGGGGTCTAAGAGACCCAGGTGAATTGGTGCGTGAGAAAAGGTAAACTGCTTCCCAGCTTGGGTTGGGTAGGCACACTGTGAGCAGGGAATTAATAAAATGTTCCTGGTAGTGAACATGACAGAGAACAAAAAATCTCAAAGTCCGTGCTGAACTGCTGAACTGAGCTTGTAAAGTTGAATTATTGCTCATGTTTTTCCTTTACTTTAGTTGTCCCAGAACTCCATTGTCACAAATGGTGGAAGATGATTATATGTTTTACTTAGGGCAGGTATTTTTAGGAGATTTTCCCTTAGGCTGTCCACACTTCTAGGCAGTTTTCCCTTCCTACTTTGAAAAAGACATTTGTCCTTTTCTTATTCTACTGAAATATTTTTACACGGTTACTCTGAAATTGTGATGAACAACAAATTTAATGATAAAGAACCTATTAGGCTCAGTATAAGAGCAAGGACCATAACATAGGCATCATCTTTGATTCAGTCTGCTCTCCAGAGCCTCAAAGCCCAGCTACATCTAATTTTTGTTGATTCATTCTGCATAATAGCTATAAGATACCATAATCCTCTCTGTCTGTGCAGTTAAATCTCTCCCAAGATTCTCATCATCTCATATCTTGCTTATTGGAAAGTCTTTCTTTTCAGCTTTGAGAGATGATCTTGCCTCAGTCAAATCTATTCAGAATGCTACCGTAAGGAATATTTTCCTAGCTCGCTTCTCTTCCCTTTACGCCCTTCCACTGATTTTTCTGTCTCATCAAATATACACTATTCTTCTTTATTAACAGGTACCCTAATGGCCAATCCCCACACTACATACCTAGTTTCTGTTTTCTATGACGCCAAGCCTGTGTAGATTCATCACCCTTGCCACATTTTGCAGCAAGCAATTTCAGGCTTACTCTCATACTTCCTTTCATGCCTGGGAGGATCTCCTTTAAAAGACCCCTAGAGCTATCTTGTAATCCACCATCAATTCTCTTCCTAAAGCTGTTATTGGCTATGATGCATAAAAGAAACCAAAGCCCCTAAGCAATTGGTGCAGTAAAACATAGTCTATATTGCCAAGCAGTGTTTGTCTCTTGGTCTCTTTGCAGTGCTCTGTTTTCATCCTGCATTCAGTACACAGACTGTCACCTCAACTGGAACAAGAAAATAATTTAGCTCTACCTCACACCACATGGCTGAGAAGAGTCATAACTCATGATTTGTATTCCCAAGCATTACCTAAATACAGAAAGCAGCAGATGATGCTATTCTAGGATTTTTAGTGCTCTAGCATTCTCTATGATTAGGTGCACATTTCTTACCATAACTTTACTTTTTTGCTTTCAATTTATATTGAAAAGAAAAACCCAACCAAACAGAACACATAAAATTATACATGGAAGCAACTAATTAAATTGGAATAGAGTGATCTGTTGAAAAACTACATTTTTTAATGTAAAATAGCTACTGGATAATAATGGAAAATAATTATTGTATAACTAGGACCTCTTTGGTTATGTTATAAACTTCACTATCTAACCTGTCTTCTATATGCAGACAAGGAAGGGAAAACATCATGGAGTTATATGCCTGTTGGTATCTCCTGCTAGTAAAAGAGTCCCTGTGTGACAGGCTTTAATGTCAACAGGCATTTAAGCTAAAGTTAAATTAATTTCTACCTAGCTTTTGTCCTTACACTTTATACCAAACACAGCAAATAAGGTCACTAGCAGATAAATATCAATTTTAAAGCAAATATTAGAAGGCATTTGTGTCAAACCTACCTGCAAGGATTAAGACCACTGAATAAGGATACCATAGCAGCCAAGACTTTGTCTAAATCTGTCCAAATCCCTTTCTTGAGTTTCCTTTCCCTAGATATCAAGAAGAGAATGCTCTACATCAAGACCTTGCCCCTTTATGGACTCAGAGTAGAAGCAGACATGAATTTATATCTGGTACCTGGGAAGACCTTCTAGATTGCCTAAAGAAATGAAATCTCTTCAACCTATAAAATGCCTTCAATCAAATGCAAAAAAAAAAAAAAATACCAAAAACAAAACTCCAAGTGAAATGTTATATGAAAGAAAGTAAATCAAAGGCAATACTGAAAACTGAATACTCTGCTAAAGTCCTAGTTTCAAACT
Source organism: Cyanistes caeruleus (assembly GCF_971803275.1). Classification (NCBI taxonomy): domain Eukaryota; kingdom Metazoa; phylum Chordata; class Aves; order Passeriformes; family Paridae; genus Cyanistes; species Cyanistes caeruleus. The sequence continues at coordinate 36,989,138 of NC_141703.1, forward strand.
TGGCAATACAACTAGCTCTTTTCACAGTAGCAGAAGATATTTCAGTCATAGATAAAAGGCTTTATATGTCTGTCATATAAATCAAGTGCGAAAACATAAAAAATGCTCAAAATACTGTTAGCATATTAAGTATTTTAAACAGAGATTCTCCTAAAGAAATTTCTAAAGGAATTTTAGCTGCATGATATTATACAGTTAATTTGTATAACATGTTAAAAAAACAAAAATAAGAATGATCTTAATATTACTATAAAGATAAATAATATTTTATACTTTTTCCTATATCCATTGTAGATATATTTTTAAGAGTTTTTTAAAAACAGAGTACATGCTACTTCTCACTCAAAAGTCCAAAAAGTAAGACTTCTGGGATAGAAGAATGGACAAAGTTTTCACCTATATTACCTGAAAAATGTGCCCAGGCTATTATTGCATCTGTCACAGATGAAGAAGCTACCGTTATGCATCATTTATCCATTCAAGGGTTTACAGCTCCAGCTATTCCAGGGAGGTCACAAATTCACCAGCTATCAGAAAGAACTAGACTCTGTGCTTGCAACTACGATTTAGTGTGGAAGAATTCATAATGTCTACGTAGCCAGGGAGCTGGTTCAACATCTGAGGTAGCTCAAATGTGTAGATAATGTTGCTTTAGTTCATTTGAAACTTATGCTCCATAAAATAATTAAAGATTGACCTTTTTCATGTGAAAGTGTAGCTATTCCACAAGTCTAAGAAACAAGCTTGACTATGCTAGTAAGATTGAAAGGATGCGATGCTTTTGATTGGTATGGATCTACTGAAGCAAGAATTAAGGAGATGACTCCAATTCCTTCTCTGCAGCTATGCTACACAGGCAGATTACAGGAAGATGCCAATTACAAATTTGGTTTTGCAAATGACCCTAAACAGTTCAGTGTAGCAGATGTAAATGAAGTTTAGTGCTATTAAGGCAAGCTGAGTAATTCTAGCCTTATAAACTTACTAGAATCTGAGGGAGGAGCTTCTTTCTATCCCCAGTATATCATTTGTGGAAACCAACTTCCTATAGGGCCTATAAATTAAATTTTCCCTATGAGAAGGTCAGATTATTAAAGTGTTGTTTGAAGGCTGCCTATTTTAAACTCACCTGAGACCACCCATCTGGCAACAATTACAATTAGACTCTTTGCCAAGAAATTAAGAAAGCAAAAACATTTTCTGTCCAACATAAAGAAGGCCCTTCATCTAAGTAGCAATACTTATGTGAATTAACAGACTCAGATTTCCAGCTGCAACACATTTCTTGTTTTCAGTGCCCAATACATGATGCTCATTATTCTTTAAATTGAATAAATCTGCAGCCAGTTCTCAGCTGTCCCTTCTCAGAACAACAACAAAAAACAAGATAAAAACCAACCAGAACCAAACCAAAGCAAAGTCATAAAACTACTGCAGCCATTTGCTTCTGATACTTCTTGTAAGGACCACATAATTATATTGCTGCTTACTTAGTCAAAACTTCCAAAAGTGCTTTATTATCCAAGGTCATTCTCACAAAAACCTTTAATGATTAACTTTTTTTCTGCCAATTGCTGTTTTAAATGCTAGGGTAGCATCCTCTAACTGACTTAGTGGCTGCACAGCTGATAACCAGTGGGGAAAATGGCAGAATGACCCAATTTTTATGCCCTACCAAGCAGAAAAGTCTGGTTTTGCTTTCTTTATGAAATGATCAATAAAAATAAAAATAACCCCCTGAAAATTCTTAAATAATACCTTGAAAAAGATGAAATTATATAATCCAAACATAATTCCTGCAATACAGCTATTAATAGGAAGAACATGAAACTGAAACTAACAACACAAAATATGATGAGCTTGGAATTGTATTGAACTGGTGAATAAAATAAATACAATTTATTTAAGGCCCTATCCAAAAGAAGAATGAGACATAAGATACAGTTTGTCCTCATATTGTATATTTCCAGGTATTTTCTCTACATGCCTGTATTTTCCTTGCTGAACTGTCTCAGGTGTAGAAGATCCATACTCGCTTGCTGTATGATGAACTCAGAGTAAGCACTTGAAGTAACATAATTTTCAAAGGATGCACAGCAAGCTCCAGGTGTTTGGATACTTCAACACTGCAACTGGAACAGGTTTTATACTTCAGAAATGGACAAGGGAGAAAATAGAACCATAGTTTAGCTATGGTACAGAGACTGAATGATTAAAAAAATCTATATTTTAGTTAATACTTAGTCAAAGGACACAATCACTGGACTTCAGACTATGCAAAATTACACATATTACTTACCTGAGACAGGGAAACTCCACAGAAATAAAATCAACATCTATTAGTGCAAAAGGTATAAAAGAAGCACTACTCTCTATAGAAGGGACATCTTCTAAGGCACATTTCTGAATTGAATTCATTCTACTTTAAGGATCATCTGTTTATATTAGGTAAAACTCATGATGTTTGGGCAAGATTTGCCTAAATTTGCAGGTTATTTGTGCCATTTGAAGGATCTACCTCTGCCTTGTTCCCCTGACTCAAGGCTAGATTCATCTGTCAATATCAGATGTCTAGGTATTATTAAAAACTCTATCATTTTCCAGTATTAAGTAAATATTTAACACAGACAAAGGGAAATGGAGGAAGACAATATGTGGAAACTTAGAATAGTTTCACTCAGATCTAAAAGCAAATGAAATTAAAAATAAATGACCTTATTTTATACTTCTATATTTACTATTAATGTTAGTGTGGGTAAAAATAATACAGTATGAATACACTTAAAAAGCCAGAGAAGTGACACCTTTACTATCATACATAGAGTACTGTCATATTTTAACTACAGTCAGCAGCTCAGGCTCACAGAACTTCTCACTCACTCCCCACTGCTAGGATGGGGAGGGTATCAGAAGTGTTCAAGTGAAAAAACTCATGAGTTGAAACTGAGTTTAATAGGTAAAGCAAAAGCTGCTTTTGCAGACATCTACAGGCAAAGCAAAAAAAGGAATTCCTTTGTTGCTTCCTATGGACAAACAGATGTTCAGCCACCTCCAGAAAATCAGGAATCCAGCACATGTAGTGGTGACTTGGGAAGACAAAAGTCATTACTCTGAATGTCCCACCTTCTTCTTTCCCCTGTATTACATGCTGAGCATGACACAATATGGTATGGGATGAAGAACAGCATCCTTTGGCCATTTGGTGTTGGCTGTCCCAGCTGTGCTCCTTCCCAACTCCTTGTGCATCCCACAGTCTGCTCACTGGTGGGGTGGAGTGAGAGGTAGAAAAGGTCTGTGTTAGTGCCACTCAGAAACAGCTAAAACATCCCTGTATTAACAACACTCTTTTCATCACAAATTCAAAACTTAACATCACACAAATTCCTAGCAAAAATATTACCTCTATCCCAGCCAAAATCAATACAATGCATTAGATTATAAATATGTATATAATATAATAGAAATTGCAATCCTTATATTGCAAAACTGAAAAGTAAAGCATCTGATAATTTCAGGGCAATCCAGATACAAATATCCTTGGATTCCAGACTATCCTTCTGTCTTTGATTTGGTTGCACATTGAACTGTGAGAGAAAGTGGATCATGGCCAGGTTAGCTGGACATTTTTTAAGTCAAAATTCACCTCAGAATTCAACAGTCAAATGGCCATTAATATGTATATCCTTATATACAAACTTCATTTTGCTCACTATAAATTGCTCCTTTCTATTCAATGGGCAGCTGTATTCTGTCACTTATATCCTCAGCATAAATTTAAGGTGTCCTTCTATTTTTGCTGAATGCCACCATTATGGAAATAAAATTTTAAGTCACCAGAGAAGGATTCTGCTCAGAGAGGAAATCACACAAGCTCTTAACCAGATGCAGGTGGAGCAAGAAGGCTTAGTACTATTGTACTGTTTGATCATCCAGAAGAAACTGCAAATCTAATCAGATCCCTATGTTGAGAACTTCATGAACAAAAACCAGGCACATACACTCAAAGCAGAGGAGATGATATAACCTCATCCAAAGCCTCCTGTTGCTTTCCACATCCCACACTAATCATTTAAATCTGAATTGTATGAGACTTGGCCAGCTTGCTCTCATCTGTGCTTGAGACTTACCCAGACACAGAAAAGCATTTGACAGCTTTTTATTTGGGGTGAGATAGAGTATAAAACTCCATGTCATGATCATGCTGAAACCATCATATCTATATTTTCATTTTATTCAGGAGCAATAAGGTTTTGTGTCAAATCTGATTAAATTTTACAGAATTTCTATAGCAGTTGCTACATTAAAAGAAGAGAGAGAGGTTTCCAGTGTTATCAATATAAAACTGCTGCAATACTTTCTTCAGTGAGGCATTTAAAATATTAACTCATATGTGATATAAAAGATTAAAAGATTAAGCATATTTTATTAGGAAAATATTGCTATTGCTAGTTTTACTTTCATAAAACTGCAACTTTATCAGCAGCTTTGATATCATCGTTTAATTCACTTGACAGTAGTGCACAAGATTTGAGTCAGCAGTGCCCTGGCATCCAGGAGGGCCACCCATGTCCTAGGGGACATCAGGTACAGCAGCTCCAGTGGGATTGTCCTGCTCTACTCTGCTCTGGGGTGGCCTCACCTGGAATAATGTGTGCAGTTTTGGGTGCCACAATATAAGGAAAATACTTAATTATTGCAGAGTGTCCAGAGGAGGGCAACGAAAATTGATTAAGGGCTTTGAGGGGAAGCCGTATGCGGAGCGGCTGAGATCACTTGGTCAGTTCAGCCTGGAGGAGACTGAGGAGAGACCTCATTGCAGTCTGCAACTTCCTTATGAAGGAAAATGGAGCCACAGGCACTGATGACTTCTCTGTGATGACCAGCGACAAGAACAGTGAGGGAATATCCTGAAGTTTAGTTTAGATATAAGAAAAAAGTTCTTCACCCAGAGGGCGGCTGTGAATTGGAAGAGGCTCCCCAGAGAAGTGGCCACAGCATCAACCTGACATTGTTCAAGAAATGTTTGGACAATGTTCTCAGGTGTGTGGTGTGAAACTTGGGGCTTATCTGAGCAGGGCCAGGGACTGGACTCAATGGTCCTTGTGGGTGCCTTCCAAATCAGCTTGTTCTGTGATTCTGTGACAACTGTTCTAGGAGGTATGCCTCTCAAAGAAGGGTAATGGGACAAATGAGATTAAAATAAGGGACAAGATTCAGTGCTGAACTTGGCAGTGCAATGTTTATTCTTGGACTTGATGACCTTAAGGACCTTTTCAAGTTTGTGGTTCTATGATTCTATGAAAAGGACCATGCATTTCTGAAATCAATGTCCCAAAAATAGAGGCAACAAAATTACAAAGACAGGGAAAGCCTGTTGGCACACAATGGTGATAATTTTTAATAAAGCTGTGTACCTCATCGACCAGGCCTGAGAGGGATCATTTGTTATCATCACTACAGGAGAAATAAAATCCTTAAATACATAACCTATCTGCATTTCCACTCACCACTAGATAACTGACTTATACAAATTATTAGGTGATCAAAATAACTACAAAATTGTGCAGAAGAAAAGATAAAGGATAACAGGCATTTATCAAAGCTCACACTTTTTTTAAACAGCATAGAAAATTTCTTAGGTAAAATTCATGAACATTCTAAGTATCTGATCAGCTGAGAGAAGGTACTTTTCTGAGACAATATTTTTTCCTCTCATTTATTTTGAAGTGAATACAGGGCTTTGTTGATACAAACTATCTCAGTTACATCAGTCAAGTAGAATCTTAATTCCATCCATATTTTTGACCATCTTCCTTCCCCTTTTAGACAACACATAACCAGCAAATATCTACTAAAGGAGGTCTGAATTTAGGATAGTCAAGAGAGAGGTAAAAGGAAATTTTGCTTCTTTCTTCTTAATCTGGACACGCAGCACAACTTTCTCTCTAAGTACCTAAGTACATATACCATGTGCTTTGGAAGCAAATAGTAGCAGCAATAACTATTATCATTTGTACTGAGTTTTACATTTGCCAATCTCTGTGAAAACAGTAATTACTTTACTGAAACAGAGGTTCTGTCATTTACATTTCTCCAGGACATACACACTGTTATGTGTGAACAGACTGAGAACATATTGTAGGTATATATTCTACCATCAATTAAGATTCCTTTTAAACAAAGGGCAATCACTCTCAAAAAGCCAAATAAGTAGCTGCAAGTTCAAACTTCGCTATTAGCCCACCATTAAAATTCTGTATAAGAAAGAAAAAAGAAGAAAAACTGGAAAGCCTAAGGGAGTTTTCATAACCTCCATCACTGAACATGAGAGAGCATTTATTTTTTAAATAATTTAGATACCATGGCAACACTAAACTGACCTTTGCTAATGATGAGCAGGCTTCTACCCAGTGGTGGCTCTCCATGGCCATAAACATCACATGTGTACCAATACTAAAAATGGACAAGGGTGCCTTTTCTGTGGTCCTGAAGGGAGTCTCTCTTCTCCCCTCAGAGTGGGGTGGTCTGGCCCACACAGGCTGTGATGGACAGTGCCTGACCCTGCTTTCTCCCATACTGTGCCTGGATAGCACAGGCCAAAACAGAGAGAAAGCAACGAGGAATTAAATAGTAGAGAAGTTCATGGACCAGTGCTCTTACCCTGATTAATGAGAAACATAGCTTCAAGCTTCAAGAGTAATCCTAAAATCTGCTGTCAATTAGTGTAAGAAGAAAGTAAAGAATATAAAGGCATTGGAAAGGGTGTGTGCATATGTAACTTATAAGTGTTTTTTCTTTCAAATATGTTACAATTTTTCTATATAATTCAAATAGTTTTTCAAAGATAACAGGACCTATAATTGTGAAAATATTTTATTTTTTGTTAACTGATGTTGAGCAAACCTTCATTAGACAAACTCACTTGCAATTTATATCCTTTGAAATTAAGAGAGTTGCCTCAGGAGTAAATTTGATCCAATCTTTTCAGCTGTGTCCTAACATAGATTGGAGTAAAGTGACAATGCTGGAATAAAAATTACTGAAACCTAAAAGAGTGGAATCGAATTCCCAAATCAAGTGGGGAAAATTAAAATTTAAAAAAGTCCTTTTTCAGAAATGTAACTGCTCTGTAACTTTGACAATGATCTTGCTTTCCTATGGCTTTTTGGCAATTACAACTGTAGCTCTCCAGACCGACATGGATTGCTCAGTGTAATGGCACAGGCATGACATTAGAAAAAAATACATTAAGTGGAGGAAACATCACATGGGACATTGACCTTGATTTACAGTAATAATATTCTGTAGTCAAGCACAAAATATGCTCTCTGACTGTCTGCCAGTGAATGAGATTCTTTTTTGTTCCATTGTCTTTTATATTTGTATTTTTCTAATTTTAGTAGCAGTTTTAGTTAAAAAAAAAGGAATAAGACATTTCAAATCTTTGTCCTCAGTTATTTAAAGCGAAAGTTAGCAGTATTCTACACATTATTGTAAAATTTTTTTACTAATTTTGCTTCACCAAATTTATCTTCTTTATTGTCTTTCATACAAGACAAAATTTTAGCAGAAGTTTCCAGATCAAACTTCTAAAAAGAGAAACAAAAATTTTGGACTAACCATCCAGAAAAGAGAGGCTCTGAATATAAATGAGCGCCTAATTCAAAAATATATTTTTTGCTTCCTTGTAAGGAAAACAAACAAAACCTCTGAAACTGGCAACCAGTCCAAAACAACCAACCAAAAAACCACACAACACCAGAAAACAATAAAATAGAGTTAAATGAACAGCAATATTTAAATGTCTCAAAGTGCACCATTGCCTACAAGATAAGTGGGACTCAACAGAGAAGTAATTTCAGTGATCCTCTTCAAATTCTCTATTTTATTATTTTTCTTGATCACAGTTTGGAAAGCTCCCTTTACATGAACTGGTTTCTTATGTTATCAAGACAAAATGAAAATATATTTCACTTGGTGTTACCATTCTAGAGATGAATTTATTTTAACCTGGATTTTAATTGTTAGCAACTATTCCCATTATGCCTTCACACTTATTCTTTAAAAATAATCCAGAAGAGTAAATAAAAATAACTTAATTATATAGTGTGTGACGAAAGAAAATAAAAAGTATTGAAAATATTGGATATGAAGTCTAACTGAGACTTTTCCTTCTTTTTTCCTCCTTTTCATCTTTTTTTCCCCTGGTTTTGAAATGTTGCTGCTGTTGTTCATGGACCTGGCAACAAAAAGAGACACTCCTCTTCAGCAAGGCATAATCAATCCACTGCTGGGAGAGGAATTTTGGCACAACTAGAGGAGACTGTCTCTTGAAAATCTGCTCTGAACTTACAGATCCTTCCAGGTTTCAACTCTGACCTGAATTCTTTGTGTCTTTGTGTTCTTGTCATTAAAAGTCATCAAATGAAACTTTGAGGGGACCAATGAATTAGAGTCCTGGAAAACACTGATTGTAAATTGATTGTTGTAAAATTGTTGTAAAATAAATAAGACAAGGCACAAATCAACTGTGTGACAATGTCTGTGGAAATGTAACTTAATGCATGAATTTTCTAATACTGTTATGTACAGTTGCTATTTATAATTATATAAAACCTAAAAAAAAAAAAAAAAAGCAGTAAAATATGTTATCATATTGTCCTTACTCCAAATATATTTTCAAAAAAATTCTTTGCCCATTTCTGTAAAAGCAATGAGAAGATAATGCTTACTAAACAAAATAAAATGAACTGAAATGATTTGTCTTTTTTTCCAGGAAAAATTAATTTAAAAAAAAAGAAAAATATGAACATTAGGCTTTTCTCTAAATGACATTGCTTTGGTGAAATATCTCTACTAACGAAAATGCATTTTGATTTACTGACTAATAATTCAATATCTGGTAAAATGTTAATACTACTTCTTCATTCCAGCTGATAGTTTTGTCATCTCTATGACAATCAAAATGCAAAGTATAGAAAGTAAGAAGTAACACATGACATAAACTTAGCTAGTAAAGAAAAGACAGAGCCTATTTGTAGTTATTTCAGCTTTTAGAGTTCAACATCCATTAGTTTTATTTCCCCTGAACTGCTTAATATGTAAAGAATTCTAAATTAACATTGCAACAGATGTCAGTCCAGTTAGGTCTGATTCCATACCCTCCTATTAGTGAATGAAATGATTGAGCTCAGTATCCAGTGGTGTCTGAGCACCCTAAATACTGAAAGGCAAAAACTTCATGGAATTCTGATTTTTACAGTCCAACATGCTTCTGAACCCAAATTGTTTAATCCTTCTCTTTGAGAGTATTGCCAATGACAACAATGTTTTGCAGTGTAATTGACTGATGGAAAAGGTCCAATATGTTAAGGAACCAAGAAGGGAAAGGAGGGGTAGGAAGGGGATGTATCTGTTCTTTCTCAGTGCCATTTGGCAATCTGATGAGCTCTGAGAATTTGTCAAAATTAAACTGACCATGCCCGGACGGAATTGTTCTTTTTCTCTTTCCTGGAGCAGCTTTGATGGCAAATGGGGTATTATTTCTATCTTTCTGTCAGACAGTTATAATGTACTGTGTTTATAAATCCACCACCAGTCTGATTTTTGCTAAATGGTCTTTCAAAATCTCCTTACCTCCTTGAATAAGCAGTACTGCCTAAAATGTTGTGAGGTGCCAATATACATTAAGTTGAAAGTTCCCTTGATGTTTTACTTTTTCCAGAAATCTAGCTACTCTGTAGTATTTCTGAGAAGCATATTTTCTTTAGGGTCATAGATGCCAAGACTAACAAGTACAATTTTATGTGTGCAAGAAAATAGTATGGTTCTAATTTGGAAGTATATGTTCTCTTACAGAAAATGCACCTGTGGTAAAGTTTTTTTGAGAAAAGATATTGTAGTATTTTTCTTTATTAGTGAAATGCTATCTCTCTATAGGGTACTTCCCTCTTCCTCTCACAGCTTTAACTTGCAATTACTGCAATGGAATACTTTAGGAGTCCCAGAAATATCATTCTAAAAGGAAAGCACTTCCTGAAAAGCTGCAATATTAATGCACTAGCATTTTGAAAATTACATTCTTTGAAATGAACCAGTGTTGGAGAGGGTGGTAATTCTGAAAGATTCAGAAGCAAATATACTGTTGCACTGGAAGATAAAACTAGTTTGGATTTTTCCAAAACATTAAATTTGAAATGTTAACACCAAATATTAGAATCAAACCACGTTTCAGATTCTAGAAAGGAGCTGTAGTATGATAAGCTGTGATGAACCCAGAGAGCTTCTGGCTTGTTTTTTGAGCTCCATTGAAAAGTAGCCTTAGAAATCTTTAATGCAAACTATCAGCAAGTCTAACCTGAAAATGTGCTACCATTAATGGCACATGGATTTTAATTTTTTTTTTTTAGCATTAAATATGAATTTATAGTTCAGCTTAATTTTTATTCATAAACACGAGTCTAATTTTCTGGCAAACACCTTTCAAATTGAGTTTCTTTAGAAATGTTACAGGTTTGTTTTGACTAACCTTGGTATCTATGGAGCTTTTTTTCTTCCATATCTATGGACTATATTTAAAAGATATTTCACTAACAGTAAAATCAAGCCTATTTTGCATGCACACATTCATATATTCCATAAATGCACATTCATACGCATACAAATTATGTACAAAGTGCATGCATCTGTATTTATACATCAAAGTGATTATGAAATTAGTCTGAGTAGAAAAGTTTGAACAAAAAATAGAAAATGCTGAGAGTCAATCTAAACTTAAGTATTTTCGTAAGCATAGCAGAGGCAGTTAAGGCTGAAATGGTGTACAAAAATGTAATTTACATATGTTTTTCTGATTTCTTTCTGATTTTTTGAATTTTATTTTTCTTTTTAGAAATTCAAAATATTATGCATAAAAATCTAAATCAGATAACAGACTTGTTTGATCAGAACAAGGATCCCCTGGGTGCAAGTATCTTATCTCTGATGTCTGTGATCCGTAAGAGACACCTAAGGCAAGAATTACAAAACGAAACAAACAACCAACCAAAAACCAAAATAAACAACAAGCAACAACAACAATAAAAAACAAAACAAAACCAAAAACCAAAACCAAAACAAAACAGAAAACCCCCAAGCAAACAATTAAGAAAGAAAGAAAAACTGAGAAGGAAATTATAGAATGACTAACCCTTTCAGCCCCTGGTAGGTAGCATAGTTGGATATTTTACTGAACACTGAATATGGATCACACCATTTTAAAACACAGATGAGTGGTTCTATCTACCTGTACTCTGCTACCCACAGCTGCTTACACTTGACATCCCCTGTGTCACTTTGTGACAATGAGTTCCAGGTTTCAATTCTTCATCAAATTAATAATGTCTGGAAATTTTTTTTTTAAAGAGCTATTAATGCATTGCTTCCTTTCTTCAGTTGTTCTTGTCTAAACAAAAAGTTTTAATCTATTTAGTCTTCACACAAACAGCTGATCATACTTGCTGTTGTTCTGGCATTTCTACAAGGTCTTTTTCTGACCATTGCTGACAGTTCAGAGATCTGAAATGACTCACAGAACTTCTTTGCAATTAGAATTATTTAAATTCTTCTAGTCTACATATATTGTTAGTACTATTTTTATTCATTATTTTGTGTGAAAGTAATTTCATTTACAAATTTGTCACCTCTTCATTTGATGACCTCCTCACTCAGTGCTGTCTGATCTTTGCACAAGTACTTACACCCACATTTAAATTTGACTATTCTCAATAATTTTCTGTCATTAAGCAGACTTTGTTACCTGTTTCCACAAGTTAAAATGAAAGCTTTGCAGCCGAATAATATGTGACATTCGATTTAAAAACGGTATTTGATGTTTTTTAAATCCACATTTTGCAATGTCCTATCAAAATTCATAAATAAAAAAAAATTTCTTTGAAAAGTATCTGAGCAATCTTATCATGAGTAAATTCCTGTGGTGGAGGTGGGAAAGGAAGAGAGGAAAAAAGGTGGGGGAAGTAAAATTGAAAAAATCCAGCATTTTCCTTTAACTGGCTTACACTTTTCTGGACAACCTTTTTATTCCCTTGTTGATAAATTAAAAAATCTATTTATTTCTTTTTCCTCAGCCACTCATATTCATTGCTTTGGGAGAGTTACTAGTCTATAAAGTCATACCTTCCACTTACCACAAATAAGATATTATTTTCTTTAATAGAATTTTATATAGCCAGTGGGATTTTTTCCTGCCTTTGCACGAGCATTGTATGGTTTCCTTGATAAACAGGATTCACCTCATGCCATTGATACCAGGTGCTTCACTGAGGAGACAGAAATGTGATCATGCAAGTAACAGTGGCTGAGCTTCATGGAAACAGGAGATGGAATCTGGGCTTCCCACAGTCACTTCTGTGTCTTGTAAAATCATTAGATTCTGAAATGTCCCCACCTATATGTGAAATTATGTCTATGGAAACTTACAGCTTAACCTTGAAGAAAGCATGTTGTACTTTTCTTTTTTGTATTTATATCACAAGAATAACCAGGGGGCCTATTCAGCCCTCAGGGCTGCATCCAGATTTCTAGTTAAAAAAATACAGTCTCCATTCTGCAGAAACTTTATGATGATAATGACTAGATAAAATATATGGTTAAAATAAATCCATAGACAAAGAGAGGTTTAAGGTGACAGCAACAGAAGTATATAATTGCATAGATGACGAGAACATGCTGCAGCTTTGACCTGTTCTTGCTGATTGATTGCAGTTCATGCAGAATCTCATGGAGATGGTAATTCCATGTATCCAATTTATGTCCTTGCTAAATAAATGTATGCTACACATTGTTGCCATAGACATTTCAAGTACAAATTGCAAGCATTGGTATGTTTAAACAGTCATCAGTTCTTGTATTACTGAACCTCATTGAGATAAAACTTTACATTTTTTCTTGAATATTGTAGGATTCTTTTCTTCTAAGATGCAGCAAACAGCCCTTTTCTTTTTTTTTTTTTTTTTTCTTACTTTTCACACTGGAAATAATTTCTCAACCAATGGATAACAGAAAATGCTTCCAATGCAAACCAAGTTTGAATCATCCTCTGGATTTGAAGCCATGGAAATGTAATGACTGACAAAATATTTTCATAAAATTCTGGAGGAGGTAGTCAGAACAAGATATTCTTCTTCTTCAAGAAAGATATTACCATTTTAGTTGTATTAACTTTCCTTAAGCAACACATTGTATTGTTAATCCCAGGTCTTCCTTACCCTTGGCTGCCTTTCCTCAACATCCATGAACCATGAAATATTCAAAGCAACCTACTATTTAGGAATGAGAAATCAATGATTTTGTAAAGGTACTTATAATGGTCAGCCTAAAAGAAGCACAAGAGTAATTTGATATAACAATATCAGTGAGGATGCCTTAATTAGGTTCTTTATTTATAACCTCCAGAGACTGATTTATAACCTTCAGATACTCCAAATCACTCTAGGAAAATTCCATTGACTATATAAATCACTTATATTTACAAAATCAGAAATTCCTATTAGGTGTTTAAATTCTTTCCTCCTGACCTTTTTGTGTTCGTTTTTACTTCTAAGTGGTTTCATCTCTTTCAGTTGTGAATACTTAAAACAAAAATAGGGAAAAAAAGGATAAAAATCAGTGTAACAAAATGTTTCCAGAGGATAGCAAATTGGCACATCCATCTTATGGGGCTCTGAACTACAAAACTCAGTTCTCATAGGCCCATTTCGGCAAGGAGCTTTCTTTGTGGTGGTTCCTCATTGGACCCTCTCTGTATGCCTCAATTGTTTAAATAATAGCCACACATAATAGATATACAAAATAAATAGAAATAACAAGAGGACTCATGCATTCTCATTTTTAAAGACTACTTTTGATCAATGCAGGTCTTTTTCAAACACACTCAGTGATGGACTTTGCTCACTTGGTAAAAGCCATCACTATAATGTAACAGCTTCCATGAAGTAGGTTTCTACCCTTTGGTCTGCTCCATTAAATATCTCAGATCTCCAGTGTCAGTACTGGGTTGTGGTCATCTGAAAATCCATATCAAATAAATTAGTTAATTTCCTGAAGGCTTTCGATAAACAAACTCATTTATTCTGATAAGTGAAAGCACTTGGAAAAGCATGTGCTTCTGGTCTGAGCAAAAGACTGACTCACTGACACTGCAGATAGCTAAGTTTTCTTATGCAGGTGGCCTCATTTCAGATTTATAATCTAAGCCTGGAAATCTAGTTTGACTTCTCTTTTTACTATAGTACTGGAACTATAACAAAGCTGAGAATTAAGTAACACATTTTCCAGCATGTTCCTCACAGTTTCTTCCATGATAGTATTCCATTTCTGTAAAATCATAGCTCTTTGCAGTTACGGATATTTAATTTGGATAAAGATCTCATTGGGAAGTCAATTAGGGTTTGCAGAAAGTTCCACTAAATTAGTACTTAAAAAATTGGGAAAAAAATCCTAAAGTTTGGATAAAATTAATAAAGCTGCTATATATTTTGTTTTTGTTTTTGCAGTGAGTTTTAGATTTTTATAATCTAATAATATTAGACGGCAAATTGTTAATAAGGAAGCTTTCTGCAAAATAGTGTGTGTACACCCAAAGGAGTACACAAGACAATCCACTGGGGTGCAGGAGGATTTTAATTTTGCATCATTATTAAATAATATATATTTTAAACAATAGCAGATTTCATCTTCATCTCATTGTTTTTAATATCTCATTTTATGCATGTTTTATAATGTCTATAATATGTTAGTATAGTAGTACACCTATAAAAATTATAAAGAAAACACAAACGTGCATATATTGGCAGAGCATGTTCACAATTTTCTTATATGGTCATACAGTCAAAAAAAAGTTTAGATACCACTGCAATGAAAAATCAATGGCATTCACAAAACCTTTTTCAAAGTACAAAAACTTTCACGTACAGAAATCTCTTGTATAAATTTTGTGAGCAAAATTAAAAATTGCAGTATAAAGCACTAATCAAAATCAAGATAGTGCATTAGAAATCTGTGAACAGTTCCATAAATAAACACTCTTCATAATCAAAGCAGCTTGTAAAAATCATCTTCCTATCTGTTATGAGTGGCATTTAAATTCTGCACTATTCCTTGACAATTTCCCTATTAGGAAAAAGGTCAGAGATAAAAAGAGTTACAGATGAATACACTTTAATGCGGCATGGGAAAGAAAAGCCCCTTTTGTAAAGAAGACTCATCTCTTGCTAAATTTAGCTAAAATAAATTTTAAAAATATATTTCCTACTCAACTATAAAATATAAGCAGCTACATACATGGAACAACTATTTTTTATTGTTTTTTTGCCAGTCCTTGACAGAAAAATTATGCTTGGGAATTTGAAACTCTTATACACCATTCACATGTACCTAATAAATAATGACAGAGAACTGGGTAAGCCTAGTGGCTTACATGTCTGAATAATATTTACTTAACCAGAACATTAATGCATCACTTTTTTTGTTTTGTTTTGTTTTCCCTGAGCTGAACGGTTCAGCTAACACAATTGCCACAGTCATTCTCTCAGCAGCGCTGAAATCTACATTTAAGTGCCATCTGTGAGGCAGTCAAAAACTGGCTGATTCTGTGCCTTTGTTGTCCTGTAGGATGTTATGCCTTAGTTAATAACTGAGAATTCAAGCACAGAGAAAGATGAATCTCTCTGATGTCATTCCCTTCATTGTATGTGAAGATCTGTGCCCCACCACCTACTAAGCTTTCCCTGACTGACCCGTGTTTACCTTCTGTTGGTGCCACTTCCCACTGTGTTATTGATGTGCTTTTCTGCCCAGGAAGCCGTCCCTCTCAATGCACTTTGTTAAGCTCGGGCCATGGGCACACACTGTTCTTTGTTGTACTGTATATGAGGAATGTTTTTGGAGGGGAACACTGATGGTATCAACGACTTGGAGTTAAAGTGTCCTCGAAGCCACAGAAGCAACACGCTGCATTGCCAAGGCACTGTATTGTAGGGATTAAACTAAAATCTATTCGATTATCAGGCTTTCTCCTCATGCCTAACTGTCTTTCATTTACATAACAGAAACCTATGTGCTTCTAAATACACAGACTAGGCATGTTTCAGTCACTCTTTGATTGCCTTCTCTTATTGTTTAGGTTTTCTTCATTTAGCATTGTTCAAAGCAGTGCAGAATGTCAGTCAACATTTAAGATCAGCAATACCACTTAAGGAACAAAGTCCCTGTCGATTAACCTCCAAAGAAACCTCACATGGAGGCAAGGAATTTGCCTTTCTGATTTGATTTTTTTTGCCTTATATTTAAAGGTGTTTCCCAAAATGCTCTCAATCATGAGTTAGGGAAAGAAAGAGGAAAAAATAGGTACACAAAAAACTGTGGTTGGCAGAAGGACAATTAATGAGGTTATGGTTTGGTCAATACATGCCAGAGACAGATCATGAATATTCTGGGTTTCATTTCCCAAAAGAGCAGAAAATTCACCTCTAAAAATAGTGGGAAATGCTCCTCCTGGGCTTTTATTTTTTCTCTTTGTGGTACTGGTGGTGTTTTCACTAAACCTCTAATACCTGCTTATATTTCCTGAGTAAGTGTACTGGTGAACCAACTTACTCTCTTTCTAATTCTTGTCATTATTCAGAAAGAAATCCATGAAAAGGTGGCTGTTCACTTAGGAATAACAAATCCTGTAAAATTATACCTTGAATGAGGTCTTTCCTTTCCTTCCCTCTGTGCAGTTTGTCTTCTAAACTTAATCGATTCTGACTTTGTCTCTGCAAGAAATGCCAATTGTGCATTCTGATCTCAGTTAACCCACCTAGGGAGAAAAAAGTGTTTCAAAACACATGTGGAACAAGAGGCCTGATGAAGCAAAATGATGAAATGATGACTAAGTCTAATGAGCACTGTGATTTAAAGCATCTAGCCTTTGGGAAAAAAAAATATATTGAGAGAGTTTTCTTTCCTGACTGCCACTTCAACTGAGTTGAGATTAGGTCTGTGACAGCACTACTAATTTTCTTCTTTCTTCTTTCTTCTAGAAGTGCAATGGTCTATATTATCTTATTAGTTATGTTCTTTATTGCATAAATGCTCTGTCTTCTTAGCAGAAAAAAAGTATTAATGAACTTCTGGTGACATCAAGGGGACTAAATGGGTTAATGGATGATAGACATGTTAGATGGGGCACTAAACACATCATCAGAGCTTGTTTATTCTGAATGACAGCATCTGTGATACTCCTGAAACAGGAGGAATATATGAAAAATTGGTTTTCTACATTTACCTGCAATTAATGGTGGTAGTAATTAAACATTTATTCTTGCAGGAAAAATCACAATACTGATTCATTACAGGAACTCCTTAGTTTCTTTTAAAGTGGATCCTTAGATATTGAGAAAGAAAAGCAAGCTAGCAGGAAAGCAAAACAAAAAAAAGACAAACCTGGACTTTACATGATTTTAACATGTCTACATTTGCTTGATTCTAAAATAATAAAGTCAACTAGCACTAACAACATAGTTTGATAACATCTAATATGATGGTCACACTTATTTAAAACATTGAAAAACATTTTCCTCAGGAATCTTTTGTTGTATTTTTCCCCCCATATATCATATGCCTGTACAAAAGGTGAAGGGTGCTTTTTAGGATATGGGTTTCTTTTTTCAGTTACAGAATAATCAGGAAAAAAGTCAAAATTAAGCAGTGAAGATCTGAAGCAACCACTTTCTAATGTACTCTATCTGAATTCTGTGGGAGGAATAGGAAAAAAGAAAGCCCAAAGGAGAACTCCCTGCTGTTTTTAGAGGTGAGTTTTCTGCTCTTGTGGGAAATTAAACCCCAAAAGAGAAGGCAGTGAACACTACTTCTCTGGTATTTATTACAAATCCATTAATCATTAATGTTCTATTTTGTTAGTCAATCAGTAGTAACACAGTTTCATAGAGACTTTGTTGTAATTTGGCATGTCTCAACGTCATTTTTTAAATAGCTAATCAATGGCTTGTATTCAAATTCAAGAGTTTGAAGATTGAAAAAACAGGTTTGATATTTCCCTAACTGAAAGGTCTAAAGAAAAGTAATATTTCATATTTGACACTGCCTTTTTCTTTATTGATCACTCAGTAGAGCTGGAAAAGATCACTGATGTCACTATTGCTTCCCTGCTTCCTGTTTTATTAATGATGATATATTGCTCTCCTTGGAAATAAATACACTGGAAGCAATATACTAAGAACAGGCAAAAGTGCCATACCAGTTCTGGTCATTTTTTTTAATCCCCTTATAGACTAGTTATGGGTGAAATGGTGCAAGCATACTTATTAATTCATGTTCTGTTTGCAGTTGAAAATATGGACTAATTCAAAGGCAAGTGCTTTAAGATAGAAACATTTCTAGCATTTTCAAAGGAGAATTTTTTTTGTTGTTGCTTTAGACAAACTATTTAACAACCTATGGATATGGGGATGTTAATTTTTTTTTTCTCTAGATAAGCAGTAATTTAAGGGTTTTTAAATTTCAGTTTTTTGTTTTAATTAGGACCAATGTTTTAATTTAATTTGAAAAGGAATTAAAAAAAGAAAACAGGACTACTAAGGGATTCATAGCTAGCTATACATAATGAATTACTTTTTTCAGTAATTATTTGTAACATGAATAAGCATGGCATTTGCAAATATAATGATGCACTGTGTATCATCATATCTCTCAAGAGATGTAACATCATATCTCTCAAGACATTTCATAAAAACACGTGGCCTTCATTCATCAGAATTGATGACAAATATACAGTTGCATTCTATATATTGTTTGTAGAACAAAAATATCCATGAATATTTTTCTTCATCCATTTCTCAGTTGCAATGTGCTGTAGACAGATCTTTTAAATGCCAGCCGTGCATTATAGAAGATATGACTAATCTAGAGAATTTCCATTTGAAAGAGAAATGAGTAATAATTGATTGGCCTAGATCCAAAGTCACAGTGGGGTTCAAAAAGCTTGTAAGTGCCCTCATAAAAATAGAAGCTGTATCAACCAATTGAATTTAATTATATGTGAAGGTGATGAGGGAGCTAAACAGCCTGTAATTGGAGTCCAATTACTCAGCTGGTCTTCCATAAAATTAATTCATCTGAAAGTTTGCCATTGTCCCATGCTCGAGGCCTGCTGCTGGTTTAATTAGTTAATACTGAGGAATCTTGAAACATTACATTATTTTGTCTTTATTGCCAATTATGGGTTAAGGAAAATTGTGTATAAAATATTAACATCTGCTTCCAGCACAACTTGAAGAGGGCAAAGGCAAAATATCTTATACTTAATCATGTTAAGGGAGGAAAATTTCTTTAAACACAGAGAGAAATCTTCTGACCAGTCAAGGCTTATCAAATAAAAAAAATCAAGGTGCAAAATATCATTTGAATGAGATGTAATAAAAATATGAAGCATGAGAGTTTATACAGCAGCTTCATGTAGAAACAGTTTAAGTCTGTTATAGAGTTCAAGAATCACTTGGATCCAGAGGAAAGACAGAGAGGAAAATGTGACTGTCCTTTTACTCAGTGATAGGATCCGTATTATCCCTAATAACGATGGGAGTGAGCGCAATAGCTTTCCCTGACGTCCTTCACTACCAGCAACACACCATTCACGTCTAAACATTAACATTAAATAACAATCTTTTATTCTGAAGAGTGTTTTTGTAAAAGGCTTGCTCATTCATAAGCCAACAGCTGCTAGATATTGTTCCAGCAATTTCTGTCTCTCTTTTTCATATGAAACCTGTGTAGACAACTTGAAATTAAATGAAAAGGAGTCAGGAAATACCTGTACTTAAATTAAACTCTAAAAGACAAAAACATTCAGTCCTGGTTTGCTTCAAAACTGTCTGCAGAAACTGCAAGATTTTCTACTGTTTTAACAGATTTTAGATCAGTCTGCTGGCTGAGTTCAAACCTTTTTTTCTTATGGTAATCTTAGAAATAAACATTGAAAAAAATGTTCTATGTGGTCAGAAGTGGGCACCATGTGATACATGACTCCAAAACATTGTTTGAACTTGAAATGGTGAAGGAGAAAAAAAAATACTTGATGAGTCCCAAGAATGGTATGCATTTGTTTCCCCAAAGACTCATTCATATCTATAAAGAGCTAATTACAGTATGAAAGCTATAAAAAGCTCCATTTTGGAAAGTTTGGGGAAAAGTGTATCAACAACAGGCTTTTTTCTTTTTTCAATACTTAAAAGTTAAAATTTAAAGAGAATCCATTTTGTGAACAGTGCAAATTGGATTAAAGTAGCTTTATAAAGACTTAAAGACTTTCTTAAAGACATACGCTACTGAATTTTCTAGGACATACAATAAACAATTTTATCATAGCCCCATTGAACATATGTAATACAAATCACCATTATGGTTTTCTATACCTCTTCCAGGATTAGAACTATTGAAGTGAGTTGCTATTTAAACTCATATTATTGAAAATGTGGGGATAAGTCTCTGCTTACTGAAGTAATATTGAAGTCAGATTTTTAAAACAAAATATACTGTGTATTTCAGAAACTGTGAGAAAGAGGCTAATCTCCTAAGGGCTAGATTTCATGATGACTCAGAAAGGTAAAAAACAAACAGAAAACCCTCTGTGAGAAAACGAGTCAGAAACTGAAGAACTTCATCTAACTTTTAAAGAAAAATAAATATAAGGCTTCATTTCCTAAACTTAAAAAGGAAAGTGCTTGAGCCTTAAACATTCTTTTAGGCCATAGAGATGCATTAAGTTTCTTTGATTAATGTGAACTATTTCTATGCTCTGCCAGCTCTTTAAAACATGAAGAAAAAAACAAAAGAAATATGGAAGTAAAAAAAAAAACCAAAAGAAATATGTTGAACAGTGCAGTCAGGAAGGCAAGGAAGTTACATCAGTAAAACTTAGGGGCTTCCTGACAAGGGAGGGTCTGCCATAAAACCTATTACAAATTATCCAAATGATTTGGTAAACAGATATCAAATAGAATTCACTATATGTAATTAACGTGTAGGATTACTCCATCATGGGTGATAATAGTGGATGACTTCTAAGGCTGTTTCTGCACTTTTCCTTCTGCTGATGGGAAGAGGGCAGAGAGCAGCCCAGCACATGGGAAGTGAGCAGCTGCTGAGGGCTGCTGGTGCTGGAGAGGAGGTGCAGAAATGCTCCCTGTTGAACAGAGATGGCAGGACATTGCCATTAAAAATGTTAAATTTTTGTTAATTGTTAAATTAATGTGGAAAGCATTCACTAAGGAAGGAAACACAAGTACTGGTACCAAATTTTTGTACTAAATTGAGTGCCTGCCATTCAGATAAATAATTCATTTGTCATACAAAAAATCCAAGTGTTCTGTGTTTAGAGTAACAGAGTTTATACAAAGTGACAAATCCTACAAAAAAAAAAATATATCTCCTCTGTCTCCTTCTCTCTCCTTCTATACTCCTTAAAAAGCAGCTCCAAATTATAAGCACCAACTAACAAAAAAAATATTTCCTTTCCTTGGGATGGAAATACTGGAGTAAAAAAATAATGTTGACTTTAATTATATGCAGACAGTGAACTTTATCCCCTTCATTATATTTATGGACTGTATATATTCTGTTTCTCATTCATAGCAGAATAAGTATGTAAAAAGAAAATCTATGACACTTTTACAAATTGTTATTTACAGTTAACAGTGAGGAATAAAATTTCAGCCCTGTATATCTACCAAATCTTTATAAAACAAATAGTTATTTTGGCCCTGGAAATATGAAATTTGAGGTTTATGAAGGAGTATTATGGATCTCTATCTTATTTATGGGACATTTTACTTATATCATGGACATTGAACAGAGCTATTTTATAAACTGTATAGCCACAAATAAGAGAAAATCATAAAAAGTTCAACAAGGAATATAACAAAATTCCCCCTTGTCTACCTTAAATAAATATTTTGTTGAAAAAAAAGAGTCAATATTGAAATATTCCTGTCACTATATTTTATTTTGCACTGACAACAAGAGTATAGATATAAATGATCTGGTATAGTGTCCTCTGTCTGCATCCATGCACTCACCAGAAAGAAACTATTCTTCTCTCTTGAGGAGTTCTTCATATGTCTTTCTCCTCATGGAGAAGTTTCACCCATGTAAGTAGCATAGCTTGACAGCTTCACTCATGAGCAGAAAAAGTCAGTCTTACACTTCTGTTAAAGAAAGTAAATAATTGCTTTGACTGAAAAAAAAAAAATCATTTCCAAGGCAAAAGCTGGATATATGTATTGACATTTTCACGTTGTTGAAATCTATAATCTTTCAAGAAGTCAGCAAACAAGCTGTACTTAAACAAAATTGCCTGCCTACATGAAGTTATTTGCAAGACTGGGACATAAAGGAGCAGCAATCCATAAAGACAAATTTATTTTTATTTGACTTTAATGACCTTTAATATTTGCAGAGCACTTTAGAAATGAAAAATGGTCCATCTAATTTCCACATCAGATGTGTGCGCTTCATCTCATCAATATTCCACCTGTATGTGCATCATTCAGACGGCTGCTCAAGGGCTGGTGACTGACTCTAAAATAAAGTACTGTCAGTGAGAGCCAAAAAGTGAGCTGCAAAAAAAGACTGCTTGTGTTCTTTGGGGCTAAAGACCCTAGACCAAAGAATGCTCAATATACATATCTAATTAGATGTGTTGTTGGGTCCATGCTATGTGACACGGGATGCAAACCTTGCTTTCCTCAGGAAAAAGGAAGACCAAGGCTGTTTGTCATTCCCTCAATAAATTCATGGTCTGTAGAGCTGCTGTTGTACTTTTTGTGGCAGCAGTGGTCTCATAGGTTAGTGTGTCTGAAATAGAAAGGCTGTTTTTACATATAGGGAAAGATTGATTAGTCTTATATAGAACTTTTCATATAAAATTTTGCTACACAAAATGTTGGCAAAGGGACATACTGCTTTTACCCCTCCATTTTAAACTGAAGGTCAGTCTCTATGACAGGACTAAATACATCACTTCTTGTCATTTATACTCTTTCCTTGTTTAACTTGGTTAATTATTTTCACTGTCTTAAGAGAGAATAGTATTTTTAAAATTGGTTTATTTGAAGGAAGAGAGGTCTGCAGCAGAATTTTTTAAAGTGTATCAAATGTATAAATCTGTGTCTTTCAGTATGTGTGTGATAGAAGGTGTTTTATGCCCCACTGAATGATTTCCATTTTCACAGGAATCAGGGATGTAACTGTGAGCAACTTACATTTGATAGTTTTGTTTTGGCTAAACCATAAGCAAAAGGAAGGTGTTTTCCTATTTTGCTGGCAATTACAAGTTTCATTGTTTTATTTTTAATTCACATTCATCCATGTACTCTCATTTTATCATAAGTGTAAAATGCTGTTTTAAAATTACACTGAATGATATTTAGAAGTAATATCAGCTATGGGCCGAGTTCTGATGAACTCATAAACACAAGCCTCCATCAATTTCTTAGTAAGATGTTATTGAGAATACAGACTTTAATAATTTTTACCTGCATAAATATCTGGCAAATAGAACATTAATGGAAAAAAATATTTTTATAAAGTGTGATAATTATAAGAATTATTTTTAAAAGATAAATTATTTGATGGAAAAGAGAAAAAAAATCCCACATAAAGGTAGGTAGTCATGTCATGAGTTTATTATTCTCTTATAAACTGCAAGAGGAAAAAGGAATAGCTGTTGTCACCACATAAGTATTGAGAGCATTGAATGATTTTGTATCTAATTCTATGAAAACTTTTATTTAATATTTGAAGGACTGTTACTGTAGGATACTCCATGTGATAGTAAGTTTCCACAAATAATCTATTATGTAAAGAAAAAATATATATTTTCCTTACTTCCCATTCCATGCTTGCACACGTCTTCCATCCCATGCACATCACAAAGTTGTACCTTTTGCCTTAGTTTCCACAACCCAAGCACAACTGTGGCTTTTAAAAGTGTATCTTTTTCCCTGCCTATATTAGATGACAGAACCTGGAATAGAATTAAAACACATTAAAAAATCTGAGAAGTAAAAAAGCCAATAACTTAGCAAGGAAAACCAGTATCCTTTGTCATTATATAGTCCATAACAGTTATGTTTTTTTTACTGTAACTCTTTGACTTTAAATAAAATAGAAATCTTTCCTCTCCTAAAAGGCTGGAATGCTTAAGGCCTACCCTGAACTTTTCAACTCCTGTGTATGCCTCTTGGATATGGCTCTGTGTTGGCTGCTGAACTCCTGCAAGATCATCTCTGCCCTCCCAGCATTCAGCCAGCTCAAGCACATCTGACTGGGAATTGCTTCCAACCATTGTTTGCAAATGAGTATTTTGGTCACCAGCTGTTTCTCCCTGCAAATACTGCTTCATGCATTGCATGTAGAAATTCTCTACTAATGCTCACACACATATATGTACAAAATTTTGGACTCGAATGCTAAAGAGCAGGATGTTTTATTTGCATAGATTTTAGGTGCATAAAAAAAGAAAAAAAAGGAAAGTAAAAATAAAGAAGAAACCAACCACCATCCCAAAAAAATTCAACCAATCCAATCCAAAACCAAACCCTCAACAAAATAAACAAAAACAAACAAACAACAAACAAGTAGAATGGAATTATTTTGACAATGACAAGAAAATAAATTTTTTTTGAAACATTAGCTGTGTCTGTAAAGAGAAGTGACAGGCACAGATGACGTATAAAAATAACTTCACCTGCACAAGCTGCAGTTGCTAATGTTAAAACATTCCTTTCTCTGTTGCCCTTAGTACATAGCAAATCTCTTCAATGTTGTCATTCAAATATTTTTTCACAGGAGTACTCAGGAAAACCTATAATCTGTATTATGAATCAAACATATTTTTTAGTGGTTGTAGAGTGAATCCATGGAGGCTAATAATTCTTGGATGCAACACAAAAGTTAATATTTCCTCTTGGTAATACTATATGCATAAAGGTATTCCTCTTCTCTCTTCTTCATTTAAGTATTCTCTGGGAATATATTTTATTAATTTAAGCCTCTCCTACATAAGTCCTCTTTACAGAAGAAGACTTACATCTAAATAACTCTCTATAAACTGATATGAAAGCAAGATCTATATAATTAAATCTATTACAGTAAGATAAATTTGATCTAGGAAACACACACATGTCTGTACTCAAATAAATAGCTCATTTGCCTGCAAATTTGTATCATAAATATTGTGGTATTTGACATTAAATAAATACTACTAATTTGAGCAATATATTTGCAATTTCTAAGAGCTGAAAACTATTTTATAAAGAAAAAATAAGAATAGTGCATAAAAATGTGGCATTTTACAATAAAATCTGAAATCCACTGTTAATTGGATTTCTTACATGCAAAGAAGCAGAGTACAGTTTTCAAAACCATAACAGCACAACATAGGCAGGAGCAGCTGTGGCTTATTCCTTCACTGAAGTCACAAAGTTTCACACTGATTGCCCCATACCATCCAATTCCATGCTTCCATTAAGATATTTAATTTCATGGGCATTTCATAAAAGCAGATGGCAAATCAAGGAGTATTTTATGACAGTGGTTTGCAAGTAAGTGGTGGTCTCTAGTTTTCCAGGTGGCCCACGCAACTATAGCTGTCACAACAGTGACACATCTGTCATTTGGTAAGCAGTGACACTTACTGTTTGTTGTAGCCTGAGACTGGTTTAGAGTTTCCAGCATATTTTGTAACCCTCTGCAGTAAAAGAAACAATACTAAACAAAGCAAAACAACAACACCAAAAAAAATCACATTTCTGTACAGCTGCTCTGTATAAAGTAAATCTAACCATGATCAAGCTTGTTAACATGCTAAGAAACCTGAAAATTGTGATCTTTACCATGAACTGATTAGAAATGAGAAAAATAAAAGAAATAGAACTTTTTTTAAAAAAAATCTTAATAGGTTATTATATTATACATATATATATATAATATAATATTATATTATATATAATATGTATTATAGAATATAATGTCTGAGTTTAAAAGCTTAAATTCCTAGATCTATAAAGGACTTCTCCATCTAGAAAGGAAAAAGCAAAAATGTACTTGGGAAAAAAACCCTGAATTCCACACAAATTTAAACAAAATTACTGCTTTTGTTGCATTAAGGCAAAGTTATTTTCATCTTGTTTTCTTTAGTCTTACTTTTAAGCAATCTGCACTGGAGACATGAGAAGAGACTGGAATAGTATGGAATTGACACAATGAAACACAAAAAAAACCCCATAAAGTTTTATGATGAAAACGTGTCTTTTATCTTCTATAAGACTTAAGCAGAATGTACAACTTAATTTTAAGTTTTCAATGAGAAAACAAAACACAAAAAGAGAAGAAGAAAAAATATTTTGTGATCTTGTTGTCATTTCCCACAAAGTACTGAACTGATTGGTCTTCCTGTTACAAAGATCTTCGTATATAACTTAATCGGTCTTTCATGAGCAGATGCAAAAAATTAGGCAAAATCTTCTAAATCATTTAGCTGTTCTGTCCATTTATTTTCACATCTTTGCTTTTGCTGCTTATTCTTTTTAGATCAGAAAAAGAAAAAAGAATAAACTAATCAAAACCAAAAATCAATTGAGAAACAGATTAAAATTTACTATGAAAAAATACAGTTTTTAATTCTTATTATTTTTATCTCTCTCTCTCCTGTACATCTTTTTTTTTTTTTAGCCATAGAAGCTTTACAATTTTGCTAGAAATGCACATATTCTGTTTGCAGCAACAAAACATTTTAATATCATTTCATTAAACATAAAAGACTGCATTTTTAAATCATAGCTCTGTTTATGATCTAGTTACATTTCCTATTATATTACATGGAAACTGATAGTGTCTAATATCCAATTTTGTCCCCCATGGCTTCTGACAAACAAAATCACAACTGTATTTACATTAAAAATAAATCAAACACATTATTTTCAGTGTTGCAACATTATGAATTGCCACAGTCCCCTGGTGGTCTTCAAACAATGTTAAAAACACAGCATTCAAATAATAAAGAAAAGGGAAGAAAGTGAAAGAGTATTTTATAGCCTAGAATAATATGTTTTATACATCATCTTTACATACTTTCTCCAACAATGTTGTCAAACTGTGAGTTCAGTAAAGGTCTCTAGTTGACAGTGTAAACTCATGAAAATGGTTACATAAACACTCTAAAAGACGATAATACACCTATATAATTCCAGGATTTTTAATACTAGAAGGGCTGATGTAGTGTCTAGTAGAAACTACATATTGCCTACATTTTGCTTTTGCAAGTCTATATAGTCATAATGATACTGTAATTTTTTAATACACTGCATCTGAGAAATTTATGCTGTAATGCAAATTGATTTCCTTAAAATAATCAGAGTACGAATTACCAGTTTGTTCCGACACAAAACAGCATCCACAAAAATATCGAATATTTTTCTTTCAATTCATGAAGGCTCAAAACCCCCAAATTTTATGCAGGTTTCAGTACCTTCTATCAAGGAAAAATCTACACACTGGGTTGTTTGGGGTTTTTTTTTGTAAATGTGTTCCAAGCAGAAATTTGCTCTGTTTAATTTGGTTTCTATTTATATTATTTAATTTTTTTTCTTTTCTATGAGGCATTTAGTATTATTAGGGGAAGTATTCCGTCCTTGTCAGATAGGGTATGGTTCAACATAAAGGCGAACACTGCTCCAATGTCATTTTCATTTAGCTTTCAGTTGTGGTTTTTCCGATGTTCAGATTTTGAAAGCTTAATGATTGTTTACTTGAACCCAGGAAGCTGGAGGAGCAGACAGACTTTATGCAGCTCAAAGAGGATTTGGAGCACGCAACCGTTCGTGCCGTGGCTTCGTTATCTTCTTCTCCCTCTTGTGGCCTCCAACAGTAAGAGCAAAAAAGACATTTTGGCATCCAGCACAGCTGTTACTCCTATAATAATTGGGGAGAAAACCAGACTTTGGGGGAAAGTGCCATAGGATCCAGATGTTACCTCAGCTCTGGGGGGCTTCTGTGCGGTGTGGTGCCCTCCACATGAGAGGGACACGGGGGTAATGATGATGGCAGGGTTGGGAACAAAGCCACCTTTGCCATGCTTGCCCTAGGGGAACCCTATGACACAGTGGGAAAATTTCCCCAGCTGTGCAACAAAATTAAGTCCAGTGCTTTTGAATCAAGATTTTCAACTGGGGATAAGTTATGAGAAGAGAGAATCCACATTCGTATGAGCTGGTAGGACTACATTTCTTGGAATCATCTTGATCCTGTCCCAGAAATGACCTAGAAACTTAAAAATTAAATGGAATGTCTAGTACAAGATAGGAATAAATTCAGGTGGTAGAGGTTCCCAGACTAATTTACAATTTGGTTTACTACCAGCTTTGCTCTCTTCACCAGGGCTCCAAGATCACTGAGGCAATTTCAAGGCAGAGTTGCCCATTTCAGTTGCAGAAACCAGTTCTTTCCTGGGCTCTCAATAGTAATGACAACAGAAATAAACAGCATTAAAGTGCCTCTTTGCAGCCATATGAAATAAACAGTTTAATATTCTGACTTTAAGGCCTCAAATTGGTGGCTATAAATATTGTACTGCATTCAAAGTTCTGTATATGCCATCTGGTGACCATGTGATTAGTGTATCTATGGGGCAAAAGGAGGAGGGGGGGTCTTGTCATGCCCTTATTTATTTTCTGTGCTCAACTATGCACTCACTTAAAACCCAGCCATATGCTAGAGCATCTGTTATAGGTGGGGTTTTTTTGTAAATTTTCTTTTTTAAAATTGAGTCGATTTTGCCCTTTAGGAGCCTATGCTCTGAGCAGTACTACAGAATGACATTTACTGCAGACCAAATTATTATTTTATTAGGAGTTACAGCGTTTAGTTTGAACAAACAGCAAAATTCCAGTTTGGAAATAAATTAGTACCTTAAAATGTATAGTACTAAACCAGGCAAATCATTCCTTTCTGCTTGCATCCACTGAAGAATATATGATTAATTTAAACTCTGTTTGTGCGTGTATTCATAGACAGAGATTTTCAAGCTGATTTTTATTTTCTTCAGCATGTTAATATAAAAATATGCCTATTTGCCTTAACAGAAAGAGATGCCACGCAGCAGTCATAAAAGTGAATAGCAAATTCGGTGCTTTATTGGCCCAGTGCTCATATACGCATAATCATCATTTAGTTTACAGAATATTGCTCAAGGCAGTCTTGTGAAAGTAGTATGCCAGTATGCCGTTGGGAATGAAACCAAGAACACAACAGTTTTTGCAGCTTTCCATCATGCCTCAGAAAGAGAAGGTTAAGCTAAAATTGGCTCTGCAAGAATAATAGAAGTATACTAAAAATACCCTTATTTTCAGTCATACTTTCTGTTAAACAAAAAAAAAAATTTAAAAAAAATATATCTATTTCTGCAGTCTATGCTTACTTAAAATATCCAGTGAAGGGAATTTCATTTATTGATATCACAGGACCAGCTTCCAGTTTCACTGCTCCAACTTTTTCAGAAGAATTTCTTCCTTTTCTTTCGCTAACTGAATAAAGTGCAAATTGTAATGTCAGGTTGAGAAGAGAAATGTAGAAGCTCATTTTTGAGAGCACATCAATCATTTTTAAACATGATAATATCCTACTCCTGCTACTCTTCTCTGCCCCAAACAGCTTATGTGGGAGCACTTTATTTCCTTTTGCAATACTCAGTAAGGTAATGCTGTCTTAGTGAACTTTTCCCCTCTTCCAGAACTCCAGGATTATCCAGACCGACACATCCATGTCACTGTCACTCTGTTATCCTACTTTCCAGCATTAATTTCATGCACCAGATCCCATGATGAACCTGCCCTGTGCCACTTCTCAATATTTATGCTAGGTCAAGGTGGTAGAATTTAATCTTGCAAAGCGAGCTCAAAAAGGCCATACCAGCTGCCATGTCTTAGTAAATCAGATAACAGCTATAGATCTAAAGAGCGAATGAGACAGAAGTAAGTGAGATTATTGCAACTGCTTAAATCCCGTGTCCCTTACAACCATTTTGAAAGCACAAATTTTTAAGTGACTGAACAATATTAATGTTAAAACATAATAAAAAACAGCCTAGAATGTAATTTAATTTTTTAATTCTAATTGTGGTTTTTAAAATAATTGTCAGAGACCTAAGAGCAGCTGGTAAGAAGTTCAGATGCAGGTCAGCATACAGCCTAACTGAGCTAAGATTTCTGCATCTTTAGCCTAAATTAAAAGAACATTAAAGATCAATGTACTGTGATTTGAAATGGCAGTTCTGAGCCTGGTACACAAACAATGTGTAGAAACGAGGACAGGGTGTTGTATTAGAGTGCTGATGCATTCTGAAAGCACTGACAAAAGCTTGGGAAAATGAAAGCAAGAAATGAGGGGTTTCTTTTTTTTGTTTTTTTTAACCTAAAGAGAAAGAATAGAGATATTGTATGAGGACTGGAGAATGCCCTTATTCTGAACTGTACACATGATTTATGAAAGTTTACTTATGTTCAAAGGGCATCTGGGCTGGTAACTACTAGACTTCATAAAAATCTAGATACAAACATTCATTCTCAGGAATGACAGACCCTGGATAGAAATTACTCTTCTACTGGCTGGTCCTTATACATGGCACCATGGATTGTACCATTGCCTTGGTGACTTCAAGAGTGCTCTGCAGCAGATATAGCCTGGAGGACATAATTAATGCACGAGCACCTATCACCTGCCAACATCCATAAATATGTCAACTTTGATACCATTTCCAAGATGTTTAAGTGATACAGGAAAGAAGGGATAACATTGTGTGAGAGTCAACATTCTTATGAACTGGAAGGACTACATGTCTTAAAAGCATTTTAATCCTTCTCCTGCACTAACCTAGAAGGTTGAAAATTAAATGGAATCCCTAGTGCAAGATAGGAATAAATTAAAAATGGGAATAATGTATTATTTTTTCCATTTACTTTAGTATCTGAAAAGAAAATTAGATCTCAAACTTTAAATTGAAAACCATTTGTTTCCTTCTGAAATAGAAATTTTAAAAAAATTATTTACACTGTATATGATATTACTGTGTTTCTTCTTATTTATAATTTGACTAAAGTGTCTTTTTTCTCAGAAGATCAATCAGCAGAACCATACTGTAGAAATCATTACCTTTTTGATATTGCACTGTGTTTTCTTATTTGAAGAGGGAGATGGCATTCCATGGTTGACTTCCTGTCTGAGAAATAAAGAATGAGAATCTCTAAAAATGTTCTTTCTGGAGATGAAAATATATTATTCCTGATTTGAAATTCTTCAGTAAAGGAAAACAAAAAACAAAAGAAACAAAAAAACCCAACAAAAAATCAAACAAAAAAACAAAAAAACAACAAAAGACCACCCAAACCAACCAACCAACAATCCGAGCAACAAACAACCAACTAACAAACCAACCAACTAACAAACCAACCAACCAACAAACCAACCAACCAATCAACAAACAAAACAACTAACCAACCAATCAACTGAAAACCATCCTCAGACAAACAAGTACTCTGTTGGAGGCAATTCTGGTGTGACCATGAAGCATTCATGGCATTCCTAATAACTGAATGAGAGCCTATGACAAGCTATAAAGCAATTTGAACTGAACAATTTGAACTAAACATTTTTCAGCTCAGAGAGAGATATTCAGAACCCTTTCTCTGTCTTTGTTCTCTACAACTCCCACACATCCAAGAAATGTCTGGTCCATTACCATTCTGTCAGATGAACAAGAAGGGTTGAAGCTGTGAAACAGCCAGCTCCAATAGGAGAAAAGGAAGATTTTTCTTGAAAAAAAATTAATTTATTTTCATCAGGATATTTCTTTGGCATAGTGCTGACCCAGTATCAATACTAGCTATAAAATCTACATTTAATGCAATTACATCCATGAGTGCTGAGGCAGCTGTTGGACAGCACAGGGAAAAGACAAACTCATGACTCTCAAAATTGAATGTAAAATGATGTGTTGAATCAACTAGGGTGAAAAGAAGACATGAAGCTGAAGAACTTAATAGTCTAAACCACACTTCTAATGTTCAGAATAAGGGACAGAAGTGATAGACAGCTTTAGAGATCAAAGCAGGGACCAAAGCTGTCTTCTGAAACCCGAGTATAGCTCTTCATCTTATCCAGTTTGGGGTCAATCAGAGTTTGATGATGAGTTTGCTGGGAAGGAGGGCACAGTGAGGCAACCTGTGGTTCAGTTTACTTTATCCTCACAGAAACACACCATGACAGTGAGAAAGTGACAGACATCAAAAGTGCATACTGCAGGGGAGAGCAGAAAGCACAGAACATCACATCAAAGCTAGTTTTCAGCCCTACTCTCAGGCAGAACTTCATCTGGAGAAAGGCTCATCTATGCAATTATTTTTTAACGTAGCAGGAACTGAATCGTCATAGCATTTTTTTCATGATGTCAATAATTCCATCACAAAACTGGCATTAAATCATCAATGATGTTTTTTGTAATCACCCTGCAAAAAGGTGTCCTACCTCCAACATTACATCACACCAGGTAAGGGTGTCAGGGACACAGTTAAAAGAACAGACACCACTATCCAATATCAAGATCCCGCTGACACTAAGATGAACAAATTACTGCACTCAACCACCTCCTGAATCCAGTCAACCTTGCTTTTCTTCTGAGAAATGACAGGCTTCTAGCATAGAGTAGTGTATGTTGCACAGTCCTCAGAGGATCATTTAAGCCTATAGACAGGAAAAAGCCCCTAACAAATATCAGGTATTAAGTTAACAATCTGGGAAACTCTTTACAGTGAAAGCATTGACCATCATTTGGAACAGCAACAGGACCAGCAGCAGGAATACCTTTAGAAATGGGGGATTTTCAGCTGCTCAGTTTTATTCACCGGCTTAAACTGGAATAAAGACAGCAGAAAAACCTGGGAAAAATATAATAAAATAGGAAATTTATTTTTCCACATTTTAGATAACGCTGTTTCCATGTTTCCTGCCATTCCCAAAGTATTTTCAAAAGGTGGATCTTTTTTCCATATCCCTTCCCTCTTCTTTGGCTGGGGTGGGCAGTAGCAGTGAAAAAATAGAGAGCATATTCATCTTCTATGACACAAAGCCCTAGATCAGGTATTTTTTGCTTAACATTACCTGTATTGAAGTGTGATTTTTCTTTGACATCATTTGTATTTCTTGAATTTCAGGCTCAAGATCATGCCAGGACTGACAGACAGCACCTGGGTAAAAATGATGTGATTCTTTCAGTGCTGTAATTTCCCATGTATTCAGCTTTGTATTCAGACAGAGAAAAAAATTATTCACAAGCCAAGACACTTTTGTGAAGCTGCTGATTAGGCCATGGTTTAAAAA
This sequence comes from Cyanistes caeruleus, assembly GCF_971803275.1. Lineage (NCBI taxonomy): Eukaryota > Metazoa > Chordata > Aves > Passeriformes > Paridae > Cyanistes > Cyanistes caeruleus. Next base: position 37,022,624 of record NC_141703.1, read on the forward strand.
TGGAGAGTAAGGAAAAATGCGCTCGTTCTCCTTCACGGTTGTGCACTGAAGCATTGACTGTGGAGGGCCTTGAGACCAGTTTCAGTGCAATCAAAGGGGCTACACCTGTCTGTGTCTCACTCTCCTGGAGCTAGGAAAGGAAGCCAGCTTTTAACACAGTAGTTCCCCAGTGCAAAAGAGAAAAAAATAATTTGCAGTATTAGATCATGGCTCACCTTGGCTACGTGCCAGAAAGAGAAAAGCTTTCATTGGTGCTGCAGTCCCAGAGATGCTGAGTGAACAAGCCTCAGAGAACAATTCAGACATGTCTTTATGGAACTAACAGAGAACACAGCTTTCATAAAACACGGGCCATTTTAACTTCAGACACTGTTAATTCAAAGGGAAAGCCTTTTAATTGTGTTATTTTATCAACGGGAGGACAAACAAGGTTAAATGGTGATAGATGCTGAATTAACAAGCTATTTGCCTGCAGCATTTTTTTTTTGCTGGGAGGAAAAAAAAAGCTGTAATTATTCTTCAGCTTTATGTAGGGAAACTTTCTTCCTACTTTTCACTGTCAGGCTCTTCCAATTGATTTTATCATAATTCAAATACATAGCAAAATGCTTCTGAGCACAAAAGCAGAGGGCTAAGCCCTACTCTCTTTCATTACACCAGAGAGCCACTAAATAGCAAAGGATTTTGATTTAGATTCCTGCATTAAAATTAAATCACACATCCTAAGGAAAAATGATCCGTAATAATGAAAGTCACACACATGGGGATTGAAAGTGCTATTGAATAATGAAGAAAACTATAGTAGCAATGAATGTAAAGGGCCACTATACTTTAATGAAGAGATATTTCCGAAACAAATGTCTCCCTTCAGTGTTTTCTATTGATAGTCTGAATATTATAAAACAAATTATGTGAAATATGAATACCACAAAATCCAAATGAATTACTTACTGCCTCTTGATTTGAGTTACAACATTTTTATGTCTCTGCTGTAGGAAAGAGTTACAGGTAACCACAGGTGATTTTTAGTGCAACCTGCAGGTCAGTACAAATACACTGTTTTCAGTGCCCAAGGCTGCAAATGTACTTCCATTTTGCAAACTCCTACACAGTGACACTGTGACACCTACACAGTGGGCATTGTTTAGTGAGATCATATGCAGTTCCAATATTTACGTCTTTCTTTTGCCTTCAGACCCCCTTTACTGATTTTATAGATTAAAATATTTTTCCCAATATCAAGTTGTTAATCTCGCTGTTTTAAATATGTCTGATTTTCCATTTCAGGATCTGTAATTTCAGTTTGATCAAATAATTTTTAAAATGAACCTTGGTAGTAACTCATTTTTAGCACAAAGCTTTAGTTTTGCAATGTGGTAGTAAGATTCTTTGGGAAAAAATCATGAGATCTGGCAGCATCAAAAATTTTTATTTGACTGGCCACAAACAGTGAATAAATGAAGACTACACAGAGCAGGTTCATGCCACATTTTCCCGATGTCTGATTTGAGCACAGTGTTCTTAAGTCCCACTGTTTGGTTACCTTTTAGCACTGCTAACAGAATGATAAACAGCATAGCATTGATCCTATTGCTCTATTACTTTTTTTGAAAGGAGCCTGGTATCTCTGTGCAGACTCAAAACCCACAAAAAATAATTTTCTATCACTTTGTCAAATAATAACAATTCACATGGAAAAGAAAATCAGTAAGTGCACAAACAAATCATGAGCCATGATTTTTTTTCTGAGGAGTACAGTTACTACAATCACTATGAGGAAAAATCACTGGAGATACTGTTTTGCATCTGTTATCAGTCTTTTGTGAGAAAGATAAAGGTTTTGGGGTGGGAAAGAGTATGGGGATAGGAGCTTATAGCTCTAAAGCATAGAGGAAGAAAGTACTTCTCAGTTATATATCGATTAGGTCCATTCAGGCTTCAAAAATGTTCCAGAATTCTTATTTCTTAATTTCATTTTGTCATTGTATATAACAGCGAACAAAGTTCCCTTTCAAAATGGAAAGTTATATCTAAGAAAGGGACCAAAGTACACTCTAAAGTATTAATGTAACAGCAGATGCAACCCATTAACCTCGTGGTTTGGAAATTCAACTGAGATATGGGAATTATCAGTTATTGTCAGTTATTATCAGAAATTATCATTATACATCAAGAAAGATGATTTTTGAAAATTATTATTGTTATTTTTATTGTTATTTGTTGTTGTTGTTTTTAGTTTTGTTCTTATTATTGTTAATAAATTCAATTAACTGATTAATTTTAAATGCATAAATGAAACTTGTCACAGACATGAAAGATTAAGAGCGCTGCTTCTTCCGCACTAATATATTACCATGATAATTTTCGTATGCTGGTATCCCTGAAAATACTATACATTCTTTGCTGTTCTTTAGGACAACTTTAAAACTATAAAAAGAGAACAAGACACAGCCCTTCTAGAAAACATGCAGCTTATAGTTTTTTCACAGTTGAAGCCTCCTCTTCTGGAAAGGCAGAATTCCAGTTGAATGATGGAGAGAAATGAATGCTGCTATCCCTGTTTTTGGTGAATGCTCTAACTATTATGATCTCAATAAAGATCTAGATTTTATTTCATATAAAATGTATATATACATATATATAAATTGTGCTCAAAAAATATCTGTGATTGAGTCTTAGAGAACTTATCTGTTCCCCTCCTTATTAACAGTGATGAGATTTAGATAAGAGCTGTGCACCTACTCAGATTCATACTCAGAAGTGTGGCAGGTTGAGGTAGCTGCTCTATGGAAAAATTTGGAGTCCCAACTTCACCTGGCTTGGAGCAAATTTTATTTTTTTTTTCTTCTGCAGTGCCATCTTGTTTTGTGAAGGAAATTTCAGGGTCCTAAACCAAAGAGGTGTTTTCATAATATTTCTTGCTATTTCTTCAAACCCCAGGATATCCAATAGTCATTAAAGAACTTTCCATTTTGGACTCACCATTCCATAAATATCTACCATGGGGACTGTTGTTCAGTTTCTTTGCCACTATTCATAATACCTAAAAGAGGTTTTTGGCCAGGTATGTTGCTGCTCTGCCCCACAAAGATAACACAGGCTGAAATTGGACAGGAAATAGCATGACAAAAACATAAGTGAGAAAAAACACGCAACTGGTTCTTATAAGCCCTGAATATTTACTTTTGGATACTGAATAAGTTCACCCATGTCAGTATCAGGGAGCACACCTTGTTACCCCTGTTATGTCAGTCCCCAGAAATGTTAACTTTCCAAATGTATGAGATTTTAGATGCAGATCTTACTTATTTCAGCAGAACAGATGGGTACGTTTGCTATTCAATAAACATACTAAGAACTCCTTTCACACCTCTAACAGTCACAGCTTTGCACACCCATGTGCTGTACATCTGTGGATTATTGGCAGGGAATTTGGCTGCACAGTAGGAGTATCTCAGGTTTAAAAATTTCCCTGTATCTATTCCTTCCTTGTGACTCCTTTGAATGTCTGTCTTCTCCTTTTGTGCATCTGTTCACAGCTTTGACCACAAAAAAGAGACTTGCGACATTTGCAAAAAATTTGAGTCTGGCAGCCTCCATGTGAGAGTGTAAGAGTGTTTATAAATGGGACAGGGAACAAAGTGCCTTTTCTTCTCTTTTTTTGTTCCCTTTTATTTATTTTTTTTTTTAGCAGATCACTTTTTCTCCTGAAAAGAGTAGGTACAAAGCTGTAAGCTTATTTTTAATTGTGAGGTAGAGGAAATGCAGAGATGGGAGAGGGATGAATAAAAGAAGGAAAGAGTAGGATTAGTATTTTCCAGTAGTGCTATTTAGCCCAAATATGATGTTGTACAAATGTAGTTAGATTTCTTCCTGCTCTGGAACTGTCTTATTCAGCTGTGATCCCAGCATTTCAGTATGGTACTGCACTGAGAGATGCCCACGAAGCTCTTAAGGACCCTAAGTCTGTGTCTGTGATATCATTATGGCCTGCCTTCCTTTTGATGTGGTTCAATTTCCCTTCCTTCTAGGCAGAGATGAGCTTTCTGTTTTCTTCTCATTCAGGAACAAGTCGTAAGTGTTTATTCCCACATTGGATTATCTGTACACCAATAACTTATCCTTTCTATTTCTACATTTTCACTTTCCATCCTCCCAGCCAACTTAGTTTCCTGTTTGTCTGGGTTTTTTGTTAACCTGTTCTTTTCTTTCCTTTGACAATGGGAAGCATTTTTATCATTTTCATCTCATTCAGCTCTACTAAATATTAACTTTTTAAAACAATTAATATTGGCAGAGCGGGCAAGTGCAACTTCCATGGTGGTGATGAAATATCCAATAACAGCAGTGTTCACTTTCATGCCTAGTAAAACAATATGTACATCTCATTTTATATCCTTCTGTACACTGACCCCTGAACTTTAATACAGACATGTTCATTACTTTATACAGTGGAGTAATTTCTATAGGTTGTTACTGACTACTGCATGAGACAAGTTGTAGTTAGTAACAGTGTTACAATACTGAGTTTTGTTCTTTAAGTGATAACATAACACTTACTTTTTTTTTATTTTTTGAGTTATTACTCACAAGAGAGGACAACCAAGGACAGTACTAAAAATTCCACCTGGCCTTTTTTTGAAATCTCATCTTGTATCAACTCTTAAAACTGTATTTTGCTATTTGATTTCACCAGACAAGTTTAAAAGATCAGATTAACAATTTCAAGTTTGTTTCATCAAATATTTAGTAAACTGATACCAGTTCATTAAAAGGGACAGACATGAATATATTGACTTTTCCTCACTGGAGATATCCAAGAGCCATTTGGATACAATCCTGTGCATTGTGCTCTGGGATGACCCAGCTGGAGCAGAGAGGCTGAACCGTATGACCTGCTCTGGTCCTTCCTGCTGGGATTCTGTGACGGCTGTAAATAAGAACAACTAGACAATAACTTCATAATCAAGCAGAATATTTTTTACATTTTGAATCAATATATGTTATCAAATGTCAAATAGGTATCCTTTGTGTGTTAAATGCCGACATTGATATATTTTTGAAATATTATTTATTCCCTTTTCCTCTGGAGGGTTGGTACTTATCTTTAGCAGCAAAACTTTTGGAGTACATAAGATATATACAAAACAATAATACTTGTAAATATTTATCTTCCTTTGAAGTTCCTCATGAGACTAAAGATGAGCAATAACTGTGAATTTGTTTTGCTTATCATCAAAGTAGAAACAAGGAGAATATCACAGAGGGTATTCACAGAGCTGAATATGATATCTTTACCAATTTTTTTTTTTTTTCTGTGGTGGCTACTTCACAAAATACAACGTTCTACTTATATGAGTCTTATAAAATAGGTAAGAAAAAGTACAATAAAACAAATAAAGGGAAAAGAACAATCTAGAATTTGCCTTTTGAGTTCTTATTTTACTAACCAAACATAATTATCTTTAAAATAATTTCAGATATATTTTATGTATAACAGATGAAATTGACAAAGGAACTAGATTAGAGTTGGAGACAGTAGTCAAGTTAATAAAATTTCCTATGGCAATCCATTCAATCATCAAGTGTACATTGATGAAAATGCTTAGCTTCAATGATATGTTGCTTATAGACTGAGTAAATTAAATTAACTTCAGAGTGTATCTTATTAGACTTTGAAAAAGAGTCATTAAGTTACTTCTGGCCTTTGAATTAGGAGAGTGAATTAACAGAAGGATGAGAAGTTGCCAAATCTTACTATCAAAATTTTAAATCTGTCAAAGATAATAATCTTGCATTTAATTAAAAATAATAATTAGGAGTCATTGACCAAGGATTTACTGCATCAAGTAACTATTCAAAATGCTATTTATATAACACATGAGAATTTAATTATTTTTTTAAACTTTAAAGAATATTACTTACTGATTTAAAGATGGGGACATGAAAAAGGGATGAGATACAAAGAAATTATGTTAGAAACACCAAAGAAATAATATATAAGAAACTTTTTCAGTGACAGGACTGAAGCACTTCGTCATTCCAACAAGAATAAAATTATTTTACAATCCTCATTCATGTTGTGAATAGCATTCACTCAGGCAATTCTATTAATTCAGTGATACTTCTTCAGTGTTAAGTACCAGCATAGATTGCAGTTTCATGCCTTAAATGAAAAACTGAAGTGAGTTGTCATTCATTTATTCATTTGAAATGCAATCCAGTGCACTGTACATTCTGTAGATAAATGGAATTTGGTTTTGATAGACTAGTTTAGATATGTCAAGCTTTCTGGGTTGTTTTTTTGGTTTTTTTTTTTGGTGGGTTTTTTGATTGATTTTTTTATTTTTTGAGGGGGGAGTGTGGTAACTATGTGACTGAGATAATAAAAGAAAAAGAAATTATTCAGGCAGTTCAACACACACTTTTCTGGTCATTGCTTCCTTTTAAGCTCTCTGTTCCTCTGTTCACCTACAACATAGACTCACACCTTAAGTTCAAATGTGCTAAGATCTTTAATGTACTTCACTCAAGTAAAAGGAAATTATTATCTCCATTTCAAGTGCAAGCAATCTTGAACATCCATGGAAGCCCTAGGTCACAGAAAGATTTAAGCACCTCTAGTAAGCTGAGTTTTTTATCCAGATCCTCTAGATGTGCTCTTTTATAACTAGAAAAGTAATAATGGATTTTATATACTTCATGTATCATCTATATTATTTATTTATCATCAGTAGTAGAATGAACAGCGACTTTTTGTATTATTTATCTATACAAATATGTGTGCATAATTCTCTGATGCTTTTTGGTTTTCACCACACAATTTACCAGATGCAAAACATATGTGAACCAATATTTACGTGCAGGGTTACTGAAATCTGTTTACTACTGAGGCCATAAGTATTGATAAGACACAGTTTTTCCACTCCACAAGCTATATTGCTGCTTGCATTCTCTCCTACATACATTCTTCATTTTTCACCCTCAGCTTCTTCCTACCTGTGGGCAAAAAAAGGAATGAACATCCAAAACCTGCACCAGCAGCTACAGATGGAAATGGCAGACTCAGAAACCTCATCAGAGATGTTGTCTAGAACTGTGCAAGGAAAAATGTCAGGGGAAATCAAATGGAAGTAAATTCAAATATGATAAATACAGAATAAATGCTCCCAAATCATCAGATTCAAGTATTATAGGGAATAATGTTAGATGTTGTTCACACTCTATGTATCTCTCTACATCAGGATTTGGTCAGGGAATTAGTTCTTTCTTTTCTGCATGCTGAAAATCCTACATTTACTGAAGTCTTGTTAAAATCAATTATCATCAGTTAGTAGCATAAAACCTCAGATAAAATTTTAAGTCCTTAATACATTAATATGAAAAATTCTTATTATTTGATGATTTACTAAAGGATATATTTAATCAGAATTCTGATTTTCATCCCATCAGAATGTAATAGACCTAAAATGCTGTTGGAAATCACATGTGGCAAGTAATTGAGTCCTTTTGTTTTGATTAGGGTCTGGCTAACAGACCAGTACTAATTTTATTTGATAGCATGTCCCATTCCTACAATTAACTTGTAACTGACCAAACAAGTCATATGACTCTTTAGCCCATAACAGACTGAAATATATCTGATGCATTTATTTGGCAGAATGTCTAAAATTATTATTTTGTTTATTACTCATTTAACAGTTTAAATTTAGACACTACCAGACTATCTATTTTCTAGTGAAGACTTACTTAAAAACAACTTCCTCTATTATAGTACTCAGGATCTCTAATGTTTCCAGAAGCCTGCTTTTTCCACCTTTTCCCTGAGAGGTAATGGACTCCAAGAAAGTATGCCTCAAAGTGTGTCTAGTTTTACTTCTGAAGCACTAGAATTCTATTCTCTTTCTCCCATGTTTTTTTCACAAGAAAGAAGTAACAAAGATTGAGAGGAAATATCAGTAACTGAACTACTATTATCCTTTCTGGAGGGGGGTGGGGGGTGGAGGAGCAGGGAAAGGATTGTATTTCTGTGCTTGTCTTACTTTAGATATCACCTGTGCAGCTACAATTTAGGGAACTGTCTTGAGACCAGCTAGGAGAAAAGAGAAATACAAATTGTCAGGGTCTTACTGCATTTTTCACCTGCCTCAGTTTTTTATTTTTGGCTCTGACAAGGAAAACAACTAACTGTTTCAATTTAACATAAATTTCACAAACAGTTCTTCTTTTACCATACTGTGAGTTCCAGAGACATCTAAGACAATTAAGAGGAGCAGTTCTAGAATAACTTGTGTTTGTATTCTCAGTGACCTCTGCAGTGTGTGTTTTTTCTGTTTGTGTATGTCTGACTCCTTTTAAGCATGAGCTGATTCAAATCTGTTTTGTAATAATCTGACATTTTAAAGTCCAAATAAATTTATCTCTGTGAGCAACAAACCAGAAATTCTTTTGGATTTTTCATTTTAAATGGCAGGGAAAAAAGTAGAATTTATTTACTTTGCCTCTATGTTTTAAGGTGAGGCTATATTTTCAAGGAATTTAGAAAACCCATGTAAATTTTATTCACTTTATACAAGGAAGTAGTACTATTAAGTTTTGTGTGATTTCTTTTAAAAGATTGAATCAGAACAATGGGGGAAAGAAGAAAAGGGTAAAGTATCTCAAATTATATTCATTAAAATAGAAATAGTGATGTCAACATCCTCTCTGACATATAAAAGCCTAAAAAGAAATTATTTTTAAAAATTTTATATTACCTATGTGCCATATACATATGCATTAGTTTATGACTGCTCTTCTGTGATATACATAGCAATTTTTTATCTATCAGCTGCCATGCCTACAGCTTCATTTGTTCTCTTATTTTGATTGCATGTATTTTGCTCATGTGTTCATCTATCAAATTTAAAATGTCTGTATCTAATTGAATTTTTAACAATGGGAGTTGAGTTTTTGTAATCCTATTTGCTTGTCCCTTCACCTAAATTTTTTTGTTAGGGTGATTGTCCATCAATGCTAGTGACTTGAATGGGATGATTCACGTGGCAGCCATTGATTTTCACATCTAAATTTGCATGTGTTCAGAATACTCTGTAAGATCACAGAACCATATAGTATCATATGAATCTCAAATAATCTTCCAATTATTTAAGGAAATCTTCCAATTTATTTAAGGAAAAAAAACCAACCAAACAAAAGAAACCCAAACCAACAACAGAAAAAAAAACCCCAACCAAAAAAAAACCCAAAAAAAACAAACAAGAAGAACCCAAAAATGCAAAACCCCCAAAACAAACAAAAAACTACATACCAAAACCCTTCTAACAGACCTAGCAATATATCTTTTCCTTTTTTCAGTCATTTCTTTTGCCTTCTTTTGTAAATTGAACTAGTTAGATCCTAGGATAATGTAAGAAAGATTAAAAAATGATTCTAATCCTAAAAGTCAGTCAGAACATAAAAAACCAGTACCATCAGGTGGAAGCAACCCTGTAATGAAGTACTAAACTTGCACATTCAAAATTCTATTCCAAAAATGATAGATCCTCTTTTGAAATTTAAATTAAATTAAATTAAATTAAATTAAATTAATCTTATTTCATATTTTTTAAAATTCTAATAGATATTTCTCCTTTTATAAGCACTTGTAATCAAAACAATTAATTTTTAAAAATACTGAGGACAGATGAGTTACTGTGAAAAGCTTCTTATCTATAACCAAAAGATTTAGTCAAAAAATATTAATTGATTCATTGATATACCTGTGTTATTATAGAAATCACTTTCCCCACTCTTTCTTATTGCTGACTCTGGCAAATGTTCTCTACTCTGGGGTGGAAAGACAATACAGGGGAATCTTATTCAAACCACCATTTAGGTTACAAGCACCATCATGACTAGAGGGGTCAGAAAGAGTCTATAAAATAGATTGTCATGAGATCAATTTAGGAAGATGGGTAAAGGAATGAACTGATGAAGCAGTACTATAAGACTGGGACTGAGTTATGGAGCAAATGAGAGATGTGCCAGATTTCTCCCACACATACAAGGCTGCCAAAAAGTGTGTGGAAGCCAGTGGCTTCCTGCTGACTTCAAAGGCTTTGGATCAAATTCTGAACTCCATTCAAAGCTACTTTGTTTATGTCTCACATTTCTCCCTCTGAAAAATAATTATTACATCATATTTTCTCATTATCAAACATTTAGTCAATTATTTTTTCCTCATTATTTATTATTAATTCATTTTTGCCAGTGTTTAGAAAACTCTTGCTCATTCATTTTCATAGAAATTTATACATATCAATCATTGTCTCTTGAAAATTCTGTATTCTATTTCCTTTCTTATTTTTAGGCATGCTGCTGACATATTTCCTTCATTCACAACTCTTCTACAGCCCAAGGTCAAATTCTGTTCTTGAACTAATTACAAACTAGTTCATATTTAGAACCAGTGCAAATAATATTGTCAGCAACACTTGATGACTTATTGTCATCACAAAAAACATGATGACAAACAGCAGAAGTGGGGTTTTTTGCCTATAAATTCAAAAACAGTCTTGGTATCAAAATCTGTTCTGTCTTCTTTTTATAGGATTTTTTTAGTTATTTTAATACTATTTTGTTGATATTTATTGCCATTCAATCCAAACAGACTTTATTTTCCATAGATACATTGACATTAGCAGTTCAGCCTGTGCCAGGAGTGCATGCCAGAAGCAAGTCTTCCACACATCCACACAGAACAAGCAGCACAGTGGAATAGGAGACATTCTATGAAGTGAAATAGGTTGCTGAGGACCCGACACAGTACAAAGTGACCTTGAAATAGCTCTAGTCTGTTCTGAAGTTGCTATCTGTAAAGTGCTTTTCGATTTAGTTTCATCAAAAATGATACATTTTCTGCTTTCTATGATTTCCCTGCAATAAGAAATAAAGAACAATGAGGGAAAAGAGCTGGGAAATATTTTTCCAAACTTATGCCTGATCCAAAAGAAGATGTAGGTGTGATCTGTTGGGTTTTGATTCACATTATGGTGTGGTCTTAGAGTATATGACCTGGAAGCCTTTCGACAGCAAGTCTTCTGGAAAGTGTAATTTGGGACCTGGCCTAGCATGTTCAAATCAATTACTAAAGGAAATTTTGACCATCACCCCAGAAATACTCCGAAGCAAAAAAAAAAAAAACAACCCAACACATATAGATTGGTCAGGTCCTCAGCACTACTTATTTCTCTCTATAGATCAAGTAATTCTCTGTGCTACCTGCTAATATGGGCATAGGCTACAGCACTGCAGTGGGCAACATCCCTTATAATTTTATCTATGATCTCTCCTCTCATTTTATTTTTAGTCTTGGTTTTTATTTACTTCATTGACTCCTATTGAAATATTTTCTTGTTATCCACACCCTACATCCTTATCTCTATACTGGAGAGAAATGGATTCGATGAGGGGACTGTTAGATGGGTAAGAAAGTGGTTGGATGGCCATATCCAGAGGGTTGTGGTCAATGGCTCAGAGTCCCAATGGATATCAGTGACAAGTGGTGTCCTTCAGGGGCCTGTATTGGGACTAGTATTATTTGTTGCCTTCATTAATTATATAGATGGAGGTATTGAGTACACCCTCAGCAAATTTTCAGATGACACCAAGCTGAGTGGTGCTGTTGACACACCTGAAGGACAGGATGCCATCCAGAGGGACCTGGACAAGCTCAGGGAGTAGACCCATGGGAATCCCATGAGAATTAACAAAACCAAATACAAGGTGCTGTTCCTGGGTTGGAAGTTTCCCCTGCAGCAACACTGGGGATAAACAGATCAAGACCAACCCTGCCCAGAAGGACTTGGGGTGTTGGTGGTTGAGAGGCTGGACATGAACTGACCATGTGCACTCACAGTCCAGAAACGTGTCCTGGGCTGCATCCAAAGCAGCGTGGGCAGCAGGGCCGGGAGGAAGATTCTGCCCCTCTGCTCTGCCCTGGTGACACCCCACCTGGACCCCTGCATCTGGCTCTGGGGTCCCAGCACATGAATGATTGACCTTAGAGTTCCTTGGAGGAAGGCCACCAAGATGATCAGAGGACTGGAGCACCTCTCCTATGAGGAGAGGCTGCAAAAATTATGTTTGTTCAGCCTGGAGAGGAGAAGGCTCTGGAGTGGCCTCATAGCAGCCTTCCAGTAGGTAGACTATGAGAAATATGAAGTGGTACTTCTTACAAGAACATGCAGTGCTTTGAGGAAAGGAGCATTTCTGTATCTACAGGATGCACATGCATTATTTCTTGCAATACGGGGTGTGTGTGTAGATATATATAATTTTGTTTTTTCTGAATTTGTATGAAGTGACCATGAGTGTATTCATCAATACCTAATAGATGTTAGAGTACTAAGGGCAGATAAGTAGAAGACAAGAGCACTAAATTTGTCAGAGCTCTTAGTCTCAAAAATATATTCTTGTATTAATCTTGGGACTACAACAAGGAAGTTATATCCTCTACCATAAGGATGTAATCCTTCATTTCTCACCATCAGTTTTGGTGGGTGCTTTTTATAGCAGGGAAAGGTCTTTGTCCACCTCTCCAACACAAAATGCAGAGTGTAAAACAGTCACAGCACAGACTCTTAATCATTTTCACTCTAAGAACATTTTGTATTTTAGCATCCAAGTCCCCAGAGAAGAAGACTAAATTAGATATATCAAAGTAATGAATATTTTCTTCAAATGATAAAGTTATATGTAGTCTGTCCTGAATTGAAGATAGCTTTTCTATTCTTTTCCCTTTGAGTTTAAGTATCTCCCAAACAAGATATAAGATGTAGCACAAAAGAAGTGTAGCTGAAATACACAGTGATAATTTGAAGCAAATTATCAAGTAGAAGTAATTTCAGAAAAGTTAAAAATATTTTATGTTCATTAGTTATTTCTGGACAATTTAAGCCACACAATCAAATAATTAATATTTCTAAGACATTTAAAGTCCCATGAAAGTGTTCAATGATTGCTGCATTGAGACAGCAAAATATGAGAAGGATTTTAATACTCAAAAACTCAGAAACTGTCATTCTATGTACATCCCTGAGTGGGTTGATAGTTTTTTCAGACCTGCTTCCAACAGCACCTTTCTAAGTTATCCAGGAACTTGTATATAAACATGACACTTAGGAACACTAATATTCTGTGGTTTATTTTATTTGCTTTTTTTTAATCATTATTAACATTAAATTCATGGTACAAGAGACAAAATCTCTTCTGTAGTAAAAAAAGATATTTTTTTGCTTTATTCATACAAAATAAAAATTTGAGGTCTATGATTCCTGATACATGAAAATTTTAGTTGCTGTTTATTAGACTTTAAGGTTTATGTTATCCAAAGAATGCAGTATGTTAACTTCACTTTTTCTACATATTAACTCAAATATTAACAAGTTTAGCATTTACTCAGCAGTAATCCTGACCATACCTTAATTTACTCTAAGCTTTTTCTGTAAAATAAGTTTTGCAGGACTCAAATCTGAAAAAAAAAATATCAAATACACTGAAAGCTCAATCTTAGCTCCTCTCAAGATAATATTTTTCCATAATATTGCTTCATTGATAAAAAAAGTTGCAAACTTAACTGAAAGAAAACTCAACAATAAATTAAATAGATAGTAATTTCACATGCAATTGTCAATATTCTGCTATGCATAAAGACCTTATAATCAGTTATGCAAAATCTATTTTATTTTATGTAAACCCTGAAGCAGATAAATAAATTATAAATGTAGGTCTCATATCAGGAAACATACCCAGAGTAAGCACATTTATCTCTTTTTTCAAAATATTTTGGGTATTAACCTTCACCTTCTGAATATTGGAAAGAGATTTTCATTTATTTTTATTATCACTTTTAATGAGATTAGGTCAAATGTTATGTTTCAGCTTATTTAAATTGTATCACAAAGCTGTTTCAAATCTTCTAAATAAGAGAAATAATAAGTTATTAAAAATAATTTCACAGGTAAAAAGGAAGCACATTCCAATTTCTTCTTTTTTTATCATAATGTTTTACAGAAAATGTGAGGTTTTCAAAAGCACTTGAGAATTATTTTATTTCACAACAATTAATAAAAGCTGTCCTCAAGACTGTGGTTTAAGAGAACTGTATCAGCTCCACACTCTCCTACACCCTCACAAGACTGTTTATAATGATCCCTATGACTTGGGGCTGTCAAGTGAGTTCTTCTAACAGCCTGATATTGCATCAACAAGCAGAGCAAATACTGTCAACAGTGGCCCTGAAAAACGACAGAGACCTCGAGGCACATTTGTCCTCTACAGTGCAGAACACAGGTACTTAACACTCAGACTAACACAAAGTCTTACTCATTCTGAGAAGACCACACAGAAAGCCAAGCTAGGAAACATTGTACTTTTCAGCCTTTCCAGATCAGGTCCAGTAGAGGGGCAATCAGCACAAAGTCCATGCAAAAGTGCTGCAGGAGGTGGCCTTGCTGTCATCACCGGCTTCTTGTCTTTAAGCTCTGTCTTCTATTGATTCCTTTCTTAGCTCAGCATGAGATGAGCTAGCTGAGGTGGCTCTATGTTACAGTGTGCTTTAGCCAGGCTGAAAGACATAATGCCATGAATTTTTCAAATATCTACTTTGGTCTCTCAGATGGAAGAGTAAAAAAAAAAAAACAAACAATCTTGATAGCAAAAATTTGTTTGAAACGGCTGAAATTTTGGTGCTCTCAAAATTGGTTTCTGTGTCACCTATTTTATATCAAAAGACTAATAAACTCCATGGAATAAGATGTAGGCTCCATAAAGTGTAAATCTCTATAGTTTTACACAAGCAAGACAAGACACAAAGTGATTCTAAAGCAAAGTCAACATCTTTATACTTTTCTGTGAACAAGAACCATTAAGAAACATTCATTTTAGATTACAGTCTATCACCATATGTCTACTCTCCAGGTGGGTGTGAGTTTTTATCAATGCTGATAAATGCATATTTATGCATATATATGCACTTTTGTGCATTTCCTTGATCTTGAAAGGACTCTTTTGGACTCTGCAAGCCTCTCTGAGGCTAGTTAATGGTGTCTCACACTGGATCAATTGCTCAGCCAAGTCAAACATGAGAAAGCCTTGTCGCAAAAAAACTCTGATAATATAAAACACAACAAGAATTTGGTTACTTTGTTTAGTTTTCTTCAAATTAATTTCTTAGTTTGTGATTATTTTGTCACATACTAATTTTGCATGCAACACTTAATAATTGAAACTTTGCTAATAGTGTTTGCTTCATTTTAGCTATCTTAATGTCAGCCACCTGCAACTGATATATCTATTGTATTCTCCAATTATGTATGGATAATTATATGACAATTTTCTTCAGTTTCTTTTCTTTGAGTTGTAAATTGTATTTTTTAAAAGAACAATTTCTATTATTTCAGACTGCAACCAGGAATAACGAGTAACAAATATTGAAAGGAAAAAAAAGGTTAGTCAACATCTCAAAATCCCAATGTGCAAGCACATTGTTTCTGTGGGAGTCATGAGAAAATATTCCTTTTCATTTGGACAATGACTAGTCACTGGTGATTTTGGAATTTCACAATTTTACAGTACTTCA
Source organism: Cyanistes caeruleus (assembly GCF_971803275.1). NCBI lineage: Eukaryota > Metazoa > Chordata > Aves > Passeriformes > Paridae > Cyanistes > Cyanistes caeruleus. The sequence continues at coordinate 37,038,246 of NC_141703.1, forward strand.
GGAACTTCTAAAAGTATAAAGCAAGAAGCCATTTGCTTTCCTCATGGTGGCCTAAAATACATGCAGCAGTAACCACTAGCATGTTGACCCTCCATGAGCTATTAGATAAAGTTATCTTGTAACATACCAATGCAGTATTAATTACTTTGTAAAAGCAAATCCCAAATTCTACTCCCCAACAGATAGATACCTTACTTGACTGGAGAATGGACAGGTTTTCCATGCACTCCCATCCCAATTTCCATAGTACGTGAGTTCATACACTGAATGCAACTTCACCAGCAGCAACCTTCCTGGGGACTCCAAGCCCCCATAAGGACACACCAGCCCCCAGGGAGAGGCACCAGTGCTGCCTGATTCTGCAGCAACCATCTCGGGGCCCTGCTGATCTCCATCCAGAGCTGACTTGAGCTCTCCTATGAGCCAGACGGCACTTGGGAAGGGAGGATTAAAAAGCCTATGTTGTCTGTGTCAACATTGTACTGTCACTGATTTTCATGCAAAAGAGTGTTAGTGCTTGTGTTTTAAGCACAACAACATTTACCAATTAATTCCTCATATATTTTATAGAAATTTCCTATTTTAGCATGGAGTTCCATAAACTCTCTTCCCTTTCTAACCATGGTGCATTTAATATGTACAGAAAGAATGAGGAAAAAAGTGTAAAATGTAATATTCTGCAGTGTCTATGATATGCAGATGCAATCAAGGTAATCAGCAATGCAAATAAAGGTATTTTTCTCCCTAAACTTTCCTGAATCCATATATATTTTCTGTATGCAAAAGCTACATATTGTCATGTTGCTATGCAATGGGATATAGCTTTAAATTTGCTACTTACCCCTATAAAAGAGCAACTTATTTTATTTCCAGTAACAAAAATATTTTGTTTTATCTGAACTTGGCAATGTTTCTTTGCTCAGGGGATATCTCTGTATATATCCTTTCTATTCTGCTTATCATCCAATGATGTTTGTAGAACAAACATTTCTATAGCTTTACATATAATTTATCAATATTAGAAAATCAGAGACAGGAATTAACATGCAATAAAAATATCTTGTTCTGGTCTGTTTCAAAAAGAAAATATTTTTACACTAGTAATACCCTCTAGCATTACTTGTAATGTTCCCCAAACTATTTTTATTTGTCTAAAATTATTCTGAGGAAAAAAACCTCCTGGGAGTTTCATCAAACCACACAATTTCCATTAAGTGGTTTTATGGTACCTTAAATAAAACAAACATAAAATCTGAGACATTTTGAAAACCAAATTTAGCTTATAATGTATTTACCATTGTATTTTGATGACTTTGTTGTAACTGTTAGTGGTTTCTTCCACATTTCATGTAATACTAATCTATTGGATAATTTTGGTCTATTTTTCTGTAAAACCATCCTTAAGTAGTAATTAATCCATTCTCATCAACATGTAAATTATTAAAACCAATAATAATATATTTAGGGATCTATTAATGCATTGGCCATGGTTTAATTATATTTAGTGTGACTCATCAGACATGTAAAATATTTAGAAGTTTTCTGCTCATAAAGTCTCAGGTATATGCATCAGTAATTTGACATTGACCTCCATGGGATTTTTCTTATTTACACCTTCTGAAATTTAGCTCTTTGTTCTCTCATATCACTCATTAATGCATATATTTATGTACACATTCACTCAAGGAAAACAAAAGTGTCAGCTCATGGAAAGCTGCATACCTCTGCACTGCCATATTCAAAATGAGAAAAGAAAACTCTAATCCCAGCACAGATACATATCATTTATTCTTTCTGTTTTTACACTTGACTGGTAGATTTGCACTAAACCAAGATATACCAAAAAAAAAAATTTAAAAAAAAAAAAATGAAGTTGATAATGCTAAAAATTGAGTTGTTTAGATGTGTTCTGCTTATTCCAATAAGTAGTTTTTCATCCAGGGAAAAAAGTTTCTGTTAATCTTAAACTACATTGCTAAAATATTTTAGAACACTTATTCAGATGTACTAAATATAATTGGGGAAACAGTGTGAGAAGGACAGAGAGGGTAAGATATACAATGATAGTATAATACACTTATATATAATTATAAATATATGAAATCTGAGATCTGGTATCTGCTTTCCCCCATAGGCAACAGGTACAGTGCAAAAGAGATCCTTTCACTGCCTTTTCATTCATTGAACCATTCCACTGGGATTTGACATTTGTTCTTAAGAACCTCCCAGTTCCAACAGAAGCAAAGGAAAAAAAGGAAGAAAAGAAAGTGCACAAAAGAGATCCATCAAAAAACCACAACCTATCTTATCTGCTTTGCTGATGCATTAAAGAACGCACTACCAGAAATTATTAACTACTCTCCATTCCACACTGCTCTCCTTTTAAAATGCTGTTACTTGAGAAAATCTGTTCTGTCCTACTGGATTGAGTTAATTTTTTATTTTTTTTTCCAGATCATTAACAACACTTTCTACCTTCTGAGTCTGGGACATTGATATTTGCAACTTTTTGACACTTTATCAGTAAAATACAAGTAGTTTCTTTATCACACTACCCCTGGAGTTCAACATTTTATCACCATTAAACAAGAGTTAACACAGCAATTTTATTTTGCAATTGCTATCCCAAAAGGAGTAGTATGGGGGGATGGAACTTTGGTCCTCACAATGTTGAACCCAAGTAAGATGGGACTTTTGTGTACTGCTGTCTGAACACTGGCAGCCATGCCTCTCCCCAGTCTGCACTAACAGAATGACTACTGTCAGAGCTGGAAGATGTTAAGTATTAATACTGACGTGGCCTTCAATGTGCATAAGATAAAGCCAAAACTAATTAAGAAAAATCAATAGAATAAAAGCTTACAACCTGGAATAGAACCAAAATGAAAGCTGAGTTCAGATTATTGTATGGATTTCTTATGGGCCGTTGTCTAGATTTTCTCAAAACTCTCTTCAGCAAAGAGGACGTAAGTCAAAATGTTGATGAAGCGCACACTTTGAGGTAGTATTTCAAATCTTGGTACAAGTTTCATTTTAGAGACAATAGAGGCTCTTTCTGAGGCACATTCCAATGAAAAGTTTAGATGCCATAAATCTTTTATTGGCCAGAGAAGGAACCTAGTTGATTAACTCACATCAGGTAATGTTAACCCTTAATCTAGTGAAGGCTTAACCTTTTTACCTATTTTGCTTGAACAAACGTTTTTGGTTTAATAAGCATTTTTAAATGTTTTTTTGCATCTTAATCAGGGTGATTCCATATGAAAACATGCTTACTTAAATGTGTGCAGCATTATAGTGATCAAATCTGTACTATCACTGTAATGTCTGTCAGCACAGGATTCCACTCTGCACTATAGCTTCAGGAGAATTAAATACAGCAGGCAAACAGCACTGGCTGTTTTTATGCTTTCTTTTCAGTCTCTATCATGTACCTAGAGATTATGTTCACCTTCTAAACAGACTTTTCTAATAATACATTTATTGCAAATTATTGTTTTTCTGTAACAATGGCATTCCAAAGGCCTCAAACACACAGCCAGAATAAAAAAAAAAAAAAATTAAAAAAGAGAAAAATATGATTCTTTGCTGCAGTAGCCATATCTTTTTGCAGTTCAAAACTACCATATTTCTTACCTAATTTTCCTGATAAATATCAGCCAGAAACTATTTTACAAATTTCAGTTTCCAAATTTCTGCAAATGCAATAAACATAAGACCTGTGCTATTTCATCTCCTAGAATCCAGATCTCTATTTTCAGAAATTAATCAATAAATCCTCAAAAACCTGTTATGATAAAGCCATTTTATTGTTTATATTTGCTCTTGGAAGGGCAAATACTACATACAAAAGTGGTCTGTTTGCTACTAGACGTGATAAAAAGGGAGATACTGTTTTCAAACATGACCAATTTGCCCATAGTCATGGATAATTGGATATGTAAAGTAAACCCTTGGCTAAACACAGCTGGATCACAAAGACAGGTGTGCTGTCAACACAAGTCTGTGATGTCACCAATTAATATTCAATTCCTGTGTATTTCAAAAAGGAGGAGACCCTCTCTTCTGTTCTCTCATATTAATGTGACAAATCCTTCCTATGAATGCTTTCTAAGACAAAAATGACATATAATTTTAATGATTCATTCATTGTGTTCACAGTGGCTATGATAGGACATGGAACTGATATTTTTCTGATATTCTTGATAGGTACATGAGTCATTTGAAAGACGAGTAAGAAGGAGGAAAGAAAAGAGAAACAAAAAAGTTGCTCCAATTTTCCATTCAAAAAAGTCTTTTACCCAGAAGAACTTGTTATCACTGCATTTTACTTCTTATTATTGACATTTACCTACCTTTACAACTCTGCCTAGAAAAGCAGATTTCAGAATCCTTCTGTCAGAATTCCAAAGAATACTATGGTATTCTTTGACAAGAAGAGTACAGAGCATCTAACATCAGAGACAAGCCCTCAGAGTTGCTTAGTGAAATAGAGACAGAAAGTATTGTCACATCCTAATAAAGTTTCTTGAATGATATGCAATGAGTTTTGTACATAGAATATATCAAGTCACTTTTGCTCCAGTTTCTTCTACCATGCAGACTAAGACCCCATAAGCATGATATCATAGAATCAAAGAATGATTTGGGTTGAAATTTGTACCATTTAGGCATACAAAGCAATTTTTAATTCATTAATATATGCAATAGCAAGGACAAATGGTATGCTATCTAAAACATTTCATGTTCCCCATACCTGATGCAGACCCACAACTTGATAAGTCTTTGAAAACCAATCACTTTCCAGCCTGATGGGGACAGATCAGCCCCCACAGATCCTTGGAGTATCTGATCCTTGATATTTCTGTTTTCCCATCTTTGATGACATTTTCCTTGGACCTTTATAACTTTGCAATGCAGAGCTTTTCCTCTTCTAACTTTGGGTCAGCTTTCCCTCAATATGTGTGCTTCTTTTTGGGTTCTTACCTGTATTGCATTGCTTTACCTCACATGTTTTCTCATAAAATAAAAATATCCTCAGTGAAACTAAGTGTGAACAGCCATGTCATACCTTGTGCCTCACCCTGAGGGCACCATGAGACCTCTCTGTCCTTGCCCACACCCTCAGGGTCCTCCTACCCCAAGCACTCTGTGAGAGGTCTAGAATTGCTCACTGGATGCAGTGGTCCCTCAAGAAGCTAGCCCAAATACTTCCATTACCATACAGTATGATGTTTTCTTCATTGCATGTGGGAAGACTTCCTAAACCTTTAAATGTCAGGTACACAGGGGTGTATGGTAAATGAGGACATCCCTCAGAAACGCTTTTCTCTAGCAGATGAGAAGCATCAGAGGCCCTGAGACAAAGAAGCATTTCAATAGTGTAATGGAGAAATCAATTCCAAATGAAAACAATGATAACTCATGGTTAAGAGGAAAGAGCAAAATAATACACAAACAAATGCCAGCTGTCCCAAAATGGAAAGGGTGCAAATGTATAAACATTTTACTTATAATAAAATTGATGCTATTTCTTGCTCTTACCTATAGGTTTATGACTCTGACTTAGAGTGTAAGGAAGATGAAACTGTTCTGAACATACACTGCATGCAGTTCAGACTCTTCCTTATGTCCCATTGGGACAGACACAAAAGGCTAAATAAAAGATTTCATCTACACAATAAGCAAAAAAAGTTTAGAAACACCTCCTATTCCCTATTTTCAAGTTTATTATTTTAAGAAGGATTAGAACTTTGATCCAACAGCTTATGGGAGGCTTTATTTCTTTTTATTTTTAAAAGCATATTTTTATATGGCAAAATATTAAAAAATAAGAGTGAGGAAATAAAATTGTTACTCCCAGTGTTAAAATAAAAATAAAATGAAATTAAATTGAATCAAATTAATAAAAAGCTTTCCTGAATCTTCAACTCATCTAGTCACAAAAAAAACTGCATTATTCTCTCAGCTCTTATTAAAACTACATTTATATTTATGTCAATATGTTTCCTGCTGCCTTGAACTCAAGGTTGTGTTTTGGCTTTAGAAAATGTTAAATGGACAAAGTAAGTGTGATTGTGGCCCTGATGAAGGCAGAGGAAGCTCTAATTCTTACTTTGATCAAGTCAGGATTCCAATTTATGGGAAAGCTTTTTTTTACCTTTTTTCTCTACCCATAATTTTCCTATTAAACATTCCCATTCCCATCTGTCTTCAAAACTCATTAGTCCTACATGACATTACCTCATTTTCGCGTTTGTAGCCCACACATCTTTGCAACCCTGAAGTAAGACAAAGAGCAAATCACAGATTACACTGATGTTAAACAATGCTGCTAGGGATAAGGATATGAATTGTTCATTGATAATGTAAAAGAAAAATTTAGAATATGCTGTGATGACTTAAGAAGCAATTGAAATCCATGAAGTACCCAGCTATGAAATCAACCAAGTTTGAACTTAATGGGGGTGAGAAAGCAGTCACTGCTTCATGTGACCTGAGTTGTATACACTGCAATGGCTGAAAATTATTGAAGGAAGCTGTAGAATAAGGTCACCTTTCTGCTTGATGCTCCATTCCACTAAGAATTCCTAACCAAAATAGTATTAGTGAAATGAAGAATGAAAAATTATATCCTATTTTGACATCCATGCTTTAGCAGAACTGCAATAATCAGAATAAAAAGGGCTCAAAAATAGCTACAAAATGCAGTAAAATTCATAGAACAGTCCAGGTAGCTACATTTTTTCCCCTGAATTAAACTTGACACGTAGCAAAGAATGGACTTGGTCTTTATGTTTAAAAAATTTTCAACCCAAAATTGAATGGCTTAATGGAGTACAGTGTGCCTGTTGGGAATGCTACTGGGTTCATGCAAATTTTCAAATTATATTGGGGTATTGTTTTGGAGCTGCATAATGTAAAAATGGTAGAATCATGTTGGGAATGTATTTAACAAATAAAATTGTAAACAGGTGGCTTCCAGTTCCTAATGACATTTCATCACACTCATGAGTACATTTATAGCCAATGAAGCCTAAGACTTGAGGTGACTTATTTGAGCTCCATAGAAGAAGCTTTAAGAATAGCTTTTTGCATAAATGGAAAACAAGATTACAATGTCTCACCAAAAAAATTTCAAAAGTCATAGTTAAATTGTAATACTGATCACTGCATATTCAAGAGCCCATGAGAGATGTGTGGATTGCTTTAGTTTCAATTATGCACTGGATTACTCCTAAAAATCCTAAACTTTTCTTAAAAATCTCAGACTACTAAAATTCTGAGCTAATAAGAATATTTCCAGAAGAAAGGTAGCACTCTATATTACAGGGATGAAGAATTTTATTTTAAAAAACCCAAACCAATACAAAAAACAGCGCTTGCTAAATTCACATATTTTTAAGAAACCAGTTCAAAATATTTTCTTCCACAACCTTTTCCTTCGCCTAGGTGAGAAATCCACTGGTTTTCACAATGTAATTTCAATTTGTCTGCTCTTTCAAATCTGCTATAACACAAAGTATTTAATAATTATTTTTAAGGAAACATTTATTAGTTACATATAAGTATATATCTCTGAAATTGAGTTTTAGTATTCCCTGAAATTCAGGGAAGAAAATGAAGAAAATTAAGGTTGCCTTTTTTTTCTTTTTTTTTTTTCTAATTATCTCTGCTTGTCATCTTATTAAAAATTCTCTAGCATGAATGGATCTTCTGATATTATGAACACTAAGTAATGAATCACATTAGAAAACGTTCATATTACAGTAAAATCATGTTTGAAGATCCTTATTTTCTATATATCATCTGGATGCCAAGATATTTTTTTCCATTAGTAGTTGCAGATGCTAATAATTTGGGTAATATTCTGGAATAATTTTCTCTGATCTCTTCTAAAGCTATAATTCCTAAAGTTCTTGAATAACAAAGTACAGAAGAGATGAAAGAACAAGCAAGACTAACAAATCCACAATATCTAAAATATATATAGCAACTTTCAAATCCTTTTATTTTCACACTTTACGAAATTGGCCTCTGTTTAAATAATACAATATATTCTTTATGGAAAAAAAGTAAAGAAATAAACAGGGAAGATTAGTGAACCTGTCTGATTAACAGTACTGGACTGGCAGGTGGCAAATGCATGTCTGAATTTCTAGCAGCACAAAAGCTTCAGTGCACATGATGATGATTCTTGTGTCAAGATAGACGTGAGTCAGGACCAGAGATGTAGAAAATTAGTGTTAAAATGAAAGAAAAATAGGTTTACAAATAGTATGAACTGTAAATGCATATTCATATAAAAGTATTCAATATATAGTAGATAATCATCTCAGTTATTCTATTATCTGGCTGGCCTGTCAATTGCTGATGTACTTCAAATAAACAGGTCTTAAGGGAATCCCATTCTGAATTATCTAGGTTATTTTTTTCTATTAAGATTTTTTTATCCAAGTTAATATTTTTGATAAATATTTCTTATGTAATGTGATAAAACACAGTACATAAGTCAATTCTTACTTATATGTCAATGATTATAGAAGAGACAAGAAACACAAATAAGCTAATAATTTTAACCGCAGGAAATAGGACTTTTTTTTTTCCAGGTCTACATCCTCATCACAGTCACTTTGATCTTATGAGAAAAAAAGGTCAGAATTTGCACATGTCAGCTTGTCCTACCATCACTTTCACAAAACAAATATGGTGGCTTAGTATATAAATGAACATCATTATTTTTCAAAAAAAATTGCAATCTTGATATATTATTTAAAAAAACAACAAATTTTTAAAAACAAATTAATCTGTCTGTTGGCTCGTGAGACTATTAAAAAAATATTTCTGTAAATACATTATCAACAAAAGCATGGCTAAGGACAATCTCCATCCTTTACTGGATGCAGATGGGAAGCAGAGTGATTAAGAATGTTACTTTCTTTATTAAAAAACACACTTTATCTTAGAGAAAAAAAACACATTAATTGTAGTCAACCTCAAATCAAATTTTTTCACTGAAAAATTTAAGTTGATGTATTTTGATATATGACTACAGTGATATGAACTTTTTCTGAGGAAGTACTAAAATAAAAAAGATACAAGAATACATACTCTTATTTATTGCAACAACAGTAGCAGTGTGACACTATGCAAACCTCTACAGAAATAACCTAACACCTGCTAAAAAGTAGAAGAGGAGAAAACATTGGCCATTGTTCATTATCTCAGGGTCCTGCTGTGTTGGGTTGGGCTTTGTGGGTGAGCAATTTTGCATGAAAATCACCTTTCTTTGTATACTAATGTTATTTATATTGTTGCTGTTAATGTTCATTTTCTCATCTCATGAGTGTTTCCAGATAACTGTCCTTATCTCAACCTGCAATTTTCACCTTTTTGTGCCTTCAGTTCTCAGCTCTGTTCCCTGAGTAAAAAGAGGGGGAGTAATCAGGGTCTGGTTTGGGACAGCTGCTGGGGAAAGGGAGAGGGGCAGGAGAAGGGGATGAGGGTACTAAATTGAAGTTACTAAATTGCCATTCCTAAACACCAGCAAGAACATTTAGGTATCAGAACATGTATGATCTCTACATAATTATGCCACGCAAAATGTAAGTTAAAAATAAATTTCATTTCAAAATATATAGTAATCTAAATATAGTACCTAATTGACACAGGTGAAGTAAGGATTAATAAAGTTTTGAATAAAAGTAGTCAAATGTATAATGTCCTTCACCTCTAGAGGTATATGCAACTTGTTCTGACACCAGTGGTAGATGTGATAAAGTTGATTGTACAAAGTTGTCATTTATTGATTATAGCAATATTGACAACCTTCTCTACAAAGAGAATGAGAAATGCATTTCAGGTCTCACAATTCAGCTTCTAGCTGTTATTTTGGTTATTTCTGTGGTTTAAAGGCATTGTCTGCAGATTCATTTCAGATGATTCAAAGACAGGTTTCAGCTCTAGGCTGAAACATCGTGGCTCATAACACAGTTAAAGAGAGCAACACACATAAACACATTCACTTCAAGCAGCTAAACACCCCTAGAAAATTAGATATTCAATAGAAGTTTCATCTTTTATACAATAACACAATTTTTTTCAAATCACAGAATTAATACTTGATGGATTTTTTGCTTATTTAGCATTATTTATTAATTGTATAGACTTGTTAATTTCTGCTGAAAATCTGGCTAGCTTGTGTTAGGCTAGAATGTTTTCTTCTTCCCATATGTAGAAAAAGCCTAAACAGACTAGATACACAAATTAAAAAAAAAAAGAAAAAAAAAAAAGAAAATCTTAAACATCAGAATTGAGATGTAAAGTCATTTTTTTTCCCAGTAAACTTTCATTTGTCAGTGTTTACTGGTCTCAGTGGACAGAAGCTGCCATCCCATTATTGGAACAGTCATCATTAGTTACATAACTATACTCGTAGCATTTCTATAGTTATATATGTATTAAGACTTGGATATGGAAAGATGGAATCTGGAATAATTTTTTATTTTATTACTTGAAAATTACTGGATAAATAAGATCTAAAGAGTGAAATCTGTCTATTTATGAAACTTAATTGTTCAATGAGAGATTTTTTCCATGCTTTTTACTCACTTCATTCTAATATAGCTCCAACAAAAGATCAATTTTGATGGTCATGGGAAGCAGACTAAGAATTATAATAAAATTTTAGATTAAAACCAAAGACAATTGATAAAACTGAAATCATCCTTTGGAATAGCTTTTTTTTCAGTTAAACATGGCTTATGGACAAAGGTCCTAAAATATTCTTTGGCATATGATCTAAGCTAAAATATTATTCTTAATTCTCAGTTAAGCATTCTCTCTTTTTTTTTTTTTTTTTTTTTTTTTGCAAAATAGAAATATTTGCCCTTAAATTACATATTTGTAGGGACCCCTGTCCTTCAGCCTGGACAAAATTAATTTTCCAGATTATAACAAACTTTTCAATGATAGTAAGTGCATTTGTCCTATCACTGGAAATATACAAAGTGAGAGGGAATGGACATTTAATAACCTGATCTAGTAAAAGGGTGTTTTGGAGTAGATGGTCTTTAAAGGAAGGTTCCCTCCAGAGCAAACCATTCTATGATCCAATGAATTCAGTGAATTGGCACAGTCTTTATCTTGTTGGACTATATTTTTGATACTTTGTATCATTCATTTTAATCTTAAAGTCATTCCAATAAAGTTACATTTGGGAAAGTATTCAAAAAAATTTAGGATTTTTTTTTTTTTTTTCCCCAGAAAATATATGAGTACATTATTCATTGTTTCTTGGTTCTTGGTTATTCTTCATTTTCTCATTTATAAGCATTTCCTGCAAAAAGACACACAAACATATGGTAAGTTTTTTGCATAGCTTTGGGTTTGCATCTTGTCCCCATTGTTTTTTTATATTTTCTGACAAAAAAGCACGAGCAAGTTATAAGTAGAAAAACCACAGAATCATGAAATGTGCATGGCTGGGAGGAACTTTAAAGACCATGTAGAACACCACTCTGACAATGGACTGGGTCACCTTTCACAAGTTTTCAAAGCTCCATCCAACCTGGCCTTGAACACTTCCAGGAATGGGCATCCACAGCTCCTCTGGGAAAAATGTTCCATTGTTCAGCCTAACAGCATAGCAGAGATGCTCAAGCTGTCTGGTCATTTTCATGGCCCCCTCTAGACCCACTTTAACTGGTCCATGTCCTTCTTGTGCTGGGGACCCCAGAGCTGGGCACACTTCTCTACATGGTCTCATAAAATCAGAGTAGAGGGTCAGAATCACCTCCTTCCACCTGCTGGCCGTGCTCTTTTTTTATGCAACCTAAGATATAGTTGACTTTTTCAGCTGCAAGTGCACAACTTTTTCTCCTCTAGGAAGGGAAATAACATATTTAACACAGAATACAATTACCTAAAAAGCAAAGCTTTTAGACATCACATTTAATTTTTGGAAAGGCTTACTTTATGAATATGATACCCATCACATTTTTAACAGAAGTTTTACATATTCATTACTAATATTTTATGATATGATCCGTGTGATTCTTTGTCTCAATAAAAAAATAAATCAGCAGTTTTTCAGTAATCAATTGGATTAATATTTTTTTTTCCTTCAAATTGCTAACTCTTGAACAAGTTCAGTGTCTGCTATGGGCACAAGCAGGAGGTTTGATCAAATTTGAAAGGAAATGCACTTATATTAATACATTAAACAAAAAAAGTGTATTCATATAGTCTGTGCCAAAAAAATGTGTTTTAATAATAGTCTCTATATACTGTGAGCCTCTTGCATCCAAGTGTTTCCTTCAGCCACATTTGTGATTACTTTTTTTGGTACCTGAGATTCTGAAAGCAATTAGCACACCCTTCTACACTGCCAAAAATCATGATAGTTTAAATTTATTTTCCACAACACAGCAGGCAAATAAATATTTCTGTTTTAACAACTCGGCATTCATTTATTTATACAAGCATTGAGTCTGTCATACTCATCTTACATGTCAGAAGCCCATCTTTTTAAAACATTTCAGTCTATCATTTGCTCATATTTTAGCTTTTTAGGATATCTGTCTGAGGATAATGTGCTAAGTTTAGCAGGTCAAAGACTAGCTCTGTGTAAAAACACTAAAGATATTTAGATATTTTTTTTTTTTAGCCAAGATACTGGGGAAAATAAATTGAAAAGCAGCCAGTTACTTGATTTAATTTCATAGTTTCTATCAGGAGCAGTCCAACAAAACCCTAATAACTCCCATTTTTCACAGAATGACATGTCTTCACTTCTAAACAAAACTAATGGGCAGTGGAAACATTCATACAAGGATCAAAATTTAAATGAATAATGTCGTTAGATAAAAAATGTTGAATTGCTGAGTCCATAAATACCTATTATGAAATTAATGGTGGGTGCTATATTTACTTCCTTTTAATAATCAGTATAACACTTTAAAGATATTATTTCTCTTTCATGCTATTTATACAGTGGAATTTGCATCTGATTCTAATCATAAAGACATCTTCTAGCCCTACATAATTGTACTACTTCATTGCTTGTCACGCTTCACCTACATTTTCTTATATTTCTCTTATTATAATATCAATTTATTTAAGTGAATGTTCAGATTTTTGTGGTATATTAAAAATGTTGCAAAGGGCTGCCCATATAGTGAAAAAATTATATCCAACCATTATCCACCCAGCCAAAAATTTCAGAGCTACAGAAAGTAGGTCATACCATAATAGTGACATTGAACTTTTCAACTGGGAGTAATTAGGTTTTATTTCCAGTGCTCAGTGACCTACTCTGAAAAATAAGATAATACAAAAGGTTCAGCTTTTGTTGTTGTTGTTGTTGGTTTTTTGTTTGGATTTTTTGGTTTTGTTATTGGTTTTTTGTTAGTTAGTGACTTGCTTTATTATTTCTTTCTACTGTATGTACCTTAAGAATCCATAAATGTTTCCTATCCAGAAAATAGTAGCTGACAGCTGTGTAGGGTACTTCTGCTGTTTAATATGTCATAAAGAATCTGTTGCAAGCCATGATGTTATCATTAGGGAACAAGGATAGTGTCTATTATTTCAGAAGCGAATAATTCAGCATTAAATCATTTCAACTGCAGTGTCACTTGCAGGGAAGAGAAAGCAGAAAAGTTACTGTGTATGAAACAAGCTTTGCAGTAATACAGCACAGAGGGCATTTGAAGCACACTTCCATGTGTACTCCCTCTAGGGCACTTTAGAAAGCTTTGCTTTTATTTAATGGCTGCTTCCTAATGCAAAGAGACATAATAAAATGTACTTGCATCTGTTAGCTCAGATAACAAGACACATTTTTCCTTTTTGGGGCTAGGGTGTTCTAAGAGCCTTTTGACACAATTCAGGCTACTGTGCTGCAACACGAACTTAATACTTCCCAAGAGTCTTGAATTTTTTATTTGTTACTAATGTCATTACAAGAAATACCCTCCCAGCCCCTTCTTTGGTGGTGAATTTGTCCTATGTATCGGTGTGTGCCGTGGCCTGCTGCATCATGCCAATGTGCAGTGTAATGCAACAAGAAGTGTAACTTTGATTGAGTGTGTCAGATGCTAAATAACATGAAAAGGCATGCATGAAGCTTTCACAGACAAGGGACTGTGCTTATTCAGAGGCAGACTGTTTCTCTGGCGCTTACATAGCTGTGAACTGGGAGTGGGAAGTCTGCAATGCCTCTATCCTGTTACGTGAAGCACACAAAGGGCAAGTTTTTAACATAATAAACCTGTTTCAGACAGTGTTCCCTATTTTACTAAACATGGCTGAGTATCCCCAGTGGATACAGAGATTACCAAGTGTAGTAGTATATGTTCAGCAAAGAGGAATAGAGTGTCAGGCACCCAAGAACTACAGATTTATTTTTTTTTAGTCATTAAGTTTTTTCAGAGAGAAAAGTATTAGTTTGGTTTTTTTTAAACATCATCTCCTTGAAATTCACAACACAGGAACACAGGATAAGCGCCCAGTGGCAGAATTAAGACTCAACCATTTTACCTCTGACTGTTTCCTGAAAAATATAATTACTTTTTTCTGGAAGCTCAGATGTCCTTTTTTTTTTTTTTTAAATGATAGAAATGTGAAAATAATTCATACTTTGACAATTACCTAAGAGCACCCTCATCTCCATATTCATTTGAGAGCCTAGTTTAAAACACATATTAACTGAAAAAATTCTCTTCTGTTTTGTTACTGATGGAATTATAACCAAAAAAATTATATACACTATCTCCACACTCTGACAATATTTGTGACAAAACAGAACAAGTCTTCAATGTACAAGCAGGCAGCAGCAGCTCAATACCACCTCAATTATGATCTCAAATATATTAGTGTCTGTATTCAAGAAAATAAACTTTTGTATTTTTACAAGACTTCAGAAAATTCAGTGGCAACTGACAGATTTTTATCTTGTTGATACTTATTCCCTCATATTTTTAAATAGATTAATTGTGAACGGTGCTCCTGAGAGGGAAAATATAATGAAAATATTCCTATTGCTTCTCAAACCCTAGGTCATAAAGTTTTCCTAAATATTTTCAGTTCTGCTGAATTGGGTGGAAAAATAGAAGAGATATTACTGGTGTTTTTGTCTAATTGCTACTCTGTCCTGCTCTATTAGGCAGAAGAGTGGTAAGTTTATTGCTTTAATTTCACTGATATATCGAGAGAAACACATTTCAAATCAAAACCAATCAGCAGGTCATAAGAGTTTTGAGGCAGTAGGAGGGCCTGTGCCTTACACCTCACTGATTACACATGCATTTGAGTTTATACCCATTCAGCAGAGTAAAGAATGCTATTAGCTACTTCAATGCCTAATGATCTATAAGAACATACATAAAATGGCATTTGGAAAAATCCTACCTGGTCAAATACAGTGTTTAGGAATGTTTGTTGCAAGAAATCTGGTTAGTTTCTGAATCCCTGTCTAGCAATTTTTGCGGAAATGTGTGGGATACCTACTGTGAATAATATTCTACAATAGCAGGTTTTCTTCATTTCAAGGCAGGTACAAGAAAATCCTACCATTTTGATTTCAGTTCTGGCAAAATATACAATTAACTCTGAAGCAGGAGTTGTATACAAACTCCAGAAGAAACTGTTCTAGAGAAGAGAACAGAGACAAAACCAACAGATGATATTTTACAGTGGAGGTTTCTTTCTAAAGGTTAAAACTTTAAAACTTTAAAGGTTTCTTTAAAGTGCATGCTTTCTATGAGAACAGCGGTACATGGAGTATATAATATTTTATACTTAATTTGCAAGACCACAGTAATTATGGTGTGTCTACAAAAGTCTGAGAGAAAAATCAGATATGAAAGGAATTCTAGAGTCTGTCTAAATTAAAGCATACTGTAAATTAAAACCCTTTTAAAAGGGTTTGCTGTTTAAAAATTATACAAAATTTCCCTTAAAATACTTCCAATTTAGGGTTCAAGGACATCAGATAGTTATTTTACATTATAAAGAGAAAATCTGTCACTTTTAAACATGGAAATACTTTTTATGCTGTGTTTAGTAGCAATTCACAGTATTCGGTAGCAATTATACAGGTGGTAAAATAAGAGTCCACAACACTTTCTGAATACATTTTACAGAGAAGGACAAATTTCAATTTTAATGTACTTTAAAAGCATCTGTTAATCACAGAACAGGCTACAAACAGACACCAAAGAGAGGATTAACACCACAGCTTGTACCTTATTGATACAAATCAATAGTGTTTGGACTCTGACACCACAAAATACGTTTTCAGTTTAAATGCCTGTTAAAACGTGCCATTATACCGCACAACGCTTTTCACACTTAAACAGTTTTTTGCAGCCCTAAATAATAACTGCTTCCATTAAATAATATTTATATATATTGCATGAATAATATTTACTTACATGAAACCCTCACCCTCAGTGTCAACAGGACTAAGGATCAGGTAAGATATTTGCAATATAGGAAGGGAAGAAACTGTGCACACATTTGGAAGATGATACCCATGAAAGTAGCTTTAAAAAACGAATTATGGTGAGTTAACAGTGTCCCCAGTAAAAATCTTGTTAATAATTGCTCTTTTTAAAAATGGAAGTTGGGTTTTCTTGAGAAAGTGTTAGGTGTACACTGAATAACAAATGTAACATAACATATCTTCTTTTCACTGTGTATTCTATTTTGAATGACTGGGGTAAAGCACAATTATTACTGACTGATCTGACATAGTAACAGCAAAACACCTCAGTACCAAATGTGAATACCACAGATTTTAGAGGAGTTGCTTTGGAAACAAGGCTGTATAAGGGACATGATTCATGATAAAAATTTCGCTCCCAGTATTTGCATCCTTGTTATTACTCCTTCTTGCAGTAAGTGATGAACAGCTGTCATCAGTATACTTAACAAGTATTTGCAAATTAACATATTACGGTTGTGTCTCTGACTAAAGGTCATGCATGTACTCACAGAAATGTATGACATTTTGAGAAAACACATTTTAAAATACATCATTCTTAACCAATCCATTCAAAGGACACCAGTGAAAGACATAGCAATGATTTATCTCAGTCAGTAACTTCCTTTTAGCTGAGCTGAAGCTGGAAAGGAGGAGCTTAAATATTCAGTGAAAAGCCAGCTAACTGCGCTTCCCAACATTTGCTTTCAGTTTCTCAGAGATACTTTTTTGTCTACTGTCCTGTGTCAAGCTGGAATTGAGTTGCACCAAATAATATTTACTCTGCTGTCTGTGGCTTGTCTCAGACAAAATCCTCTCTAGTTCTTTGGAGCTCAAATCTGTTCTGTCCACTGCTGTTTCAGAGGTTTGAGGTTTGTTTGGATAATTTTAATTACATTTTTTTATTTCTTTCATAACTGAAATATTATGTGAAAAGGCTGTAAGTGGATATTGTCTGTGTCCAGACTGTCCACCCACAGAAGTTTGTTGGCACTACTACAGGGATAAGGAAATTAATACTTAGTTTGTCACTGGCATAAAGTGAACTTTATCTGCCTTTATTTTTTGTAATCTATTTAAAATAAAAAAATAAATAAAAAATAAAACAACAATAAAAAGGCAGGTGGATGGTTTCTGTCATCCAACAGAAAGCTGCAGTAGGTCAAGCAGCTACAAAGACTAGGAGAGTAGATAAAAAATAAAAAAATATTCCCTTTGAGAATGTAGCCCAGTTGGTCGTCTTCTATCCCTTACAATAGCTTTGAAAGAACAGAATATGGTGTTGAACACAATGTACAGGGACATTAAAGGTAGTATAAAAAGGATAGCATTTGTTTGTCTGCTTGGTTCTTTTGCACATTTGTGGAAACATTGTGAAAAAGTTCAAATGCACTATCACCTGTCAAAATACATTTGCATCAGTGTTAATGGATGCCACATTGTTGGCACTGCAGCACTGTATGTATTATGCTTTGAATCATATGATGCACAATCACCCAAAGCTTAAAATCATTTGGGGTTTTTTTTGCCGCTGTTCAAATTTGGATATTTTAAATTAATCATTTGGGCTTTTTAAAATTTCAAAGTATAGCCTTTATACTGAAATAGTTAGTTGGACCTATTGCCAGATTTGCATTACAGAAGAAAATGAGTATTTAAGATTATTACCAGAAATCTTCCTAACTGAGATGCTACAACTTGTCTGATTCATTTTAACCTTCTCTGAATCTTGAGACTTCCTAGAAATGCTAAATGATTAATCACAAATTATTTTGAATATCTGAAACTCTTTCAATCAAGACAATTTTCAGGTGTTTTTTATTCTTAGAATCATTATAAGAAAATGTAGTGGTTACAAATCATCACTGATGGCAGAGTTAACAATGTAATTTTCAGGTTCTGAATATCTGAATACTTGTTTCCCTAAGAAAAAATGCAGCATATTAATAGTATTTTAAATACACATAAAAACACATCTCTTCACATTCTTAATTCCTGTGAACTTCTAAAGCATATATCTTACTTTTGTAACCTAGTAACTTGTTTCTAGGGCAATGTTGCAGTGTTATTAAAGAAATGCAAAAATTAAAATGAAAGAGAAACCCTAAGTGTAATTGATAATAATCAAGTGCTATGGTGATAGTTGTTACACAAAACTGGAACAAAATAGTATTGTTCAATGACTTTTACTCTTTAAAAGATAGTTCTTCTATATATAAGGCATCTGACAAATACCAGTGCAAGACAGATCCTCAGAAGGGATCTTTTATGCTGAAAGACCACCATACACCTCCTAACTACAAACTGAACATTGACAGTGAGAAGTTCACACAGACTAGCATCTATAGCAAGTTAGCCAAGAACACCAATGTTTTTCAAAATCCCATATTTCCTGTGTAATGATGCAGACATCCCAAGAGAATAGTTTGTCCTAAGTGCTCCATTTTATTGGTAAAATAGAAAACTATGAGTGACTGATATAAAATTTTCTATAATTTGTATTTTTAGTTTTTGCAGCCTTTAAGAGATTTTTTTACTCTGTCTGAAGGTGCTTTAAATGCCAGTTTTGCTCCTGAGTCTTTCTCGGGTTGAAGTATATCAGGTACCACACTCTCCATATTGGTGCCTGCATACTGGAGACCTCCCCTTTCTTCAGGGTGTTCAAAGTAAGTTGAGCTGGAGACAAAATGCCAGACTAGCACAAATGAGCAGTCAGAATAATTCCTGAAGAAATAGATATATTTGATTAATTTGATTGATCTTTAGCATAGTCTGAGTGTTAGTGAAAATCGGCAGGTTGGGCTTTCTACAAGTAGTCAATGGAGAGAAAAACTTGTGAACAACTTATAGTGTCTAAGACGAAGGAATGAAACACCTCTGCAAGAGTCTAAATAAGTAGCTTTGAATAATTAATCTGAATTCTCAATTTTATGGGGCTAAGTCATATCAATGACTTGTTCATGGTGTTCACAGAAGAAACTATTTTAGGAAAAATCTTTGATAATTAGTAGGGCAACAAACACAAATCCAATATTTCTTGTGGCCCAGCCTCTTCAATTTCTTTAGATTTTCTACATTTTTACACAGATGCTAGGGAATTCAATAACAAATAGTTGCATCCCCAAATTGTCCACAGAAATATTTAATGAAGTAATCAAGTAAGATAGTAGGTTGTGAATGAGATAATCTAATACAAGGTAAATGAGAATCCAAATTTTATGTGTGCACAGATTTTACATTCCACAAGCGTGTTTACTGTATTGATGAAACTTTGTTACAAATTTCATATATAGACTTGGATCTTATATTAAACTCTCAGGAATTCTGATTCCGCTTTTGATTACTTTTTAGTCTGGACTGAGATTTGTTGCACTTCTCTGGCATCATCAATTAAAGTATTTGTAATTTAATGAGCTATGCTGCATAATAAAATTAACATGTTGGGTTTTGGCGTTAAAAGGCTTCATAAATTTAAAACAAACAAGCAAAAAAAAACCCAAACAAACAAGCCAACAAAAAATACCCCCCAAAATCCCAAACTGACAAAACAAAACACAAAAATAATTTAAGAAAAAGAAATCAAATATTTAATGTTTAATGTTTAGAGGATCACAAGTTTTACCATCCTGGACATCTAAGGACTTAATAGCAACACCTACTAAAAACTCAATTGTATCAGATTGCAGTTTCTGCTGACTAGATGGGAATTTTCTACTCTGTTGAACCAAAGCTTTACACTTTCATTAGCTCACATTCTCTGCCATGACACCAGTGCCCTCTCATCAGATCGAAGGCTGAGCTGAGTGGTACCGACAGAGAGAGGCAGATAAAAGGAAACTGATGAAAGTGCTAAATGTTTGCCTTCTGGGTAAAAGCTGCACGTGGCTTTGCTGACCACTGATTTCCTTTATCTTGTTCCAAGAAATGGGAGTATGTCTCGTGTTCAATGTATCTATAATAATAGCTTCAATTTAAACCAAATTTGATTTTTAATTTGTTTCCAGAAAGCACATTTTTTTTTCCTGAGATTGACAGGGAAAAAAATTATTTTCTTTCACAAAAATCAACTAGAATTCTCAATTTAAAAGATTGAAGGTGGAAACCATGACTATGTAATTGAATTTTCAAGTTCTGTACCAAGTCAGTCAAACATCATTCACTGAAATTTGTAAGATTCATTTGATTTCTTAATAAGCAAGGAAGCTTGATCAGGTGATACTGGAAGATATTTATTTTAATTACAGTTGAATTTATAGCCTATCCATGTTTCTGAAATTTGGTTCAGACACAAAACTGACCTGAATGAATTCAAGCTGAACTGGAAAATTATATCTGAGGATATCAGTAATTTGAATAACTGTTTCTTTGTGAATCCTAGTGCAAGAATCAGAAAGTCAAAATAGTATAATCTGCACTGGTCTGATCTGAGAGATTCACATTTGAAATCCCTATTTCATCTCCAGAGGCATAAGTATTAGAAATCCTCTCAGTAATCCATTTCTTGTTAAAACTAAAGCCTTGATTTGATCACTAAACCAGATAAGTATATAAAAAAATGAACAAGTAATATAAACATCAAAAAAACCTCTGAGTAATTTTGTACATCTGAAAACCAAAATTATTTAGATTCATTGAAGTATACTAAAAATCTGTTACATTGTAAAATTCATAAAGACCATAAAAATTGTTCTTTCTGGTAATAGAAGTACACAAACAGAAAAAAATACAGACTAGTATATTAGTACTAGAAATCTATGACAGGAAAACATAAATTCAATACATTATAAAATATAGTATAAAATACTATGATTATAATATTTTTGAAAAAATAAAATAACATGTGTTTTATCAATATATCAATATTCACTGTCCACCTAATCATAACTTTTTCAGTTATTTCCTTTTCTCAGAATAATATTTAAAATATAGATTATGAAAGCAGAATTATTAACACACAATGAACAATGCAAACAGACACTGGGCATTTTAAGTTTCTTTTTCTTATTTTGCTCTATGTTGCACATAGCTATTCAGAGCTGAATAAGTGTCAAACAAGAAGATGTGAGGGCAAGAATTCAACCTGACAAATTATTCTCAGCTTTGAAACTCCTGGAGATACATACATTCACAGCAGGAACATGTCAAGCTAGAAGAGTTCTGAGAACAGCTTCAGAGAGCCAGACCTGAGAGTTACTTCTCATCTGAAGCGTAGTGGTCATGGCACAGACCTGGCATAGAAAAAACTGTCTAATCCAAGTTTTCCTATTGCTAGCTGCCATCTGTGTACAAATATGTGACTTCAGAGATTTTAATGCAGTTTAAAATCCATTGTAAAAAAAAAATAAAATCTGTTCTTAATAAAGAATGTTGTCAGATGAAATTGCAATGAAAGACAAGATATTTTTTATGGTTATGTGGATAGTATTTTATGCTGGTGTGTAAATTTGGTATTTCAGAAACTTACCAAACTACTGCAGTAATTTTGATTAAGCTTTTCTACAGTTTTCCTGCATTCCCTTGTTCAGCCCCTGTGCATGCAG
Source organism: Cyanistes caeruleus (assembly GCF_971803275.1). Lineage (NCBI taxonomy): Eukaryota > Metazoa > Chordata > Aves > Passeriformes > Paridae > Cyanistes > Cyanistes caeruleus. The sequence continues at coordinate 37,060,272 of NC_141703.1, forward strand.
AAATGAGACCTTGGTTCTTAACACAGAGGTTTTTGAATCCTGTCGGACATTGTATCTATATCATAGAAAATAGAAGGACATTGCCATTTCAGGCATTATTCAAGATGTATTCTATTCTCTTATGCGATAATGCGAGGCAGAATATGAGAAAAATCCATAGCTCCAAAAGACAACACACATATTTTAGGTAACATTTTTAGAATGCAAAAAGAGTTAATGCACCTTCTATCAGTTTCTGAAAGCCTATGCTTGATTTTATCCGAAAATATCTCAGTCGCCTAAGAGGAGATTCAGCTGTAACATTTTCATCTGACTTAATATGTTTCTAAGATTATGCATTTTTTCATATTGCTGTACATATTATGTTGTTGACTTTTTTTATGAGTTTTCCATTTCCTGTTATCATATTCAAACAATAATAGTTGCTTTATGAAAATTTAGAATATTAACAGAGCATAAGAATAAGTACATTTTATTAATTCTGTCAGGAATCTTGTAAAATCGGTTGTAAAATTAATAACTGTAAATGTGTTGAATTCTAAAGGTGACAAATAAGATTAAAACTCCATAATATAAAAATACACCTAGGTAATGAGTGCAAAACAAACAAGTCTCATTTTGTCATTAATATATTGTATATATTATGCTGACTGACAGCGCTCTTAATATTCCCATTACATTTAATTACAATACATTTAATTTTTTTAAACAAAAAAAAGATAAATTAAATACTCTCAAAAATTAATACTTAAGTTTTTCCACTGGTCAAGTGCTTTTTAAAAAGCCTCTGATAAACAAGATTTATGAGACTGGACATGCTTTGCCCTAATTTTGTAATGTTTTGCTTCACTATAGTAATTTCATTCACTGGTGTCTCTGGTCTTCCTCACCCCTTGAACCTTTTACCGTTTAATCAGGCAAATGCTGGCTTAGGGTATGTTCAGATTGCTTTGTTCTACATTTAAATCTGAAGTTTGAAAGGAACAAGGCTGATTATCGTTTCTCTCCATACACAGACCTGAGACTGTGTTAGTTGTCTCTTTACCTCTTAATCTTTGATTCAAATGTCTGGAAATGGGAGGTTAGGCAGAAAAAAGGAAGAAAGAGAAGTGATGTAGACCCAACATTTGGCAAGCTGTTCACTTCAAACATGGCCACAAAAGCACAAAGGAAAACAAAGCCACCCACAATTTTCATGGTTCTACCACCTGCAAAATGTAAGTATTTTTTGTTTGCTCTTGAATTTTAACATCAGAGTGATTTGCTCTTTCCCAAGGTCCACAATAAACCCATGAGCCATCAAACTGCATATTTCACTGAAGTGCAGCCATCTTGAATATATTGTAGCCCAGGGATGTCAACAAAATGTATGTAAGACACCGCATTACTCTATTTCATGTGAAAACTCACATGCCATTTTTACGTTTCTTGCAAAGGGTAAAATCTAATGTCGGGGTGTGCGTGAGTGCTGTAAATGCTGCCATTTCCCAAACTTGATATTATTAATCGGGACTGTCAAGTTTAGGTCAAGCGTTTATTCACATTGTGCCTCAGTACTTCCAGTGTTTCAAACATATCTGTCATGCACAGAAAATGCACAGTGCAGCACAATCTGTGGCACTGAGAGGCAAACATGAAATCTTTTAGCAGAAATGAGCCAATGCTTTTACCTCATTTATCTGAGCTGCTGCTTTTACCTCATTTATCTGACCTGCCACCATTTTTAATAACAATTTCATTTATTTGACAGCTGCATACACTTTCTAAATAAGCAATTTCCTTGAATTTGCTGATTTGCAGCACTTTTTAAAAATCGTCTTTTTTTTAATTTTTATTTTGTTTTCCTTTTCCTTTTTTTTTAAACACCTTTTATATTCTACAGAGACAGGGGAGAGAAGAACTATGCTGTAAAGTATCGATGTGTATTTTTTAAAGAAAATCTATCTTAAAAATGTACACTATCTTTAATGCTAAATTAAAAATATTGCTGGAATGGTGTTATGTTAGCCCTTGGGCATATGTGATTTCAGCATTTAATTAACTCTGGAGTCCTCCTGTAAATGGGGCTTACGTGTCTGTAAAGTTCAAGGCAGGCAGGCTGAATCCGTAGAAGAAAACTGCTTGGAGGAGGTGATGTCCTAGAGAAGTAAGTCTGTCCTATCTGAGGCAGACAGACTTTATCACATGGCTACATATACTAAATTAAGAAGTGGGGAAGTTCATCCAAAGTGCACAGATTAAAATTTTCAATAGGCCTAAAAATGACTCTAAGGCATGAATGAGCCTGTCACTTTTTCTCTGCCTCTTCAGCAAATGATGGATTCACTATATGCCCATAACATAACCCGTGAGATATGCCTGGCTTCATTGGTTATTCTTCATTCTCAGTCAAGCTGAAATAGAGGCTGTGGTTAAACAAATCTGCTTTTATGGAGCAAGGCACTGTGAAACGGAGCTGATTATGGCCTGACACATTGAATTAGACTGTTGTGTAAAGCAGTGCTGATGATTCCATTGTTTCAGGCTCCTATTGGCCTTGCCTGAGCCTTTCCTTCTCTCTCAAGCCACACACATTTCTTTTTTTCCCTTGGCTTTAAGAATCCTTTTTTAAAATCTATTTACTGTTTGCAATGGACTTCAAAGTAGAATATAATTTATAGGACTATTTGAAAAGTTTAGTTATGAATTCATCAAGGGAAGGGGATAACAGATTTCTAACATTATTTTCAAAGACAGATTGCATTATAAAAACATTACAATTACGTATATTATCACTTCTAATTTAATTTATAAAAAAAGTAAAAATGTTGGCTAATTAAGGTCACTGTCTAGGAAACATCTACTAGCCTGAGCCAATGACATACTGAGTCCCAAGACCTCATGTTACTGAACATCTTTCTTTGCTCTGGAGAAACAAGAAACACTTAAGCTTTATACTTAATTTTCAGTCTTTTAAGTCATTGGTCTTGATTGATCTTGGTAATGAATTCCTTGATTTATTTCCTGTGTTTGAACCTATTGGCTACTCTTTCTATATTGTTCCAGTTGGGCTGTGAAAATTAATAAATAGCAGTAATTTTATAAATACAGAATTTTTATTAGTATATGAAACATATCCCACCTTCTGCGTCTCCATACACCTTAGAAATATCAGTTGTTGTTTATTTGCTTAGTTTTTATCATTGCCAGTACATCTCATCTGAAACCCTCTTAATCCCTCTAGGAAAAGATTTTTGGATAAGATGCCCAGGACTGCTCAGTCTCTGAGAGAACTACATGCCAATGCTGCAGACACTGAGTCACTGCAAGACTCATCCAAGATACAAAACATATTTCCTTTGGCTGCCATGACTAATTGAGGCTGGTACTCAAGCTAACTAGCTTAAACCTAGCTGGAATATGTCTGTGATCTATTGCAGTCACCATTGTTATAGCACAGATATAACCATAGACCAACAGTAAGGTTTAATACCTTAAAAAATAAGTCATTCTTTGTTTCTATACACGTTTTTGTATTCAGGTGTATTGACTTCCATACTCACCACAATGCATTATGGCAATGTTTTTACTGGGCTAGCCATAGGCATTTAGACATTTCAACTTCCTCCATTATTTCATAGTCAATGCATATCTGGTATGAGAAGAACCTATGCTTAAATGGGTCCAGATTTTGAGTGTTGAATAATGATTTATGGTGCACACAGTTTTGTAAGCTCTTCAGGTTTCAAAAGGCATTTGAGCAGGACAGAAGTTTGGTATTCTTTCTATATTCAAACCAGAGATTTATTTCTATGTATGGTTCATTTCTAATACTTGCACAGGCTGTTCACATCAACTTAAACATTTCTCAAAATTATGAGTAAATTATCCTAAAATGGTCCAAAAAAATGAAAATCATTAAATAAGGGGGGAGAAGGGAGGGAAGGGATGGGAATTCTTATGTTTTCAGAAGAGACTGGTAGGCTTTTAGTCCCATACAGAAGATAGGGCTGAGGCCAGTGTAGAGTTAAGAGTTCATACAGAGAGGTCACAACTTGCTGCACCGTTCAAGTTGCCAGATGGAAGGTGCTGACTCCACAGCAGTGGAGGCAGGGAGGGTGAGATGTGCTCAAATCCAGTGAATGCAGGTTTGATGCACACTCTGCAAGTCCCCTCAGTTTAATGGCATTTAGTGAACTAGATTCCTACACGCTGTCCCCTTGGTACCATTTCCGTGGCATCTGTGAAAAGAGACTACATTTGTCTTCATTATTATTTATTTTTAATCTGAAATAAAGCAAGCTTTGTTTATACAGGAAAATGGAAACAGCATTAAGCATTTCCACAAAAGTAAGAAATATCAATACAATAAAATTCAACTATTCAATATATGCAAATGAAATTATAAAGAAATTGACAATAACTTATGGGTTTTATTTCTCTTTATTTTATTTAGCCTTTTTTTCTTAGCTTTTATTTATCTTGACTGCATTATATTGTTCTATATCATCTGCAAGCTTTTCTATTCTCTATTTACATTTTTACCTGTTTTTCATTTGGTGTGTCAGTGTTCTATGAGGGCTACCTTACCAACTCAAGCAGCTGCTTCTTGGCTTGGCAGGAATCTCCTGTTGGCAGCATGAAAATTCTGCTTTACTGAAAGCCAGAGTGAAGCAAATTTGTTCAAAGCTTCTCATCAAACAAAGAAAACTAGTCTCATCACCCTAATATAGTTTCAAGTGTAGTGGATTTTGACAGTAAATAAGTAAATTGCTTCTCACTAGAGGCAAGAGACCAGTCAAAGAAAACCTCTACAAGGAAAATACTCATTTCATCCCTTGACTTGCAGTGGAGGATTTTTTTTTCTTTTATATTTTAAGAATTTATTCTTACAAAAATATGTATTGGTAGCAAAACAGATTAGTGTTATCTCTTCATAAATAGTGTGAGCAACAGATGAATTATGTAAGTTTTCCCAGGTTAATAATTTTTAACTATTCCATATATATGTCTAGAAATAGACCAGAGTCTATTCTAATAGACTAGAATAGAGTCTAGAAATACAGATTTTGTATATTCAATATGGAGTTTTTATAGGAGAAAGGCTTTAGCCATGTATTTGAATTATGACACTTTGCTTTCTCTTCCGAAACAGATTGAAAAATTTTTACATTATAAACCCTTGTGCTGAATAGAAACACTGAATTTAATTTGCTGAAAATCAGTTTTGTTCTGGAATTCTTTGACTTTCCTCGTAAAACTAGGCTTTGTGTATACCTCTTATATACAAAGGTTTAAGAAAAGGTCCAAATAAACTCTTACCATGTGGTCAAGTATTTATTATGACAAGCAAGTGAAAAAAAGTCATATTACTCTGAAAAATGTTTTTGTGTAATATTTTAATTTACTTTATTCAATAGGTCCATCGAATTAAGCACCTATTTTAAGCCATAAAACAGGTTAGCCATGAGCTTCAGTTGCATCTCCTGTAACTTCAATGAATGTGCAAGTGGCAGGATAATTAGTTACATATTTTTTGGCAGAAGCATTATATGTTGCAGTATTGTGTAGTAGTTTCATTATGCTGTAGCAGTGCAGGTGATCAAAGAGTCAAAATAATTATTAGATTTCAAAATAAAAAGAGAAGGAGGGTCACATAGATACACAGAGTCACGATGTTGACTAAGAATCTGATCTTTCAGCAGTCTGGGAGGACAGAGGACTTCTGGAATTTCTTTAATTGTATCTAATGTTAGTTAAGAGAGATTAGTAGAATGTTTTTCACTGACTTTTACTGAGGCAGGATCAGGCTCCAAATACTATGGTGGAATGAAGTCCATAGTGCAATTTTTATTTTATTTCAGCATCAATGCATTAAAAAGACTTCAGGGAGAAGGGACAGGGGGAAGGGAAAAAGGTAAAGAGCTTATCCCTGAGCTGCTGGCTTAAAAATATGTTCTGATATGTTAAATATATTTATATCCTGGTCCCATGTGCACATGTTTTCAATTTCAATAGTAATTATTTATATGAAGCTTTTAAATAATTAAGTACCAAGACTTATATATCCTTGATACTAAATTCATGCAGTCAAATTCAGAGCAACCTCTTTACCTTCAATCTACTTTATGGAAACCCATTGTGAAGACAGCTAAATGGGATTCCACCCTTGCTAGTTACACATTTCTTATACTCATTATCATTAATAGCTTAACAGCCTCCAAACTGTTACCTTAATCTTTTTTATGTCAATGAGATCTTCTCCAACTGTCAACATTTTACAACCATTATACACATTAAAAATCACTATATTTTGAATCATGCCCAATTAATGGAAGAAATAATTACAACATTACCTTTAATTGAATGGAAAATGTTGACCAGGTTTCTTCTATTTTTCCTTTGGATGACATTTATATTAGAAGTGTTCTACACAAACACACAGATTTAATGTAATGCATCCTCATAAAAATATTTAATAGCCATAATGAAATCTTCAGATGAGATTTCCATTATTCACTGTTTTCAACAATATTCTTCCTACATTACATGTACTTATTAGAAAATGGGATAACTTGCTATGCTGTGGACAGCATGGGTTTTAGGAAACCAGACTTCATGTGCATTTACTACTCATGTCTTCCATATTAGTTAGAATCAATGTATGTCCATGTGCACAGCCCACGCAAACGCGAAGGTGTCTGTTCCTTTTAATAGATCCACTTCTCTGCACTGTGTTAGCACAACTGCACCTTCACATTTGATACACTACTGTGCAGTGGAATTAAGCCTTCCACACAGGATATTCTAAGATACCCCCCAAAAGGCAAAAAAAGTCCATGGAGGATATCATTTTTATGTATTGAATAATTTTATTAAAAAGTTGAGATAGAAGTGCATTTTCAGTATGCTCTTCAATATGCAAGGTAAGTGTAGTGACTTGACCAACACAGACAAATTTCAAGTGTGAAGAACCATGAAAGGAACCAGATGTCTGAAGGTATTTAGAATGAAAGATTTCAAGCCAAGTTTAAAAAAAGGACAAACTGAAATTTGTGTTTTGGGTTTCCTTAGATTATTCACTTCTGTGAGACACTTAGCTAAATAACATTATAAAATATTAGAGTGCCTGAATTTCTTGGAAAACATCAGCAAGTTTGAAAACAAGCAATAGTTTGAAGCTATTTCTGAAGCAATAGTTTGAAGCTATTTCTGCACAGCCCACTTCTGACTGAGTTTCAACATTAGTTTAAAGGTGATGAGAAGGAGAGTCTGCATGGCTAAAGGCAAGATCAGAGTTCATCAGAGGTTCAAGTGCTGATGAACAAGCCCTTTAGCTCTCTAAGATTCACTTGCTAAAGACAGAAAAACCACCCGCCATTTGAGCTGTACCTGTGATACCTGCCAGAATTTCCTTCCAAATTTTATTCACTTTAATATTTTCACACTAAAGCTAGAAAAACTGAGATTGGAGCACATGTGTGAAAGCCACTAAGATCTAGGTGCCATATAACTCAGAAATGTGTTTATCTGATAGTGAAGTCTGACAAAAAATCAGAAAAAGATTATGCAAGCTAACAAAAAATTCAAGGAACTGCCTAATATTTTTTTTTTGATTGTGTATTTTTTTTTCTGTAATGTTAATTGACTAAGCCAGTGGATCTCCTACAGAAATCCACTGATTTCTGATCACTTGTATACAGTTAAATTTAAATTATTTTCCATGAAATCTTACTGGCTAACTGGCTACAGCATCACAGAAAATAAAACACTTAAGAGTGAACATTGTATGTGTTGTTGCTTTACAATTGATGTCACATCATATAATAAACAGGCACATCAAACAACTCATTAATATGGCTTTTTCCCTATTATTATTATGCAGAAAAAATTTCAGTCGTCCTTCCATGTGATGCTAATTCAAATATTAGGAATACTCGACATCTTTGAAAGTAAACTAACATTAATGAAGTATAATTGTAATTAAAATTACAATAGCATTTTCAGAACTGTTATTTTCATATTTAGGTTTTGAAAAGCTCTTATGTTAATAAAACTTTCAAGCCTCATTATTTTCTTACGCCATCAATAGGATTATTAAAGAAAAAAGTGTAAGTACTGATCTCAAAAGGGAAATTAAAATTTAAAACATTTGCTAACCTAAACAGGAAAAAAAAAGAAAAAAGGGAAAAAAATAATGAAAGACTTAAAAGAATTCTGGTTTTCTGTATATTAAAAGAGAGCTTCTTCTTGGCCTCTCTGTTTCCTCCCTTAATATTATTATTATTCTATCTTTTTTTTTATACCAGTTCATCTCTAGGTCAAATCAAGTTCATCTATGTCCACTAGATTATTCCAGTGAAAAGGAAAGACAAAGATTAAAGAGTATAGTAAAATACCTTCCAATCTGCCATGGATGCAGTATTTAATATTAAAGTCAGGTGACATGACTGCATCTAGGCTATGGTAGCTAACCTAGAGACCTCCGGGTGTTGAGCTGGAAGAGATGAAGTCTGATTTTGACTTCATCGTATAAACAGAATGTCATCCACACATCAAAATTCCACCCACAGTGAACCCCCAGCACGGTTAATGATTATAATCTTCACATTTAATCATGGGAACACAGTGACAGGCAAACAAAGGTTAGCTAAACTGACAGTGCAGGCTGCTTGAATGGAAAAGGGGGACTTCACAAGTTTTGCTTTAAAATGTGTATCCTCTTTCAACAGTACTTTTCAGCTTTACACCAGAATAGTGTACAAAGCCTGGCTGCTTGCAGGCATGGGCAGTGTGCATAATTAACCTTTAAACTGCAGAAAGACTGGAAACTTTGATGCTTTCTTTAAAAGAGTTGCTATGCCAATACTACTTTCAAGGTTAAATTAAGCTAAGGGCACTTAAAGGGTAAAGGAAGAATTACTGCACCACCATGTCAAAGTGTCAGACAGAAAAAATGTCATTTTAGAAATGACATAGTTATTTTTTAGTGATGCTCTTTTTTACTTACGCTAAAGGACAGTGACAAGTTATTTAGAACAATACTTCAAGGTACACTTTATTCTCTGCACAGTTTGTTGCTCATAAAATGGTGTGGATTGTTTTCTGCCCTTTCATCTTCCCCCTGTGATGTCCAGACTTATGAGGAAATGCATGTACTTCAAACTTTCTCATATTAGGAGTATATATTCACTGGTCTTTTAGGCATGCATGCAGTTTTTGTATGGAATAATGAATAAAAGTGTAGCAATTGATCTTTACAGACAAAATTAAGCTAATTTAATCCCTGCAGGGGAAAAAAAAGAAAAAAAGAAAAAAAAAAAGGGATTTTTGCATTAGATTGAGCTATTCCCCATAAACTAAGCATATAAACAAATACTCAGTTTCTCTTTAGGTCATTGAGCTATTGTATTGTTTTTGATGTTCTTTGGGAGGGCACTATTTCATGTGTACTATTAATAGAAAAAAAATCAGCGCAGTAAATTCACACTAAGATGATAATGCAGTTTGTATGCAAGCCTCACTGCCTTTGCAAAATGTTCAGCTGAATTTTTTCAAGTAAAAGTACAGTATCCAAAGAGCAACAAGACACTCAAGACGTGAAAGACTAAGCTCACCTGCTCCAGGTGAGCTCCAAAGTGGTTTTCACAGCCCAGGACATGGAATGTTTCAAGTCCCAGGGGTTATCCAGCCTGCAAGACCCTCTGTCTCACGTTTTCTTTGCCACTGGTACTGCATTGTGTGGAAGGCCAACATCTCCTTATGCTTTCCAGTCAGACACACAGAGCAGGATGAATGCATCACTGGTCACACATCAGTGTCACTGATGCTTGTGAAATCTTGAAATGTTGAACCTCCCAAACCTGCCTGGAAAACAGACAGGGGAGGAAAATATGGTTGGTATTTGAATAATTATGGCCTAGATAAACAAGGTCTAACAGGAAAGTAGTGTCTTTCTGCAACATCAAGGAAGGAAAAGCGAGAAAGTCATTAAAAGAAGGATAAGAACACATTGTTATGAAGTGAACCTGAATGCATTCCAGTTGAATCTTAAAAGTTTTCTAGTCATAAGCATGGTAAGGAACAGGAATACCCCACTAGGTTATAAAAAAAAAAAAATTAAGCAAAATAATATAAAATATTTTGATAGTTTAATTTTTAAAAGTATAACTGTGAATGACAGCAATAGCTGGGAGTAAAGAGCATGACAAAGGTCTCTAAGATCCCTGTTTTTCTAGGTAAAGAAATAGTAGGTCAAGTCTAGTTGAAGACTCTCACCACTGACTGTAACTAAGCTGAATGAATCCAATACGTAGTAAATTGGTTTCATTTATCTTTTGTCAATTTAAACTGTTAAAATATAAGATTGAATTCTATATTGAATGTCTGTTTCTGTCATGGGTTCACAGTAAAAAAAATAGTAAAGATCTATAGAAAACACAAGCAGAATTTTTATGTCCTCTGTCACAGAAGATTTGCTCTGTTAACATGAATTTAAATTCTCCTTATACACTGATGCTGACTTCCATGGTGACTAATTTAAAGCCCAGTATTAAAGGTCTGTGTTCTCATTTCTATATTTCATTTTAGATACTCATCTGTGTTGTGGTTTTATCTCTCAACATGTTTTTTTCTCCTCTGTAAAAAAGGCTTTTGGAAAATATAGCAAGTAACATCGTTCTCTAAAAATAAGTTCTTCCATATTTTCCTTTTTATTTCGTAACCTTTTTTATGGTTTAAAAGAATCTATTTACACAGTTTGCACCCTCAAAATAGCAGAGAGCAACCTACCCAACATCTCAGTTATAGGGAATGCATACACTCATTGGGCTAGAGATGACAAATATATGTATGCAGCCATCCCCCTCATGCTCCTAAAAATGTATTACATACTGAATAGAGTACAAAATACCTGAAGACTGGATTTACATGTTGGAACTGTGGGGTGCTTTGTCAAGCAGTTGAAAGCCAGAAAAGGAATCAGGAACTAATATTAAAAAAATTTGCAATTTCAAACTTAGCTCTTTTCCATCCAAAGCAGTACATTTTAAGTTCACTTGCACATTTAAAGTATTCTAGAATTTATAGGCATAAAGATACAGTTCTCACAAGGACTATTTTTCATGGTTATCTGCTAAACCATTGCTCTGAGAAGGAGCAGTCAAGCCCCCATTTGCTTTACAAGATAAATGTTGATCTCTTTTTCAACTGCAGCACCAGCACAGTGCCAGGGACCACCCTGCTGCTTCAAATGGTAACTGCTCTATTATTGTCATTAAGCTTACCAGCACAGATCCAAGGGACTGACCCCTAGAATCTTTTCTATCATTATTGTGCCTCCAAGAGAGACAATTTAAGAAAACTCACCACACTTTTTTCTTTTTTTTTTTTTTAACTAAGCTGCACCCTGTTCTGGCCTTCTTTATAGGTTTCTTCCCACTGTACAGCTGAACACAGATTCAATTGTGCTTGTTTACATACATCTTCAGCACCATTACAATGTTACAGTGTTGACTTCAGTGAAAACAAACACACCAAAAAAAATCTCAGATTTTTAATTTTTTTCTTTTAACACTTAGACAAATAGCTATTCAGCAGTGAAATCAACAAGGAGACTAGCACAGAAAGACTAAACCAGAAAGAAATGCGGAACACAGTGAAGGGAACAGTGTGAGGCAAAAGGTTTTGGTCATCAGCAGTCTTCTCTTAGACATAGAAAGCATTTCAGATTCATGAATACTTTCTCCTTTTCACTCTAATAACTGAACATTGTCTGAACTAAACACACCATGAAATGTATTGATTGTGCTGTGAGAGATGTCTGACACAGGGAGAAACATTTGCTACAGCTGTGGTCTGATCAGCTACCACAGAGAAAGGGCAGTGAGGGAGAACAGCTACTTAAATTCATCCCAGTAGCAAGGAGGACACCACCAAATTGTATTCATTCTGACTAATTAATCCAGGTTTGTCTGCAAACAACATTTTTATTCAGATTTACAAATCATTGAGTAAACATAGACCACAGAATAGGTTGCAGTTTAAAATCTTAATGTAACTAGAACATAGATTAACCAAGAATGAATTAACCAGCTTGGACCGTAAATCAAAGAAATAATGTTTATTAATTAGACAGTAGAATGCAGTAATGGTTTGGGCTGGGTTAGAGTACAAAAATAGATGTTTTTAGCCCTTTTATACATATATATGTAGAGATCTCATGTGTTGTGTACTGTATACAAAAAATCAGAATGCAAAACCTTTTTTTAAATTTCCATTTCCCAGTGGCCTTAAACTAAGAAGGGTCCCTCAAGAACTCTTCTGTTCCTCTTTTCTTTTTCCAGAAGAAAATTATCTGAACCATAGGTATCATAGGTACTTCAATTTTCCTCCTTCAGCATTTTCTTCCTCAGTTTTACTTAGAGACAGATTTAAATATATATATATATATATATATACAGAAAATGTAAGGCTTTACTTAAAAGATTACAATATTTTCAGGAGGAAATAGATACTAACAATCAACAAAGACAGCTGAATGTAAAGGAGAATATTCATAATATGGACATAGGACTTCTGCAAGTGATTCTAGACTTACAAAAAATTCTGGTGAGAATTCAAAGCATCAGGATGGAGAGAAAGTCATAAAATGAGTAAAAGGCTTGCTTTCTATGTAGGTGAGAAAATACAGGAAGAATTGGCAAATCCCTGCTGTTAAAAGGTATAAGAGCAAAGTAATCCTGCCCTGATGGCAATTCTTTGTCATATAACCTTTGCCTAAAGCCATCTTCCTTCTTTCTATTGAATATGGGGAAAAAAAAACAAAAAAAAAAAAAACAAAAAGGAAAAGCTTTAGAGAGTTATGACAAGTGTCTCAAGAGACCCCAGAATCTCTCAGAACCTGGGTGTTGAGAAGCTCTCTAGGGGAAAGCTGTCGACTGAGACAAGATCTCCAGATCCACTTCAGAACTATGTGATTTTTAATTGTGAGGTTCACCTGCCCTTTGGGATGATGACATCTACGGTACAGTTCTATGAGAGTCCCTCATAGGCAATGTGAAGCTCTTCGAGCTCTCTTTACTTCTAAGTAATGATAAAATCTTCTTGAAGTGGCTCCTCATGCACAGGATTGCTAAGATGGTGAAAACACTATGACTTTAACCCAGAAAAATTCTTACATTCATCTTCACCAGCAAGAATGCTTTTTGTCTGCTGATACAACAAGCTTGATACATGCTGATACATGCAGCACATGGAAATAAAAAGAAAAAGAAAAGCTCAATTCTTCTTCCAATTGAAGATAACTGGTTTTAGGCCAAAACTGAAACTACACTAAAACCTGAACTGGAACTCTTGGAACACAGAATTTTAGCAAATTTAGTGCTCTGAAGCTCTGCTGCACATTTGCCTCCACACTTGTAAAGTGCAATGAAGCAAAAGTCAGGACACCAAAATTAAAACTCAGAGAAGAAAAGCAAAGAAACAATATTTTCATAGTATGCATTCAGATCCATAAATAGGCCTGGATGTTGAGGGGAATGCTTACCTTCAAAAAGTTCTGTAATCCTTCCTTCAATCACTTTGAAAAAAATTTGAAAGACATTCTTAAAGGTTGAATAGCATACTGAGGAGAAGCAGAGTGTACTTTCATTCATAGCTACAGTTTCATAGGCAAAATGCAAATCAGTGGAACTACATTCTATGAAATTTTGATTGCAAGTTCAAAGAGTTCAGTGGATGAGCCCTGAAAGTCTGCCTATGTGTATTTTTCCTTCAATGTAAACTTGTCAAAGAGTACCTTTCTTGTGCATTTTTTTTTTAGTTGCTCATCCTACACAAATTACCTTATTTAGTTTCCTGTAGAACGTGGATCTGTATACCTTATGAAAGCTTCCTCCTTCAAACTGGGATCTGACACTGAAGATCTTGATCTGAAACTTTGGTATTTTTCATAAAATGCACTGAAATCCTTTGGGGTTTTTTACTCATTTTATGATTCATTTCAATGACTTAGTCAAGACTGTTGTATTAAAGAAAAAAATGTGGATTTGGGATTAGTTAAGAAACCTTCCACCAAGGTTTCAATTGTGCAATTCTTCCAAATGCACAAGCCCCAGCAAGGCATAAAACATTGCAGATCACAAAGGGAAGATGAGAGAAAAATGGAAATAACTGACTGTCTAATTTCATCCTTCTGAAAAGAACTGAGAAGGATCAACTAAATAAGTTAAGGCCTCACATAAAACATCACTTATAAATTCCCTCACTTTATGAATTACAGTTCTTCTTTAATAAACTGTATTAAATCTGGTATATTTTTTAAATCAGAAGGCCTGTCACTGTAGAAAACCCACCTTTATCAGAGGCAAAATCAGCCTTATAGAGCTAATTTAGAAAGTAATATGTTTTACTCCTTTCTGTGCAACATTACCACACAACTATACATATGAAATGGAAATAACAGGAGCACCCAGTAAATCTGTGGTATCTCCCTGAAGATGCTGGACTCACAGAAACAAAAATTAAGGTTTGTTCAGAAATAGCTAAAGTATTAGAAAAGTATTTAGCATTAGTATAAGTTTTTCTGCTTACCTCTAACTATGTATGGGTGACCAATCATTTATTTTCTGGAATTTGTGGATTTACACATTTACAGAAGGCTAAGAAAGATTACTGAGAGAAATTACCCTAAAAACCACAAAAAACTGGTCATAAAATTTTCAGAAAATTCTGTCCCTTCATATGACTGAATAGCCATGGGAAAAGGAAACCCTTGTTGATGATTTTTTTTTTAATGCCAAACACTATCTATTCTGCTTTCTCAGATGATTTAGTATTTCAGTTCTTCATTGAAGCTATTTCTTCAAGATGTTGGACTCGTTTTGATTTCTAGTTACCAAAATTCCTCAGTTATGGCAAAAAGTCACATAATACCTCAAATATTCTTTTCCATAACTTTCTAAGATATTTAAATATGTTAACATAAAAATCAAAATAAAGCATGATATTTTTAAATACTTATTTCACATATAAATATGGTTTGTGAAACATCATATTTTCAAATCAATTATTCTTAAAACAATGTAAAGAGGATTGTTTTGGTTTATTTCAAAAATAAAAAAAAATATATACAGAAAAGCAAATATAATTTTGTTTCCTTTTTTTATTTGCATTGCTTTTTCCCTAAGAACAAATTTTTCAAGATCAGAATAAAGCCCTGCCAGCTTCATCTTCACATTCTTTACCAATTTTTTTAAGTCTTATGTTTTTCCAGTGTGTTCTTTTGACTGTGGTTATTTCTTCTTCTTTTACAGCTTTGAAAGAAATAAAGATATATATATTCAAGTGCAATAAAATAACAGGTTGCACATTTGATATTGTTATTCTCTCTCACATGCCCCAAGAAGGTCAGGTGGTAAAACAGGACTGAGGTGTTATTCAACTTTCACTTAATTCCACAATTACATGAGTAATTATAATCCATTTGAACAAACTTTTAACAAAAGGTTATAGGTCTTAAATTACGAGCCACTATGAAACATAGAATAGCTGTGCTTGAATTGTTCAGACCAAGAAAATAAAGAGCTAATTAAGAAATAAAAATTAGGTGCTGATTGCATCATTTGCCTGTTACAATTTGGATCTGTATGTAAGCAATAATTTTTTTCAATTGCGACAGTAACTGCCATGATTGATGATGAAAAAAGAGGAAAAGGAGATTTTATGTTATACTTAAATTTGTTTTGTAGCACAAAGGAGCTAAAGCATTAAAAAAAAAAAAAGAGAGAGCATTATTCATTCTTTCTGAGAACTTACCCTTTACTCTGGAAAAACTCATAGGAAAGATGTTTACAAAAGTAATGGGAAATAACAGGAAGATAATCGGAATGCTGACATTTTATCCAGATGCACAGCCAGTTTCTACCTCTGAACAATATCATCTCAGTATGAAAACAGTAATAAGCCTTTTTTTGATCCATTCGGGCAATTTAAATGTGGAGCAGAGAACAAAATAGTTCCAAAAATACAATCAGGCTGTACCTGAAAAGTAGGAGTAATACACAGAAGTACAGATCAGTAAAAGTACCCTAATGAGCACTGGTTTGTCATTTTCAGCTGAGGAACTTTTGACATTTAGACAAATGAGAGTTTTCCTTAGTTTTCCCCATCTTCAAAATTAATATAAACACCACCTTCCTAGCATGGTCACTTATAAAATGGGTGCTTAATTATATTAAATGTCTTTGAGAAAATACTGTGAGTTTAATTTGCCGTATCACAGATTTGTTGGGGCTGGAAGAGATCTCTGGAGATCATCCAATCCACCCTCCCTGCCAAAGCAGTCACCTGGAGCAGCTTACAAAACACACCCAGGTGGGTTTTGAATGCAGCTTGTTCCAGTGCTCTGCCATATGCAATGTAAAGAAATTATTCCTCATCTTGAAGTGAAACTTCTTGGTTTTAACTTTTATTTTAAGGCAACAAATATTAATTACTATTAAACGTATTAGAACTTGATGATGTTAGCTGATGAGACAAATGCACCATTACTGATAATGCCCTTTTTACTTCATGTTGTATCAAAAGCCAATCTATAAAAGTGGACAAATTAAAATATTTTATCCAGGGATATTTGTATCTATATAGGAGAAAAACACAGGGATCTTGAAGCTTGTTACTGTCACAACAGACATTAACAAAAAGATGAAAATCAAAATGAGGTAGAGATAAAGTGGAAAGAAGAGGGTGTATCTAACAAGCAATATCACAACCATGTATATGACAGAGGCTAAGACTCAGGCAGACCATTTTCCAGCAGTCAGTCGTAATTGCAATAAACACAGACTTCTACAATTAGGGAGAGATGATGGAAATAATTTATCCACAATTAAAAGCATGCAGACTGGCAGAGGCAATTATAATAATACATATACAGTCAATATATTCACTAATTAAAAAGGCAAGACGGAATATGGATGTTTTGGGAAATAACAGGGAAATGCATCCTATTCAAGTGCAATTCAGTATTTGAGATATAATTCTTTGGAAGACTCCCCAGTTGGCAGCAATAGCCTAGAAATTATGCAGTATATTATATATAAACCACCCTCTGAGTGAATACTTGTACAACAGCACCAGTAATCTCAGTCCCAGTTCAGAAGAACATAAATAGTTTGGCTTAGTTCCAAAAATATGGAGTATGTTTCTGGTTTTCCTCTCATTGAGCATCTGTACAATTCTCATCAGGAATTTCCACTCTGGGGCATTCTAAAAGCACAAGAGACAGATTCTCTGATTTGAATAATTGCCCTTTAATGAGCGAAATAGTATCTTGTAGTAGCATTTGCCTGCTGCAGATTAGGAAAAGACAATGGCAACAATACTATGCTATTACACTGTTTATTCAAAGTCAAAATAAAAATTGTATCACACACCAATCCCCAAGCTAAATTCTTCTTGAAGTCCCTGACCTGCATTAGAATTTATTAAAATTCCTGAGTTCCTGGGTTTCATTGATGCATGAGCATTGCAGAAACCATGTTCTTGGTGTTACTGACATTGAGGTCCGGGGACAAACACATAAGAGGTGCACAAAAGGTATGGGGGGGGGGAAAAAAAAAAAAAGCAAGATTCCTTAATCAGTATTTTCAAAAACTTTAGAAAGGATGTACAGACCATGCAACATCAGAAGTATTGGTGACTATGAAATCTGAATCTTTAATGTATTTTTCAAGTTTGTAAACAGCAGCTTTGGCATTTCCTGTCTGTAGGTGAACCTGTGTCATTTAAGCTCTCCAAGAATCAATTTATCCAGTGAAATAATCCTGAAAATATAATGCACTTTCATCTCACATGCATTTTCAGGTGGTTTTAAAGTGATGGCTGCATGAGGTCATGAAGGGATAGAAAATTACCATGCCCCATTCAGCAGTAGGAGTCATGCAGCAGCTGTACCTCCCAAATACATAAAGCATGAAAGGAGGCAGGGGCTCACAATAAGGCATGGAAAACATGACAAGATCTAGCTATGCTTAAATTTCAGCTTTCACTCAATTTGCCACATTGTGTTAGCCAGCTGTGTCACCCAGGGAGGTGGGCAGCTCTAACACAGTAGAAGCAATAATTACAAAGAAGACCTAACACATCATGGAGAGGAGAAAAAAAAAGCAGGATATGTTGAAGGAGGATCTTGAATGTTATCTATATAGCTGGAAATTGAAGCTGGAAAATCTTGTTCTTCATCAGTGCCATTGATGAAACATCAGTTTCACCAGAAACTTCTTTCTATGAGACTGAGTCAGAACCATGGATTAAGTTACATAAAAATTCTGGTCTCCTGATAACACACATAAGGTTTTAGCAAAATCTCTGTAAAGATTAACAAAGTGGCAGGTATAACATGGCAGCACATCTTGGCAAATTTTATTGTCAGAAGAGAAGTGGTAGCATGAAAAGCACAATTCTTCAGCAAATTCTGAGTGACCTGTTAAACAGAGTAGACACGATAAATGCACATCTGTGCCTTTTTGAAGTTGTACCCTGGTCTCCTTCACACTCCATGACCTCATAAGTCAGAACTTGTCTGTTTGGCTTAATCTCCCCCACTTTCATTTTAAAATCAGTCCTTCTCCCCAACAAATTAGTCAGACATATATGTCTTATGACTTAGGGAGAGAAAAAAAACCCAAAACATGATGAGTAATAGTAACTCCTAAATAAATTTCTCAGAAAATCTCCTGATTTCAGTGTCTTTTCCAAGCAGACTAACTATAAATAGGACTGGCAGTGTCAAAACTGTCTTTTGGAGTTTCTTAAGTACTTTATCTTCTCAGTGTCTGTGAATAAAAGCAATTTTTGTCTGAAATATTCCTGTGATACATTTGAGAAAACTTTACTGGAAAGTTTACAAAGAAAACAGTTTTTCCTTATTTGAGAATAGAATAGCTATAACCACAGGGGAAATAGAGGAGTGAATTCAGTAAATCCATAAACCAGAATTCATAATGAGTAAATAAAGATACAATAACTGGCAAATGTCTGGAAGTAATCTCCAAGGTAAAAAAGGTGGAGGGTGAGAGAAATTTTCAACTGATGTAAATCACCTTGCTTCTGCAGGCTTGAGAAGAACCATGACCATTATCATGCAAGAATCTAGTCCAACTCTTTTTTAATAATATTTTTTAAAAATAATTCATTTTAAATTATGTAAGAAATTCTACAATGAGACAGGCCAATTATTTCTTTAGCCTAAAATACTATCTCTTGCATTAGTGAATGGAGGATGCCCCAAGAAACAAAAAAATACTCCCCATACATAGACAGAAATTTGAGGCACTTTTTTATTACTTTCCAGCGCTGAGAGGTTCTGCTATTTCCTGATCTGGATTGCAATACACACAAGTATGTTTTCTATTTATTCATTGATGTTTTCCTGAAAGTATCCTAGTGCACACTTTGAATCATTGTTGAATACTGACATGATATTTTCAGTGATTACGGCCAGTAAAAATTATTTCCTTGAAAAACAATCTCTGAATATGTGGGTTTTTTTGCTTCCTTCGTGTGCATTATTTTGCATTTACTGTCATTTAATTTCATCTCTCACTTTAATTAGTCAGTCATTCTGGCTAGACTCTTCTGAAACTCTCCAGAGTCGGAATCAGATTTTATTATCCCAAATAATATTGTAATATTTGAAAACCTTGTCGATTTTCATTCCTTTTCATTTCAGAAGAAATATGACAAATACCATAGTTCAGCTGTCAAAATTGGTAACTTTCTTATTCTCACAACATAAAAATTATCATGTACTCCTACCCCCTTTTTCTACCTGTTAAACATTTATTGATCCATAACAGCTACATACTAGCTCAGTTTCCTTCAGTGAGAAACAACATGAAAAGGAAAATAACTAAGGTATCTTAATAGACTAGTAGACAAGATCTGTTTGGAAAGATACTGCTCTTCTTCATTACATTAAGTAATTCGTTGGAAAAAGTATCCATTCTGTTACATAGGAAGATTTCTATTAACTGAAAGGTTTTCCAACTTTTCCACCTATAAAAATTAGACTGATAAGAATTCCACTATTCCATTCAAATATTAACCTTTTAATCTATTATGGCAACACCTTCTACTGTGACAATACTCCTCCAAAGCAGAAATATAATATAGTTCTCAATCTTAGTTCTGTAACAGTTTTCTTAGAAACTATAGCAGGGTTTAAAATTTGGTTGCACAAAATCTATGAAATCTAATCACTTGGTAGAAAGTAATAAAAAAAAAAAAAACAAAAAAAACCATTATGTTTTGAATCAATACGAATTGTTATAGTTAGTTTTTCACTTGCTAACTAATTTTCACATTTAAATTACAGAAAACCAAGAAAATGTCAGCCAAAAATGTCAGAAGTACAATAAAACCAAACAGATGTTCAAAGAGAATGATTGTCAGGTTGAAAGCAGAATCACGTAACTTCCTGATGAATATATTCCTTAGTCTGCAGCCATTTCTGCAAAGAGCTGAAAATACTGTTTTGAGGCGTTGTAAGTGAGGGTGGTAAAGAGAGAAATTCTGTGTTAGATCCATGTTGGGCATTCTTCCATAGCCGGCTGTGAAGCTTCAGCACTGCCACCAAGATGCATTACAGCACAATAATTTTTCAAGCCAACTCTGTTTTATCAACCTATTTTTCATAAGGCACTCTCACTTCCTAATTTATATATTCTTTTTAAAATTCTGTAAGATGCTAAAAAAGCACCTTTCCCTTGTCCTTCCTGCCATAATTGTGTGACAGGACAGTCCCACCCACAAACCACAGGACAAGGTGCACCATACTGAAGTATTTGGAGGCTGGAATAAATGTCAGCAATTTCAGCATTACTTCTAATAACTCTAGTTGTTTCAAAAGCTCTTTTTTTGTTCTGTTTTCTTTTGTTTTGACAACATTATACTATGATTTTAGAGGTGTTTTCCTGCCTGCAAAGAGCTGAACAAAACCCGCACCTCTGCCCAGGTATCTGGGTGTTAATATTATTTTGCCTGATCACTAATCAAGAAGAACAGATTGCTCATTTACTGCAGAAAAGATTCTTTGAGGTGCTTTAAATTCTAAACACAACTTAAGCCTTATAAGGAGTCACTAATTAACAATACAAACAAAAGTTTTGATTGTAGCCATACATACATTTTCCAAGCCTCCTGGAATTTTTTTTCCACTGTCCCTTCCCCATATAGCTCCTGACACCAGCAGCAGCCACACTGTGTGCTTTGCACACCAGGGCCAGGACTGTCAAGACAGCTCAGCTTCTTCATGGGCACCAAAGTAACTGTCCATGCATTCACAAACACGCACAGCTTAGCACCTCCAGTGTGCCTCTGAAGGCCATGTTTTTCACAGAGACTCAGCACACCAAAAGCCAAGCTCCTGAAACCATTAAATTTGATGCTCCAATAATATCTGAGCTTTTCAGAAGTTCTGGCTGAATAAATCATAAATCATAAATCCTGGATATGTCACAAACTTCTTTGTTCCTTCACTGTTCAAGTACTGCTGTTTGCTGTTCTTTCCATTTCTGCTCTCACTCTCCATGGGAAAAAGAAATAAATAAATAAAATTGTCTTATTTGAAAAAGAGAAAGAATAAAAGGAAGAACCCAGTGAGGCCTTCTCAACTGCAATAAACTGGGACCACCTCTTTTCACTTTCCCTGTTGGAAACATAAGAAAAGAAAGAGATAAAATAAGCAACTTTCTGAATATGTCTTTTTTGCTTCATTTTCACACCAGGAATGTTTCTAAAGATCTTGTTCTGATTTTACAGCTTAGAAAATGTAGGAATGCTGAGGGAATTAAAGAGGAAATAAAAAAACACTATTTTTAAAAATGGGTAAAAAAAACAACACTGAAAGACCAAAATATGCATTATCAACTGTACTGCTTTTCAGAATGTATTTTATGAAACCATTAATATTTGACTCTTTTGGTTAAAAGTCCAGTACTGAAATAAATGAAAAGCATGTGTTCTATAATTGTAGTATAAAACATGCTCACTTGCATCTCTCTGGTTAAGTGTCAGAACACAACCTGCTTCTTCCATGAAACATATGTTATGGTTCTCATCAGCAACACCCCACATGAGCATCACACTGCAGTTGCCAAGGAATAATCAATTGAAATTACACATATACTCTGAGCACTGGAATAGTGCCTGGCACACACTGACTACCAACAGGGAAGACACCACAGTAAGTTTTGCTTTAGTGCATTTATCATAAAACATAGTGGTGGTTATTTCTGATAATCTACTAAGGCACTGAAAGTTGTTATTTTTTTTAAAAAATGGCATGATTAGATCATTTAGAGACTGGCTCTTTTACAACCTGAATAGTCAACATTCACAGTAATTGCAAGAGTAAATTAAAAATTTCTGAGATATTTTGTAATCCCAGACATTCCCCATGTGCAATTCAATTGGTTGCATAATACTAGAATATTTTGCATGCTCAGAGGCCCATCACTTCACAGGATGCCAAGTAACACCCAGATTTATCCAAAGTGATAGCATTCATGGCATTCATTTAGATCTCAGGATTTGCTATTACCAGTGCTTGTCTACATCTCTGGTCTATCCATGAAAACAATAGGACCCTTGCAATGACCATCAAGGGATCGATGACTCAAGGAAAAGATTATAAAACGTGTCTAGCTGAGCCATCTCCTTGGAGTTTTCTTTCCCTCACTCTTTTCTCTCCAGATTCTCACATTTAGTGTCATATTTTACAATCAATTCTGAATCTGTCCTCTATTAGATCATTCACCTCTACTCTGCATTGCTGTCTTGGCAATCCAGATTATACAGTGTGAAAAATAAGTGCTTTCTTTAACCATGTCCTTCTAAAATTATTGAGTGACCATTGTCTCTTAATTTGGAAAGGAAATGAATTACTGTTTTCTTTCACACTTGTCCAAGTCTCTTTTGATCTCAGAGCCTGTCTATATTTTCCTTGTTCCCTTGTTTCTCATGTCCCTATCTAGTCCATTCCAACAACCCAATAAGTGGGTAATCAGATTTCTGTATTTTAAATAAATTTAAAAAAAAATAATTTTAAAAAGCGCTCACACTGCTTTTAAAGGAAAGAAACTCTCCAGGTAATGCTTATCATATAGTTAAATACCCATTGATTTCATATAACCCACAGTTCAACAAAAGACATTTTAATAATAATTTTAGAGCAATGCATGGTTCCAGATACTTCAGATAAGCACTGATCTAATTGCAGAAGCTGTTTTCCGTGGCTCTATTCAGCTTGCAAGCAGCCATTCAGCGCTTGCAGAATTATGGCCCCACTTACGCTGAACTTCAATCTTCCTTTTCTCATGGCAAATGTTTTGAAAGTGAAACCCACTTGACTAAATTAAGAAGACATATTTAGCAAACCGTCTTAATTATTAATCAGTCTTTAGTTTTATCCACTTGAGCTTACTCTGTGTAATAAACATTTATTAAGCTTTTCCTTTTTATATCATGAATGCTTCTAATGCGCTTTGAATTTCTCAGAGAAAATCACATAGAACATTTGGCTCCAAACGATATTAATTGCAAAAATCTGGATCTGGAGGTTCTGTGTTGTGGATTCTTTGTCCCCCTTCCCAGCAAAAACATTCTAAATCCCTGTGTTAATTTCTTTTGGTTATCAGCCTATAAATTTAATTTAAATACTAAGACTTTTAAAAATCACATCTCAGAAATCCCTCACTTATTTAAGTAATTATGTATGTGAGTCATAATAAAATATATTAATAAACATGTTATTGTAACGGTCACAATTTATTTTATTATATACATAACTAAAAAGCAATAGATACCTATATATTGAAAAAGTAGCAAGTTTGTACTGTGTTTATTTATTGAACTGCTGAAGGGTTACTAAATATACACAACAGTAATGAATAATTTAACTTTTTTTTCTGTTTGCAACTTACCAGGAAATGTATTTAATTTTTATAAAATATATTACCTACCCAAAGAAATCAGGATAGGTTTGCCTCTGTAGGCATAGTCCCACTGTCTCCTACCCACTTTCACTCAAATTCTAAATATATCAGTTAAGCCTATTTTAGTTAATATTAGTCTAAAATTTTATTTTTTAAAAATAAAATCAGGCATTTAATTGAAATACTTTAAATTTAATCTTACTTTTATCTGAATTTTTGACTGCTTTCCACTGCACAGTATTTCTAAGAATTAAAAATTAAAATACTCCAGTTCATAAAAAAACTCTGATCTATTCTGGATAAAAAGTTGATGGCAATGTTTAATTCCCTTTGCCCTTCATGCATTTTTTTTTTCTATCCAGAATATATAGAATTAAATATTTTTCCTTTCCTAACTGTGTCATGTGCTTTCAGTTCTCACTGCATCCCTGAGAAGCCCCTAAAGGTATCTGGGTCTCTTCTCTGAACTGTGACAGTCTGGCTGATCAGTGGGGACTTCTCAGGCTGTAATGCAATGTTTACTTATATTAACAAGAGTTCTTATTAACTGTTAGGGGCAACAGATCAACTAACTTTCACATTGCAAATATTTATTAAAAAATTCACAGGAACAAATCTTCATTATTTATAATCATACAAAATCATGACTGGGAATAAGAGAGTTTGAGCAAAATACTGAAGTATGAAACATAGAAAATAAGTGAGAAGTTTTCTCCATGCTCCATTGCATTCACATATTTCCTCTGGGGCAACAAATATTCCTCACTCTGTACTCCCAATATTTAACTATATATTGTATATTAGAATTCACTCAAGTATTTGTGTTAAAAAAAAAATCACCCATAAGAATCTTCACATCTCTAATGAGGGATTAGTTCCTTGCCTTTTAACATTGTCAGGGAGAATATAAGCAATCATTTATAATGCAGCCCCTATGCAATCTTTAGGAACAAGTCAATTTATAGGTTCTATTTTCCTGGGTGTCAGTCAGGTCATCTGCTACTTGTAACAAAGTTTCAGTGTGTTATTCAGAGGAATTCTAAGAAAGGAGAAACATGACTTTTCAAAAATCTACACGCAGCAGGGCAGCATGACCATGTTAAGGATTCAGATGCAGTGCCTGGAAAACAGAGTTTTATTGGAAGGGATCTGTAAGAACAATCAAACCACATCAGTCTAAAATCTGTCCCATAAACAGACCATTTCCATCTGCCCAGAAAGTTCTGGTGATGTCCCTGGGCATATCCTGAGCCCCAGGTGCTGCTTGCAGCCAGGCTTAGAGGGGAGAACAGTCTGCTCATGCTGCTGATCTCACACCTGTACTGCAAACAGCACAGTCCTGCTGGTCAAATCTGGCACTCCAGAAACCACATCCTCTGCAGTCCCACACAGCTGAACTTGGTGCTATGCAGAAAACTTCACTTTGTGAAGTTATATACAAAATATATGTTAAAGCTCTTTTGATATAAGGGATGAACACCTGAAATGTTCATTTTGTTGGCCATTTTGATGTGGTGCTGCAGGGCTAACTTCTTTCTTTCTCAGGGTTTGGGTGTGTGTAGCCTGAGCACTGGGAATGAACAAGACAATGGCAGCTTTAGTAAGCCCTGCTGAGCCCTTCAATTCCACTCTAAAGCAATATTTCATGTTCACCTTGCAACCTGAGGCCTGAACACCATCTTGCTGACAGGAGGTTAAGAGGACCCAAAATCATCACTCACCCACAGAAGACTTCTCTGATTTTTGCAATGAACAGGCCAAGTTTTTTCTCCTGGTAGGAGTCTCTGAACAAGGAAAATATTCTCTGCTCTCACACAAAACAGAGGTGTTACATCAACTGATAAGATTCATCTGTGTGTGGGGTGCTCTGTGTATCACTAACCACCCTACATGTTGGGAAAATTGGTTGCCTAAAAAAAAACCAGAGGCACAAAACGCCTTTTAATCAGCCGGAAATAATTCAGTTAAAGAGGGAAGCCTGATGGCCTTGTACAAAAGTAGGTATTGATTACTTGATTAGACAAAGCCTCCAAAATTAAGTGTCCTGGGGTTGTGAGAAGTGAGCCCACATGGCAACTGGACAATAAATGCCCTGCAACCAATTAGTATCTTTTTAAAGGGCATTCCTAGTCCAGCAGTGGCCAGAGAATCCTAACTGATAGAGGGAACTTTGTCATCTCCCCAAAGACTTGGACCCACAAAATTATATAAACAAAACAAACAAAAAAAAAAATTAACTATCACTGTCTATACAGATATATCCAAAGTGTGATTATTTTTCTATCAGGCTGTAAAAGAACAAAGAGTAAGTAGCCATCTTTATCTAGGTGAGTCACTAAAACTTGTTTTTGCTTTTGCTTGAGCATCATAATTACAAATGATTGCTTCAATTGATCAGGGACAAAGGAAAAAACATCTCATGGTTTTTCCTCCAACACAGTCAACCAAGCCAATGTTTGTCCATGAAAATTCATCAGACATCATCATAACAACAATTTTAGGTATGCAGAAAAGGAAAAATAAGCTTCTCTGGACAAAATAAACCCCATACCATTTTTAAGTCCATCTTAAATTTCAGCTAAACTTAACAAAATAGAACAGAAAATAAATCTGAACATTTAGGCAGCACAGGGGTGTGTTAAAAATACTTTTTTAGGATACATATTATTAGCTACATTTCTTATTATTCTCCTCTGTATGAAAATGCAAGGAAATCATTTACTGTGGAAGTTTTATGAACCCTTTAACTCAAGTTTCAACTATATAACAAGGCAACTAAAAATACTACATTTTAAGCTGAAAATTGAAGTATTGCAAAACAAAGGTATTTTTTACATTTATTTTCAACCCCTACTTCCAATGGCATATTTCGCATGTTATATGAAAAAAAAAAGTATGTATATATGTATTTATTCGCTTTTAAGAAATGTATTCTCTATATATGTTTATACTGTCCCAAAGTAATTATAAATCATTTTTAAAAAAAAAGAAAAGGTTTTGTAAAGGCCTAATAACTACAGCTGGAAATGGATATCAGGAAAAGATAAAGAGCAGCTGAGAAGATTTTTAGCCTAACTTGGAAATTGAAGAGTCTGGGATTTTCCTCTTGATGGATCTACAAAACCCTCTCCTCCATCCCTGACCTTACATTCCTTCTCACCCATTCTCCACCTTTAGTTTATTTTATAGGTTTAGAAAAAAAATAGAATAAAGGTATTGATACTCCATTTAAGTTAAATTTAATTTCTTAAAGTAAGGACCAAAGTACCTGTTAAAAAATACAGATAATATATAAATTATCTTGATTGTATGAATATAAAAATCAAGAGCATTTTTGTTTTCTTGAGGATTTTTTCCCTGCTTTTAAAGTTTTTAACATCTTTTTGAAGTCTGCATCACACAGAACTGAGCTACACCCATGTTGCTGAGTATTTAAATACTGTTTTGGGTATGTGAAACTTTCCTTGAACTTGTAATTAAGCATGCATATTCATGGCTGAGACATAGGTTTCACAGGAAATATGTGTGTCACAAAATGGATTATATTTTCTTTAAGATCTATGTAAGCACAGGAGTTCTTATAAAAGCACAAGACCAACATTTCACTATTTTTTTTATTTATGTACAGCCATTTTTGAAGCTCTAACAGTTAACATTTCTACTATCTTTCTAAATGCTGAGACATTAGCCTTTCTGGTTATGTTTATGTGTTATTCTTACTTCTGCCCTTGGACTTTGCGGCCAGCTTTAGATGGAACTGAATTCATAAAACTTCCAAATCCAGGACAAGGGACTCATATTTAAAATAGAGAGAACTGATAACACTGGAGAAGATATTAAAGCCACTACTTTTCCTGTCTTTAGATGTGTCAAGGCAGTGGTATTTGCAGAATCCCATCATATTCTTACACCATTCTTGTCTTCATCCTAATCCATGCTGACTTTCTTCATTAAAAGTTTTACAAGCTACTTATCTTACTGTGATACTACCTCTAAAACAGTTAACTTCTTCATCTTTAGAGTACTTACTAGTCTTTAGTCCTTGAACTTATTTCCTAAATTTTGAGCATTTAAATTTAATTGCTACCTGGAACAGCCTGCTGCTACTTTTATTTGATCACACAGAAGTCCAGAGAGTAGAAAGTCAGTAAGAGGATCTTTACACTTTGCTGCAATTAAAACTTAAATTGCTCCCCATAGACAATGACTTATAGAATTGTACTTCAGAACAGTACTTATCTTCTTTTTATATAATATGATTAAAATACTTCTTCCTATCAATTAATAAGTTAGATTAAAAAAAAAATAAATAAAAAAATAAAAAAGAGGAGCCTGGCAGCTACAACTTAGGTTATCCAAAAGCTAACTTCCAGCCACTTGTTCCAGATGTCTTCCATAGGTGTGTGTTATGTGCCTGGGAGTCTGGAAATCAGTATGTCCTCTGGTGAATGAAAGGCATATTTTGGCTCTGACCAGGGTGCCAGCTGGGTGCCAGCTGGCAGAATGGTGATAACCATGGCTTGATACAAACCTGTGGCTTTTTAGAGGAAAAATAACATTGTCCAGTGTTTTCCAGTTCCAGTTAAAATTTACTTTCACCTCTACCTTCATCTGTCATGGTGCACTGATGATCTCCTGGGAGCTGTAGCTTTGAGACCCCAGCTAAGGAAGGACAGGGATGTGGGATATCTTAACTCCACAATAAATTAGTGGTAGCAGTGCATGCACTAAGTTCCCATGCAAAAGTCACATGGATCATAGTCCATGCAGGTCTGCCTCTTGCAGCTCTGCTCTGAATACAAAAATAGTTATCATCTTCACCATTCTATTTTATTTATTTTTAATATGAAGTGCATATTCTGGTACCTCTATTCTTTTCTTAGTAAGAAAACCCAAACACAAGTCCTACCTTAAGTAGCAATTTCCTTAGTCTAAAGATGTTTGCACTGTGAGAGAACATGAACTGACAACCATCAATAATACTTGTTCTGAGATGGAGTCAGATCAAGTGGAAATATAAGCTCTGTAAAAATGACAGAAAAAGTGCACAATAAAAAAAAAAAATACATGCATTCATGCACAAGACAAAGAAGACAAAACCCAGTAATATTACATTTAATCTAAAGAGGAGAAGCTTGCCATATAAAGGAAAGATTAAAGAATAAGGATTCGATCTGTTGGGAAAAAAACCAAAACAACCAAAACCAAAAAACCAACAAAACCAATAGACATCTTGAGTCAACTGTTCACATGAAGAATGTGTGCAGTGGGTCAAGAGATACAAAGATTTAAAATATATTATCTCTGTTTGTCAAACGCACAGACTATGCAACGCCTCTTTAGTACATAAATTTCCTAATTTTTAATTTTGTCTAGTCTTTGTACTTTGGTGCCAGAACCTAACTGTACAGAAAGGGCAAGGAAAGGCACACCCAAATATTCATGTCTGATTGATTTTAGAGCCCTTCTTTTTAGACAAAAATTTGACTTCTACAGAGAAAAATTTCAAACTTTTGTTAAAAGTTCTCTTTAAAATAATCAGGTGATTATTTGTTAAATAAAAATTATAAAATTAATTAAATAAGTTAACCAACTTATTCATAAATTATTAAACAGACACTGACACAAAACCACACATGGTCACATATCATATTGGAAGTAAATAGATCATGCTAGACATGCTGGACATTTCTATGTCAAAATGAAAGTAAAACTTTTCACATTAAATTAAAAATAGAACTTATAATCACTTCCATAATTTCCAACAGTTTAGAAATAAACCAACAGTAATTTTGAAGGACTTTTGCAGAAAAAAACCAAAAAAAACCTGATTATATGAAACCTGTAATTTCACCATGATTTCCAGACATAGAAGAAAATGCATTCATCAAACAGCAAGGATGGAGGGCTCTGTGGAGGAGAGGTTAGTTGCAGTTTAGACATCAATAGGAAGTGTTGCTTTCAAAGAAGCAAAAAAGTGTCTACAGCAAAAAGGTAAACACTGCTCCCTAGATATACTATCTGGAAGACACTGAAAGCTTTAAGTTGGATTTTGATACTTTAGGTGAAGGATCAGTCCTAACCTTCCTGCACATACCTTTTGTTTAACACAGTCTTTTTGATTTTCCGGTTTTCCAGCTTTAATTTTTGCCCTTCTTCTGTTTATTCCTCTTAGCTGCATACACAATATTTAAAAAAAAAATCCTTTCAGACACATTTAGGACTCTTTTTACACATACCTACTCAGATCTAGATGATGACCTTAGAACTGAGACATTGCTCAGCACTAAATGCAATAAAGCAATTCATAATGTAAGCCAAATTTAAATTCCATCTTCCTGTATATAGCAAGTAACTATGTTTGAAATGGGAATGGAAAATGTAGCCATACATATTTGAAGGAACTGTACTTAAATATCACTAGACTAAACAGTGAGGTATTAGTGTCATTACTTTGATCTGGAAGCTTCCTGAACGTTGGACCAATTTAATTAAACCAAAAGGCTTGGCCTGTTTCAAGCATTGGATTCAACAAACATTCAGACAAACCAAATTTTAACGCATTATTGTTAACTTTGGATCATACATTTTTAACTAATGAGTAACATATCCTTTTATTTGTAGCAAATTGTAGTTTTTGTGAACAGGCCTTTAATATTGGAGCATGGCTGGTTATAAAATCTAACTAATGAATATGATGCCTGACATCATCTGAGTTTAGCTGACTTCAAGGTTCAGATTATCAAGATTGCACGCAAGCCAACATGCTGAGCATAGCAAAAGTGCCCCTGAGCTGCAAAACACACTAAGGAGAAATGACATCTAAGTAGCCATGTTGTCTGAACCACCTCTGTCAAAAGGCCTGACTAATTAGAAACTGGGAACTTACTCAACTATTGCTCAACTATTTATTTAGAGTACTTGAAAAATAAGTTCTTTATGAGGGAGGCTGGTGTCTGATGTTTAATTATCTCAGTGATTGAAATCTGCCTTTGTAGAGATCTTGGTGCACTAGTAGTCTACACACTCTATATTCCAGTGTTATTTTATAATTTCGTGCAGTATTTCCTTGAAGGACTATAGACTGCCAATTTCCATAATGATTTATGAATTAAGAGAGCTTTTTAATTAATGCATTAGCTTTACGAGAAATATTTAGTAGTTACAAGTGATCAACAGAAAAAATATGAATCATAGCTTCAGGTTCAAGTATGGTTTCTATGCTAGCACTCAGAAAGGGGCTCCCTTATCAACTCTGAATATGTCTCAAGAAATTTTGAAGTTAATTATATTCTCATTTTTTTCACCCAAAAAATGCAGAAGCCCAGTACCTTACTAGGAAATAATGGACTTCAGTGAAACAGACCAGAAATAGCAGAAAATCATGGCTTAACTTATGATTTATTACACTTCTTAAAATCTTTATGAAGGTTTTGTTTGCTGCTAGATATAAAGCTAAAATTTTACTATCACAGTAAGTACCAGGTATAAGGATGCACTTTCTTACAGAATTAACCAAAGAAAATTGTTTGAAGTTTTCAATTTTATCCAAACTACCTAAGCAGAGAAGGCTCCTAAGGCATGCAATTTTTTAATTTGCTGAGCACTCAGCAGCTGCAAACTCCATAACACCTAGCTAGCATATTTTTAAAAATCATAGTCTTTATTTAACCTCATGCTTTTTTCCAAAGTAATGTGAGCATTACTTATTATTTAATGCTCCTAATACTTGAACAATTTTTCTTTAGATAATTTAGACCTTTTTTTTTTATTTTCCTAATAGGTACAATATAACCATATTGTCTACTACTAAAAATAATGGACAGTGAGAGTGAAATGTTTACCAGTTTTGTACACCTAATCTTTGCACTGATTTTTTTTTTTAAATAATAACACATTTTCAGGAGCTTTTTGATTAGTTTCGTTATCAGAAATTCTTCAAGAGTCTCAATGTCAGCTAGAGAAAAGATTGTTGAAAAGAGACTGCCTGCTACATTTAGAAAGCCCTTAATCAAAGTTATCAGTGAAATATCATGTCACATAGAAATCCTTAGGCTTTCCATGGAAATCCATGGAAATTTTTATTATTCTCCTGTTTTTTCATGACTTCACATAGTTCTACAAAGACAATGAATACACTCTGGATATTTGTTGCATCACTATAAAAGCATCACTAATTATGAACAGAAAATATAACCATTCTGAGATATGTATAATTAATTCAACTAAGCCCTAAAAGTTTTGACTGTCAGATTCCCTTACTCTCCATTTTCACATTTTTTAAATTCTGTTCCCCTGGCATTCTTTTCATTATCCTACAATATTTTGTCTTTACCATAAAGGAATCTATTGGCATAAAATATTCTTTAAGATACATCCAAAAAACTCTTTTATATAGGAATTACATTATACCTTGAAGGTCCTTACAAGACATCAGTGTACATTCCCTTCTATAAATGTAAATACATCAAGAGCCCTTTGCTGTTTTATCTGCACATACAACAACATCCAATTCTAGTCACTACTCAGTCATAAGACTTCTGATTTTTCAAGAAACTTTTTGACATGAACATATAAAATATTCATTCATTAATTAATTACAAGGACTACATGATGTTCTAAAGTACAGGGTCCATTTAAAGTTCTCAAACTTAATTTTTCATTGCATCTTCAATTTCAATTGCAATTGAATTTTATTATACCATTTGATACCTTTCTGTCCTTGAGACTTATAGGACAGGTTGACTGATATGACAGATATAAAATAATTTATTTCATTCTCCTGCCGTCTTCACCTTTAGGTTCCTGAATTCCTCTCATTGATTTTTAATGCCTTAAAAATAATTAATAGTGCCAGCTTTGGGTCTGCCCAGAAATCTCACCTAGAAAATTAGTGACAGATGCATTTTGATTCATGATGTAATCCAATTACTAGGCTACTTGACACTCTTCCATCTACATAATCTGTATTTGCAGCATTTCTTTAGCACACAGTTCCTAGGAAAGACCTCTCCTCAATCACTACTAGGAACCATTGTGGAACACATAATAATTTTACTCTACTCAGCCATACCTTGAATGGTTAACACAACTGGAAAAGCTGCTATGTGCTCCAAAGCTGCATGCTCTACTTTTATAGAAAGAGCTCAAACCTTTTAGAATTGTCTTAACATTGTGCTTTCAAGAGATAAGTTACACAGAAATATTTAAGGAACTGAAAGGCAGGATGACATGATGACTAGAAAACTGTGATACAGTCACAGAGAAATGCTCAAAAGGGGTACAGAAATAATGTTTCTCATGATCATTTTACTTCAAGATGATACTTTTTCCCCTACTCTGATTCAAAATATTGAGAGAAAAAAGAAAATTGTTGTAATAGAACACATGTATCTTTGGAAAAAAACAGGGTTTTTGGAAAATTTACAAAAGTCACTAGTAAGAATGGACATAGTGAGCAGTAGCATAGAAAGAATTACTAACCCAGGTTTTCCTGAGTGTTTAGGGCTTCTTCAGTGGCTATTGATAGATTTCTACCTCTTCCAAATATTATTCATATTGTTTACTTCTCATTTACCTTATCTGAACAAACAAATTAATCATGACATCAATGTTGAAGGAGAATTTGGTTTTGTTTGCAGATAAGCTCTCCAAGGGAAATCCTGGGTAGGCTGGTTAAGATGGATCATAAATACAAGAAAAATTCAGATGTAGAAACCTGGCTGAGTCAAACAGCTGAAATTAGGAACAGAATTAAAACGCCTGACTCAATTCCATGCAGAGATTGTTGCATAGATACACTGTAATACATTCAAAATGTACACCAAGATCACTTGAATTAAACATATTGCCATATATGAGAATACAGAGTGTATTTAAACTGCACATAAAAATGTGTAAGTAGCATACCAGCTACTAGAAAAACTAGATAAGAAAACAGCTTATGTAGAATTCAACAGCATCATCAACATACGTCTGGTTATCTGACATATACTAGCATCAAACTTTCTCATTAGGGCAGAGGTCTCAGCTGTTATCAGTTGGTTCTGGACAGTGTAACTGTGATAGTGAGAAACAACAATGGACTTGAAAGTCTCTCTCTTTATGTAAACATAATACAAAATACAGTATAGAGAGGGAATGAAAGCTGAGAAATGAAACTTGAAACTTTGAGAAGTCATAGTTATATGGGATTACTAGATGTATAATTTCAAGATTTAGAAGACAAATAAATGAAAAACCAGAATTAATGATGGCAGAAATCAATAATAACTGTCTGCTATCATTAGCTGGCATTTTCTGTCTAGCATCATTAGTTGGCATTTTCTGTAGTTACATAGTAAAGGAAACCTTGAGATTAATGTCACCAGCTTGATGGTCCTTAAAACCACAATACCTGACTTGATTACTTATTTCAGGGTGAATGTGAAAATACTGACTCAGGATTATATTTCAATTTAAATTCAGAAAATTTTGGTTCTGACCAACTACTTGTTACAGGATAACCAGTAGGAATTAGGAAGAAAAGTGTAGGACAAAGCAGGATTACATATTTAAAATAGTTTTAAATATGAAGATCATGAAGAATAATACAAATGTAAACTATTAATAAAGGATCACATCAGAAGCTCTTACTACTTCTTTTATTTCAGTCAAATAGAACTATAACTTAAATAAAAAGAGCCCCTCAACAAGTGAAGATTTTGTCCGTGGGACTGTAAAACATAATACCTCATAGTACTTTATTAATTAATAAAGAAGAAAAGTTATGACAGACAAGTACTTTTCAATTTTTTATTCCAAAGGTTGAGGGGAAAAAAAATAAAAAACGAAAGGAAAAATAATGTTACAACTTTTAAAAGACCGTTCATCAGTACTTTGTAGAAGATGAGTATTTGACATGTGAGTAAACTGTCAGCTGTAGTGCTAGGAGGTTCTTTGAACACAGTTCATAGTTAATTTCACTAGTCTCATTGACAGCTTGGAGTTTAAAGAAATTATTTTGTCAAATGATTTTATCATAATTTTGGCCAAAGGCAATACCTTATAGGTCAATAGGACATCTCACTAAAAGACATCAAATAATGCTACAAATCTACATGTTTCATCATCATCATGGTGAGATGAAGATATATCACATATTCTAATTTAGTAAGTGGGAATATCAATTTGAGAAGTGACATTACTTTTCCCTTCATCATGCATACTTCATATAGGTGATATCAAAACAAAATTACCAAAGAATTGTAAAGTTAAAAAGTATCTTATCCTAATCAGTTGGCTCATTTTTTCATGTTAATTTGTCATTCAGAATAGACTCACTCATCTTTCTTTGGGCTTTGGCAGAAAGTCAGGTATTTTTCCAAATTCTGTGTCTCTTGCCAGAATGTCTCTGAATGTTTCAGGCAATTGTCAGATTTAATTTTTGTTTAAAACTGCAGTGCAGATATTGCTCTTTGAAGTAGGACCACATCTAAGAAAACCTCAATTCTACTGTATTTTACATTCCAATATACCCTAAAGAAACTTGAAAATGAATTTGCATCATTCTTAAAATATATATCTATATTAAAATTCCACTGATTTATAAAGCATTATAGTACACTATACAGAGTAAAGAGAGGATCATTTGATTTTGATCTTTTCAAACTGTTACAGAATGTAATGGCAATTTTCCATTTCCTATTTCAAAAAAATAATTGCAATATAAGGAATTAGGAAATAGCTGTTCTTAATTTTAATCATGGAAAAACATACATGATAGGTTATGATATGGGGACACCAATGTCTAATAGCCACTAAAGCTACAGTATTTAATACAGAAAAACAGATGCTACTACGAATATGCATACCTCTCAAGTTCTTAGGGTGATTTAGACTTTCTCTTTCATATACAGAGTTTAACTGGTACACTTTGTTCACTATCAAAGTAAATGAACATCAAAAGGCTGCTTCAGACATAATTGGTAATTCTTGTCATCCCCGTCTCTCTCTTTCTAGTCCCAGAAGAATTTTTCCTTATATTTTTCACTGGTGCAAGATGCTCCTTAATAGTAAACTGTTGGAGACTGGGAGAACATTTTGGAAAAGTTACATCATTTTCTGTTTTCTTTCAAGCTCTCCCATGCATGAAGAGTAGATCTGGCAGAAAGCTTAAACCCATATAACGCCCTGGATAAATATATACATATTGGTCTATACAATGAACAGAAAATGGTGAATGTAAAACTTTCATCTTCTGCTAAAAGCCCTGACCTTCCGGGTAGAGCTTTGTTGACATAACAGTGCCCTTTGGTGTTCACCTGGAGAGAGACATTCACCAGGAAGGGAGAAAGTTTAGTGCTCATTCTTAATACATGTAGACAAAGCTTTTTGAAATGTGTTTCCTTGCCTCCACAACTTAGAAAATATTTATAATATCAAAAACTAGAGTTTCTATTTCAAATTGAAATATGGCAACTAGAAAAATACTGATTGACAAGAGAAAATGTAATTAATCTGCTGCCTACGTATCTATGTAATTTATATCTCAAACATAGATTATTCTGAATTTGGGCAAGGCCCCTTATTTCTCAAAGCTACACTTGCGCATACTCTGTTAAGACAGTCACTGTAATATACTAGATAACATTACACTATCTGCTAGACTTTCAACTTCTACCTTTCCTCAACTCCACAGCCTAAGACTTAGGCAAAATTCCATCTTTAGGAAATCTTGGACATACAGTGTCCCAAACATACATAAATTAAAACTCCCCTAAGAAATACTCCTGTGAGCAGAACCAATGCATTTCTCTGCCACAAAACAAAACAAAAAATCAAACCCAAAAAACCACCACCAATCTCTTCAGAGCATCCTGCAAGACATGTCTTTCTCTGCCAAACCACATTGGTTCCTTTTACAAGGAGTCTCTGTGCATTCAAATTAAAGCAAAAATATTTTTCACTTTGTGTTGTTGCATTTGTGCTTTTGATCGTCAAATACTTGCATTACCTAAGTGTATTACTCTGGTTACTGTACTCTCTATATGTCTTTGATAATTCCCAATGACAATAAATCTACTTTTTACATAGATATATAAACTCTCATTCTTAAAATAACCTGTATAATAATTAAGGTATCAAAACCATCAACAGTCATCGAACATTTGAGGATCACTGAAAACTTTCTTGTTCTTTTTTGATTTTATGGAAACAAAAGTATAGATCCTTGAGTACGTTTTTGAGTACAAAAAAAGATTTTGAATATTTTTAAAGTATTTTTCAGTTTAATTTAGATCAAGGCTAAACAATCAGATTCATAATATCTGTACCTTTTCTTTTCCTAGACTTGTTTGCCTTTTCTTCATCTGAGCTATCAACGTCTTACTAAAATAAAGACAGATCTAAAATATTTGAAAATTTTGCTTTACTTAGATTCCGTGTCTCTGGTACACCTGAAAAAATAACAGTATAAACACCCTACTGCTAGTTTGAATTGGAATTTTACTTGGATTTAAATGGGAATGGAAGAACATAATGGTGTCTGAATGTGACTTCATGTTACCATAGGTTTCTTTATGTACTTAGAGACCTTGTTATGCTACTGGTGACTTTTGACACATTCCTAGCTAAACAAACTTTTAAAAAAATTAATGCACATTTCAAAACAGCAGGAGATAATTAGTAGCATTAATGAGGCTACTCATTAGATTCCACAATAATATCTTTCACAGCAGGAGAATCAGTCTATGTGTGTGTCAGGGACACTTACCCTTGACATTTTCTAATTACTTTTTTGTAGGTTTTCTTAACTCACCTTAACTACCAGGAGACATTGACATTGAAGCTGACCATGGTGGTCACTGTATGCCATCAGTCACAGGACAGCAAGGTTGCAAGACTGTCAGACTCAAATGTCTTAGTACTGACAGAGGATCAATGTCGATCTTAAAATAATTTATATTCTGGTCTTAAGAACTTAGGAGTTATACCATTATATAAAAATCTATTTTATTTAAACTCAGATTTACATCAATAGTCTAGAACAAATATACATCAAGATGCTTATTTTAAGCAAGTGCAACTGTGCCATGCAATGACTTCATGGTCTCTGTGCAAAAATGAGAAATATTTGGATTATAATCAAATCTATGTACTTTTTGAAGATTTTTATAGGTCCTACAACATACTATAGAAACGAGCAAATAATTTTTTAGTTACTTGCCCTTGACCTAACTCAGCTTCTTTCAGATTTGGTAGGAGTTTTATCCTTTACTTCAAACAAAAATCAGTTCAGGCATCTTTAAGAGGTCTTAAAAAGTCTGTCTGAGTCAGCCTAAGAGACATACCTTAAATTTCCAAAAATATGTATCTTCATGCAATTAAATAAGAAAAATTCAAAACTCTCATAGCTACATTTTAATTTGACCTCTCACCTTTCCTTCCTTGAAGGAAAAGTGAATGAGATGTCAAGTATTAAGCAAAGGTTTTCTTCTGCTATCATGTACCTCCCCACCTTTTCTCTATTTTTTATATACAATGCAACTGAAATTTCTGCATCTACCTCTTGGCTTTACAGCTGTTGCATTTTAAATTTTCTTCTCGTTGTCACATTATTAACTATTTTTGAAACATCTGCAAAACATCCTTTTTCCATGGGGATTTGTCTCTGATACTTGCTGAACACAGTGAGATTTTAAGGAAGATAAAATATAGCCATTAATAAAATAGTGAAAGCAATTATAAATTATAAAAATATTATTTTTTTTTCTTGGGTGAAATTCTTGCTTTATTTGAGATATTTCCAATTAAATTTTCTCACTAATAAACTAGTGGGTTGCTTTGTATTTTTCTGTGTTCTGTTCACATGTAAGTAAAAATACAGGTGCAGAAAATACCAAGAGGGACAGGAGAAAGATAACAGGATAAGGATCCCATATGCTGCGTGAAATCTTTTATCATTAAGCTAAAATTATCAATAAGAGCTCTTTTGTGCCTCTGTGATACAGAAAATAAATTAAATTCTTCCCATGATCAACCTGCTACAATCCAGAAATATTTTCCTTCCAGGCTTCCCTAGACAATTACCCACCTCAAACGACCCTGAAGGATACAGTATAGACACAACATACACATTGCTTCACTGAGAAAGTGGCACTGCTATTCTTCAGTACTCCCACCAAAATTCCTAACAACTCATACATACCAAAATAACAAGGTAAAATTTCCCAGTGTCACATATTGTGTGAACAGCAAAGCTTTTTTTCCTGTTTTAGATCCACTGAAAAAAAAAATGTTCGCAGATCAAAAGTTTTAACGCACAAAAAATTTAAAGAATAGCCATATCTGGCACATTTTCTGTTGTGTCTCTTGTCTTTTACAAGTACAAGTTCTTTGACTGAGCAGCTCACTTGGAAAGATTTTCTGTGACTGTTTATCTTTCTATTTAATTCTAAATTATTGCAGTTATCTAATGATCCAAAACAGTTTTTTGCCTTTGCAAGGGAAATAAAACAGTAGAATATAATGAAGGGTATGGTAGTATCCAGGATTAGTGTCTTCTACAGACTTTGTACCTGGCTTTATTAGAGCATCATCTTGTAGCTAATTTAATAAGAGCAATTCTACTGAGAAAGAAAAAAAAAAAAATATATTGAATATTGAAATAACTTCTACCCACTAAGGAATTGGTGCAATAAAGGAGATGGCCTCTCTTCAGAGGCTTGTCCTGCACCCTATTTTTATTATTTGAGCCTTGCCACTCTTATCATGCACATTTGAAAACTGATTAATTAACTTCTGAGTTTCATCTGACACATGGCTGTTACATGCACTCTGCCTGTTAAAACAGCCTTGTGGAAAACATTTCTTCCCAATTCAGAAGGCATCAAAACAGCAGGCAATTTACTTTCCAAAGTCGTATTACCCTTCCATGAGGCAGGGGTGCCATATTGACAAATTTACATTCCATTGAATAGATGCTTGTTTAATTTCTCGGTTTTTCAGAATACTAATTGCTTCCTGAAAAAGTCAAAACTCAGATTGCTCCCTAAAGGGTAGGGGGAATTTATGTGATTTTTTTCATTGTTGTTTTGTTTCCTTCCCAATAATGCAATCTTGTGTCTAGCACAGAAGATGATAAAAGTGAAAGGATATCAGACAAAAAAGTGAAGGGATATCAGACAGATGGATTTCAAGGATGGTATTTTTCACATACATTTTTGTATTTGATTTGGCTTCAAGCCTTGCTTTTCACATCTTGGGAAGAAAGGTTTTTTTATTTGTCCATAAACAAGAATTATTCTTTCCTTTTCTTGGAATTCTTTTAAAAATACTTACCTGAACATTTATTGGCATTTTTTCCCATATCGTTCATTCTAGAGATTTATTTTCTGCTTATGTCAAAAAAGAACTGGAGTCTTATTTCGCACATCCTAATAGCCTGGTAGCAATCAAAGGATGCTGTGATTGTTAATACCATTGCATTTAACTTAACATTCAAAGGGCTTTTTTTTCTGAAAATATGTGAAAGTCAAAAATCACACACTAATGCCAAAATGCAGTCCCACTGCCATGAAGGGAAACCCCAGCACATGTGACCCCCTGTTGATTTCCTTTCTCATACTAACGAGTGGTCTACAGCTAAGTTTCACTTTTATCAAGAGAACTGCTTGACCAGTCAGTATGAATGGAAGTAAATTGACCTTACCTCTACTGGAGTTAAAACACACACACACAGAAAATGAAAGCATCACAAAGACCACATTCAGCCTTTGAAGACATCTAAGTTAAGGCTCAGAAATTCTTCCTGGAGACCTTCAAACACTCATTTTTCTTTTCATTTACTGTACTGGAACTTAGCAATTTACCCATTATTTAAAAGCATAGATCAGAGTATCTAAGTTAGGTATATCTGGTCTTTCCCACATTTTTAAAAATGTTGAGTCTTATCTTCTATATTGCTTCTATATTCTATATATTGCTTCTATGAGCAATTTGAATTCTTGTAAATGTATTAAGGCAAATAGACATATTAATATGATAAAAATACAACTGGGAAGAATATTTCTGCCTGTAATGGCACGG